>NC_092697.1:8359379-8959379 GCF_964275005.1 Diadema setosum
CCTATGCAAGGATTAAAAAAATGTGTTCTTTAGCCTATTAAAAGGTATTGGGGAATACTCACTTGCCCAAAGTGCCCTTTTGCTTCATCTTTAAGGTACTTGTAGAGAGGGTGTGCATTGTCTCCGTTGACATCGATCTTTGAGAAGAGGTCAAACTTAACATTGTACTTTCCAACAGCAAACTCCTTTATCTCTGGATTGGATTTAGGTTCCTGAGGAGAAAGTGAAAAAGAGAGGGAGATAGTGTGTGAAAGTGTGTGTGTATGATTTCTGAAAATTATATAAATTACTGTAAAAAGTGGAAATTTTCGCAGTGTTGAGAAATTTTCGCGCATTTGGCGCAACCAGAAACTAGCGCAAAAATAAAAGCACGCAAATATTTTTGCTTGCCGTATGTTCCAGTAGTTGATGTCTTGATTCTGCCAAATTAAAAACCTGCGAAACTTGTCTTACAGAGCAAAAAATTAGCCATGCGAAAATATCCACTCTTAAAGTATACTAAACTAGAAATGTCGCTATGGCGACTGGTATGCCTCCGCCTTAATGCATGGTTCTCCTAATAGGTCTATAGTACAATGTCTTGACAATGTGTGATGAGTTTCACATAATTGTCCACAAAATTCATTATGGATAGACGGAAGGACGGACAACCCGAAAACATAATGCCTCCAGCGACACTTCGTGGCGGAGGCATAAAAAAGCAAAATAAATGTTCAACACACACTATCTTGTCTCCCTCATAACAGGTACAATACATAGTAACACCAACTGCGAAATTTTTTTTTGTTTTTGGCAATATACCAAAGACAGCAAATTCTGTGAGACAAAGATCCATAGAAGATCTTTTATACATGGGAAATCTATCTATGGAGCCCGGATACAATGAGGTTACAATTGTTGGGCCTAAACTAAATCTATGCGTTGAATGAGACATCTCAGCTACAGAGCACATCATTGCCATTAGGTAGCCATGAGTCTTCACAGGTTACAGATTTAACCTATGGAATCTAAAAAGTTTCTTCTACTTCCAGATGAATTTCCGGCCCCAAAAACAAAGCAAAAAATATGAAGAATATGAGTGCACATAACAAAGAAAAGCTTTGGTTGGTCCCAGTGAGCAAAATTATGCATCGTGTCAAAATCAGAAAACTTATGCTGAATATATTCCATGTACTTGTCTGCATTCTCCCTGCTTCCTTTTGTGACATTATATAAACAACCACATAAAAAAATGCAAAGAAATTCCAACAAAATTTCATTTCTCTTGAAAAGTAGACATTCCCTTGACTTCTACTGACATATCATTTAAAGGGTAATATTATTCCTTTGCTTTCTGAAAGAGGTAAGTCAAAGGTTCTTTTATAAAGGGAGAAAAGTAAAAAGTTCTGTGTTGAATTTCCTTCATGAATATTTTCTTTGCATCTTTCTTCATATGTAATGTCAAAAACTGTAGTAGTCATCTCATTTAGCAACACTTGTGCCAAAACTAGGTATTGATTCTGGGCAAAACAAGATATTACTCATGGAAAGGGTCACTCAGAAAGACTTTCTTGTTTTGCTTTATAACGCAGTCAATTACGAAAATGATTAAAATACATCTTTGAAAATTCCTTTGTCCTGATACTGGTTCAACACTTGAACTTTACAATATACAATTACACAAGAGTTAGTTATTAATCAAATCAAAAGAAATTCTGAGAGATTATGTCCTTTGTTTATCTTATCATGACATCAATCAGCATATTTTGCATTGCTAATCTGAGAGAGATAACATACACACCTGGCTCCCAAACTGGTTGCATGGGAACGCAAGAATCCTGAGGCCCTTTCCTTCATACTCCCCGTACAGCTCGGTGAGCTGCTTGTAGTTTTTGTCGGTTAGACCTCATTGAGACGCCACATTGACGATCATACACACAAAACCCCTGCCGAGTTGACAAGAAGATATTGACAAACATACATACATGTACATAATATATGCCATGAGTTGAGAAAGATTTGCCAACTATGATCTGTGATTGAGGTATACTGCATCATGAACAACAACTCCTCCCCCCCCCAAAAAAAAAAGTATTCTGATCTTGCCTTCATCTAGGGGCATAACATAAGATTTTTCTTCCACATGTCTGCAATGGGAAGGGCCCTACATACTTTTTTATAATGCCTCTTGCCCTACAGTCAGTTTTACTTGCCCTAGGAAAGTGGGCACATTGGTTTGTAGCACCCTGGCGAGTCACTTCACATTGCTCTAAATGACTCCATTTATGGCCCAATCTATCTTGAAACCCAAGATGACATTGTAATTAACACATGTATGACTACATTCAAAACAGAGGAAAGAAACACAGTACTACTACTAGTAAATAACAGATGATCTGATATTCCAACATGTGAACAGCCTGCAAGTTACTTTGGCCAATATGTTGGAAGAGGTGCTCTTTTTCAGGAAGGTCTATAAGCTTCCAATATAGAAACAAAAAAATACACTCGTATCTAAAAATGGTATATTCCTGAAACGTTTCATTACATTTTTTTTTTTTTTTTTTTGCAATGTATACAGTACTTACTTGTACTTCTCTAATGAAACATCTTGGCCATCAATGTCTGTTGCTGAAAACTCATAAATATTCTGGGCAGATTTCCACCAGTTTGGGTCAGATTGGGTGCCAGCAGCCTACATGAAAGGGGGGGGGGGATAAAAAATGAACACAATAAATAATCAGTGTCTCACTCAGCTGGTTGTTTCTGATCCATTCTTATTCTCAGCCTGATTTCACACAACCTACCAAGCTTTCATAATTCAATTATGAATTTACAGGCATTGAGCTTTTAATGCTTCATTGGCCTGGCTCAGGCTACAGCTGTATATTTACATACGTATTCTCTACTTCAATTCATATTATTGTCGACTGATTGTCTACTGCATACATGTGCCTTGTCATTGCTCATTACTACCTCTGATTTCATCACACACACACACACACACACACATTAAATGTGTTGCTTCTCAACAAAATTTTGGCACAATATGTTAGCACAGTGTATACTGCAGAGTATTCCAATAGACCAGTTGCTTCAACAGAAAGCTGTATATTTCCAGCCATGCAGAAATTGGTATTTTCTACAGGCAGCACCAACTGAAGCGTAATGTATGCAGAAAACTGGGTTCCCACAGGGAAATCTTCATTTAAGTCTCAGCAAGTGGAAAGAAAAGGAGTTACATCCAGATAAATGAGCGACAGACCTAAAGAGCATTCTTAAAAAGAGATGAATAGGAGGTGTTTCCATGGAGAAAATGACAGAGGGTGGAGGGGGGGGGGGAGGAGGAAGAGGACAATAGTGCAAACTTAGTGTAGTGAGGTACAGGTATACAGATGCCAAGATGAACAGATACACAGTGATACACTGTAGGTCAATATCAAAGATGTGGAGGATAAATTTCTCATTTGCTCTTCATATAGCAACAAGAGAAAGAGACACTGTGCAGTGTAATATTTTATGTGTGGGTGTAAAATAAAATCAATTTCCCTTTTTTTCTGTTTTCTTTATCTTTCTTTCATCTTTCTCTTTAATATTGTCTTACATGTACAAGTTGTTAAGTGCCATAGTATAGTGTTCATGAACAAATGTTCCTGGGCTCAACATCTCTTGACATTGCAGTTAGATATTCTATTCAAAGTGTAAACATGGCTGATTACGAACATATACCATTTTATGGTAGCTCCCAAATATGAATGTAAAAACTCAACTGGCTGCAACATTATCTAATTTTCCTCCTAATAATGTTTTGACTTAAAATGCTGTGCTGATGCACAGCACACATTCTATTGGTTGTACACAAAAATAATGAAGCAACTGAGTATCTCAATTTCCAAACTACCGCTACCATAGTTATGTGGTTTCTCAGCAATCGATGCATGTCGGGAAAAGAAATATGAACTGTAAGCTCTGAAAATATATTATTCATAATTATGAAGCAACAACATTTCAGTCATGAAATATAATAAAAAGGGAAATATAGATGCAATTTCTCTACATCTCTTGCGGACTTGGCACAGCACGGTTGCATGACTGTATCATCATGTCGTACATTGCTGCTGCTTGCACCTCAACAGTTTGAGCTTCACACCTGCGATGGTTGGGGGGGGGGGGGGGAGAGAGGCTTGGAGCATGGTGTATATTTGTATTCTATCACACTGCTAAAATACCAGCAAAGAATGTAAAAAAATTTACCATGCATTTTCAAAAAGGCACAAAGTGGCTCTCATTTCAGTCCCAGCCCATGGATCTACCATAATCTTGAAGAACTGAACTTCACTAGTGTTGCTGATTGTTGTTGTTGCTGTTGTTGTGGTGGTGGTGGTTGTATTGATTCTTAGATTCAGCGGTTCTCAGGTCCCAAGGGGGTGTCAAGGGCTCGACACCAACTTTTTTCTTAGGTTAGCCATGTAGGTGACTAAAATTTTGAATTCAGAATATGAAATTTACCTGCTTGGTCGGCCACTATGGAAAAGCCCTTTTAGAAATTTGGTGGCCCAACATATATTTCTTTTTCTTGTTTGTTTGTTTGTTTGCTTGTTTGTTTTTTGTTTTTGTTTTTGTTTTTACAACTGGCCACCGGGCCACCACTCATGTCAAGTCCTGGGGGGCATTTCATGAAGGAACTTGTCGGATAAAATATCTGACAAGTCAATTATATCCGACAAGTTTTGAGAAATTCTTTAGTCTGATTGGCTGATTTCTCTGAACTTGTCGTATATAATTGACTTGTCGGACATTTTATCCGACAAGTTCCTTCATGAAATGCCCCCCTGGTGTCCCCTGGGAGTGAGGGCTGGATGTCCATTTGTATTTTAAGCACAAATACATCTTGTCACACTGGTATAAATACCTGCCAATAAAGAAAGAAAAAATAAATAAAAATGTTAACATGTGTTGGAAAGCAAAGATGGAATGTGATAATGAGGTCCCAATTTGGATCCAACCCCTCCCCCCCCCCCTCCAACACACACACACACACACACACACACACACTCACACACAGGGCCCATCCCCCAGCTCTGCCATGAACAAGTTTGAAACTGCAGCCACCACTCCACTCAAAAGCACATCTACGCTTATCACTTCTGGTTCTAGAGAAGAAAATTTGTTAAAGGATTCCTTAATTTGGGTGGCTTTACCTCTCCTTTCCCCACGCTCTTCAGAATATCTGTACAGATTGGCACTGTTGGGGCACAGGGGTAACAAAAATATCAAAGCTTTGCTTCAACTATTATGTATTGCTCCAAGCTCCAAGCTCCAAGTTGTGAAGACCTTCCGCCATGCACTAAATTTCTTGCTGATATCGTAACTTTAAAACAGAGCTCTATGTATCATAGATGATAGGTCAAATGTAATTTCAAAAATCTGAATTATGGAAATATGATTCTAATTTACTCTTGAATGCAGATCCTACCTTTTGCTCTGCCCCCCCCCCCCTAAAAAAAAAAAAAAAAAGCAAATATCCCCAACTGTCATCAAATACTTTATATTTCAAAGTGCATTCACAAATCATTATTTTTTTTTTTTTTTCAGTCTTTGGTCTCCTAAACCACACCTGTAACGCTTGAATATCTTTGTCCTTGAAAAATGTGAATGACAAGCCCCCTGATGAAAGAATACCATTGAAGTATTTACATACCTCGCATATATATAGAGAGAGGCCACTGGGGAAAAAAAAATGTAGGTGGGAGTTCATAAAACGTGCACAGTATGAATTTCACTGATTTGATACCAGGGATGCAACAAAATCATTATCAGAGAACTTTTACAATTTCAGATCAAATATATAAATGCATTATTATTCGTTTTCTCTAACTGTACATCACAAATTTTTATGTAAACTCTTTGCTACTGAATGCTGGGATGACGTATAAAGACCTTTGATAAAATTACAACTATCAGAGAATAGAGGAGTGTATTGAATGCAGTGCACTATATCAAAGTGTTTAATCAATGTTTACCGAATGATTCAGTTATAAAACCCACCGTCAAGAAGCACATGTTTCAGTGAAGTTGATGTGGGGAGAGGGGGTAGATATGCATGTAGCTTGAAGTAGCCAAAGGCTGGCAGGCAGGATGCTTTCAAAATTTCATGAATTGAAGCACAAAAAGCAAACAATACCTGCATCCCTATTTGCATCCCTTATTTTCGAAACTGAGAATGGATTGCTCTTTACTCACTTCATGGGCATCGGCCGTCTGTACGCACTGCGCTGTTGAACACATATCGACCTTATCAATCAGGTCTCTTGTCCTTTATCAGTATTTCTAGAGCTCTACTAGCTAAATATTAGCACAAGCTCTACCAATCTTCTCTAGCATTCATTGTGTAGTTACCACACCACAGGCAACAGGAAATCTACTGGCTTCACAAAACACAGTACTCCAGGAAAAAATCTTGAACTGCACAGCGATGGTCAACGTCCACTCTACAAGATGGCCTCTTCATATACACTGGTCTCCACACACATCAATCAAATGATTGTATTTGTGCTGTATCCTTGATTTTTTTTCCCTTTTTGCCACTATCATCAGAGCAGAGGCAGATATTTCACTTCAGACAGTATTTAATCCACCTTGTAGGGTTGCTCTGCCAGCAGAAAGGACTTTAAGACATGACTCCACACACATACACTATGGAAATCAATACTTCTGCAAGATGTCCGTGGTGAAACAGATCATGTGAAACATTAAAAACTATCACATCTGAAGACTTGGCTCATCTCTCATCCTTCCCAACAGTTACACAATCCTTCATACATGCGTGAGAAACTATACTCTTGTCAAATATTTTATGGCTCAACACACACAACAGAATAGTACCAGGTTCATAACAAGCTACGCTTGTATTCTACTATTGTCAGTGATATATTATTTTCGAAGAAGCTTGCAAAACTGTAGTCTGGAAATACAGACATCTTGTTTTCAAAGCAAAGCATGATACGAAAAGGAAACAATATTTTTGCTGATGCACATTTTGCACTTGTATTAAATTTATTCACTCAGGTAATAAGCAGTCTTCTAATATATCTTCTGATATGTCTTCTAATATATCTTCTGATATGTTTTCTGTTGTTGTTGTTGCTGCTGCTGTTGATGTTGTTGTTGCTGCTGCAGTCCAATGCCTTTCAAACCTAAGAGAAATGTAACTGCCATTTGACAAGATGGTGTATGAACTGACACATTAAACAAGGTTTCATGACGGTCCCCTTTGAACAGAAAATCAGAAAGACTATGACACTCACAGCTATCAATATTTGATTATAAAGTCATAGCCCTGTCTATGATCTGCAAAAATTATACTTATGAAACAGGCTTTGAAGGTCTGCATTATAAGACTACATGTCTGTAAGTCCATCCATTCAAAACAGCATGTAAGGAGTGTGCTCTAAGGTGTACAAATGGGCCTGGGCTATTGTATTCTCTCATCTATTATTGACCATCTTTGGCTCCTAGAGCTCCTTCAAACCAAATAACCCTTGGCTAATTGTAATTGCTTTGTTAAGACTGGTGGGAAATTTTGGACTTGAAGAAGTATTCAAGTACAGGTAACATCAAAAAGATAATTACCTGTTACGTTCCTTCATGCCTGTAATCATCATACTATGTATGCCGGGGGGGGGGGGGGGGGGGGGGGGGGGGGGGGGGTGTTTCATGAAGCTGTTCTTAAAGTTACAAATGACTTAAAGGCATAATCTACCATTTGCAGATGAAACAAAAACCCAGCATTAGTGCTTTAAAATAGTTCTAAAATGTGAGTTAGGGGTAGAAACAAGCACTGTAAAAATTTGAATCCGTATTATTGATGTTAAGTACACAAAATGTGAACAATAGTCATCATAAAAATGTTTCCAGACTAAACCGTCTACTGTTATGGTTTATTAAGAAAAATAGTGATATCTCCTTATATTTTAGGCTTTATTGCAAAAATTTCATATGGTAGTTTTGTGATACAACAGACCTACACATATGCATCAAATGTGATATCTTGAAAATTCTTTAAATCACTACTCCCAAAGGTAAACTGGACCTTTAAGAATGACTGGTGATCAGTTCTTGTGCTGAATTATGGAAATTCTGATAAGTACAGCACATGTATCAAAACTGATCACTAGTCGTTCTTGAGTTGTTCGTAACTTTAAGGACAGCTTTATGAAACATCCCCCTGGACAGGTGTCGAGCAGACCCTACACCACAAACACCAAACAAACACACAAACACACACAATATGGAAAAAAAAAGTGCACTTTCCTGTGATTTGGTGAAATTTGGCAAAGTGGAAACATTATCTAAATAGATATAAAGGTAAATTTTAAGTGCCAGACAAAGGAGTAATGGATAATAATACAATCTTGAGTACAGTACAGAGGTTGATGACTCAATGATTTGGTTCCGATGACATAACAGTACCATCTACCACAGAGCTACATTGTAGCATCACAAAATTATGTAATATTTCTAGTTTGTATCTGAGACCAATATTGAATATCATGACCATAACACCAAGTAACGACACTTTAAGGGACTGTACAGTACTGGTTGAGGTGGGGATTTAGGTTTATAACATTCCTAAGTGAGATAATGAGAAACCTCTTATGAAATATGAAAGAGTATGTAATTTTAAAAAGGATTCAATGTTTATTTGATGAAAATTGGTTTTCAAATGGCCGAGATATCCAAAAAAGTGATAATGATAAAAGGTGTCAGGCCACGCCGTTTATTAGGATCTCTTTGTTTCACGTTGTTTCTGGATATATCTCAGCCATTTCAAAACCGATTTTCATCAAATACCAATTAGAATTGCATGCTCTTTGACATCTCATAGAGTGGTTTCTGAATATCTTGCAAAACGTTAAAAGCTAAATCCTCACCTCGACCAGAACTGTACAGTCCCTTTAAGAGACTCCAAACCTCCAAGCTTCTCTTAAACAGGAAATTCTCCTGTTTGGACTTCCTGGCAAACGGGAGACTCTGAACCTACAAGAATCATGGGTATATTATTATGGTTAAAAAAAAAAAAAAAAAAAAAAATTTAATTAAATAAAATTGAGATTTTTAGAAAAAGGCTTGAAAGCTGGAAACCTAGTATGCGCAGCTTGAACTCCCAAGTTCAGTCACCTTATCTGCAAAAAAGATAAAAATCTTTCAAAAATCACGTAAAATTACCCGGCTCACTACTAAAATTCAATCCTCTGTTCCTTGTGACATTATCAACTTTTCCTGCAAGTTTCATCCAAATCTTTTCACAGCTTTTTGATTTATTTTGCAAACAGACAAACAAGCAAACCTATGAAAACATTGCTCCTTCCTTGGTGGAGGTAATTGCTGACAACACATGTAGATGTACTGTAGATCTCATCTACATTTCATAAATATCTATCTGTAGAAATTTACTTGTTCAGGACAAATTCTGCTGGACCTTGGACAGGTGTTTTCAAAAAATCAAAGTCGATCTTAGAAGTTAAGATCTCTAACATTCTCCTGGAATGTCGACCAACTTATTACGATTTCTTCTCAAGACAAAAGATTAAAAAGATTTGCTATCGTCATCTCTAACATTGTTATTTTTCATTTGGAAGTTAGAGCACCATTGAAGACATACACAGCATACCATAATTTTTGAAGATCTTCTTAGAGTCTTTGTGTAGAATTCCCTTGGTTTCCTCTTACACCAGGAGGGTATTTTACGAAGAACTTTAATAAGTGAACTTAAATTTTCAACCGAATCCTCTCCGTAAAAAAAAAAATAAATGATTGCAAATTCCTCTGGAGTTTTCTTGGATGGATTTTTTCTGTCTACCTACATGACCATGACACGCTGCTTCATCAGTCACATTGTGAAATATCACACAGCAATTGCGACACAGCAGTCAGCACCCTGTGCTTAGCTTCCTACCTATGTGGCTGCCGATCCCTCCACACAGCATCCACCACACGATTTGTCTTATTTTCCCCCCTTCTTTTGTTGTAATTTCTAATCCAAAACATAAAAGAAATTTTAAAAGGCCTATAGACACTGTGTCTAATTTTCTAGTTTTCTACTACTTTTAGTTTTAGAGGTCTAACGTTACTAGTTTCTAGATAGGCCTAGACTAGTTTCTATTGACATTGAGTATTGAGTAAAACTAAAAGAATATTGCTATAAAGTACTTTTAACTGTTAGTAGGGCCTAGGTCTAGTAGAGTCTAAATTTATTATGGGATTCACTATTCAGAATCAGAGCCTCCAATGCAATGCCAATGGCTATTCTTGCACCCCTCAGTCAGTGATTTTATTTTTAATAACATTACAAGAAGTATCAGGGCAATTGCCGAAGTTTAGACCTATATAGGACCCCGCTACTCTAACTGCGACAGCCGCCACACGCAGCGCGGTCTCCGGGGCTACCGCTACTCATGCTACTGGCGCTAGGTCTTGAAAACACCTCTCGAAACTCTGCCCATTGCCATCCCCGCGCCATCCCAACAAAAATGCAAAACCAGAATCTCAAGCGGTCAGTAATATTTGTAGGTCCTACTTTTTGTAGTCAAGGCAAAGTAAACACCATAAACACTCTAACGGACTAGATCTAGTTCTAGACTAGTCTAGTTTTCATACAATAATTCCTATTCAGTGTTATGATGAGAGATACTTCGTAATGCAATTGAACTTACCACTGAAAAAGAAAGAAAGAAAGAATTAAAGAATAAAATAGAGGGTTTATCGTAGAACTTACCATACTTGCAAACCGAGTTCGTCCTACAGAAGCAACACCACACGCTCCCAACACAGTACCAACACCACCTACAATGTGGATTGGGTCGACTGCGACGATGAATTTATGAAGGGCACGGAGCATTTGGCTTGGGTAAATATTGGTAGCTGACCTGCACAATTCTGTACTACGCGAGAAGCCTGGATCACGGCGGGGTCACGAGAAGATGCGCCTCGAAATCACCGCTAAATCACAGTTTCAGTGGATTTTGAAAAACAGTACGAGGATTCCGCTACACTTCGCGGTCACGTGCCTTAAATCACGTGTCACTTTTTAAAGAATCGTTCATTTCAACAGCCACTAACACAGCTTTGAATACATCTTTGTGACTGAATGTAGCAACATATTACATGTGAACATCACTGATCATGGCGTTTGTAAAAAGCAAATAGGCCTACCTACTCGTAATGTTTGAGACCTACATACACCCGATCCGTCAAGTACATGTATTCAACGTACACCAGGTAGGCCCCTGGGCTGTGGAGGTGGGGGGGGGGGGGGGGGGGGGGGGGGAGGGGGGAGGGGGAGGGTGATCAATGATGGGCAGTGGCGGATCCGGGGGGCATCCGGGGGGGGGGGGCGCATCGGGCGCGCCTCCCCTTGATTTTTTGCTAAAACAAAAGAAATAAAAAGAAAAATGGGGGAGGAGCGCGTGCGCTCCCTTTAATTTTGTTAAGGTACCCCTCTTTACGGAATTCAGTATGCTGCAGCACCCCTGACATGGTAGAGTAAGGAGCCCCTGGCCTGGGCTGCATCTCCAACTCATGCGTTCCATTGTACATCGGGCCTATATTTACTATTAATAGGCCGATGTCGACTCGGATGACGTGTGTTTATTATGCAATATCTGAAAAAGATACATCGGTCCGGTGAAAATTTAGCTGATAGCTAATATATCTGAGTATGAGAACATTCTTTCACTCGTATTGATAACAACAATGATAATAATGATAATAATAATAATAATAATGATAATAATAATAATAATAATAATGATAATAATAATGATAATGATAATAATAATAATAATAATAATAATGATAATAATAATGATAATGATAATAATAATGATAATAATAGTAATAATAATAATAATAATGATAATAATAATGATAATAATAACAATAATAAGAATAATAATAATAACAATACGTGTAATAATAAGAATAATAATGATAACCAATATCTATATAACACCTTTTTATATACAGACTCAAAGCGCTTCAACAACTCAAACAAAATACAATAAATCAACAATATTTTACTAAACAAAACAAAAAAGAGAATGAACAAGACAAAACAAAATAATACAAACAAACACTGACTTAAAACTTTTCAGATACATTAGCCGTGGAATTAAAGAGGAAATCCATCCTACAATTAAATAAACTTCAAAAGATAGAGAAAAATATTCCCTACAGAACGATACAAAAATGACAAAAATCGGATAAGAAATAAGATATGACATCATCAACTTTCTCACTTGAATATTCATATGACTGGTCAAGAAATGTTTCCCGAAAAAAAAAAAAAAAGAGAATGTGAAATTTCAAAATGTCATCATGATATATTTATCCGATTTTGTCATTTTTTGTATTATTCTGTAGGGAATATTTTCTCTTTCTTTCGAAGTTTATTTAATTTGAGGTGGATTTCTTCTGCAATAACGAGTTGCTATGGAACCTTGTCTGATACCACTGAAATAGGCCTGAAAGTATAATTTATGTGTGCGTGTGTGTGAGTGTTTGTTTGTATCATTGAATGAATGCTTTTTCATTGCATGCACAATACTCATTTATACAATAATGTGTATGTGCCTGTTTAACTGGAGCAGCCCTGTTAGCATAATCATAAGATGTATACACCTATCATGATACTAATTACTATATTAGCTCGAGAACATCCTGACCTGCGGGACGTTTTCAGAATGGGGGGGGGGGGGGGGGCGCTGCGGGACCTGGGGTCGAGGGTATGATATTATTATTATTATTATTATTATTATTATCATTATTTTATCATTCATCGTAGTATGGATGACAAGGGCATGGTTTGGGGTTATACATAGGATACCCAATCAGTATAGGCCCTATCATGAGGATGGCATATACGCTTAGACTCGAGTTTGTAAACAAAATGTTTATCTTTTTAGCTCACCTTAGCCAAAGGCTCAAGCAAGCTATTTGCAATCATTCTTCGTCCGGCCGTCGTACGTCGTCCGTCCTGCATAAACTTTACATTTTCATCTTCTTCTTGAAATCCCCATGACCAACTTTCACCAAACTTGACAGGTTTTTGTGAGCGGTGATGGCAAAATCTTTGTGTAGCCATCCAGTTTGAGTGTCCTCAGTTCACTGACGACAAACTTTATATGTTTTATTGATTTCAACTATTGGCATACAAACATAAATCATTTCTAATTATGGTATACAAATAACACAAGCAAGAAAAATAAATTTTGCGAGAAAAGAAAAAAAAAGAAAGGTCATGACACAGCTTCGTTTATTCGTAATACTATGTGCATGGTTCGGGTTCCATTCTGCATTTTGCTTGCTCCCGGGTGCTTATACTTCTGCTGTTGATCACCTATTGATAAACTTCGGGGCAACTTCACACCAAATCAAAAATTCCATATTCGTATGGCCATCTCACGTCAATTTCGGGACAGTATTGACGCCACCCTTTACGCAGATGTCACATAACTGTCCCGAAGTTGAGCAAAGATGAACACAATGATAGGACATTAATTCAAATTCGGCTCTGGGCCCTGTTTCATAAAGCTGTTCGTAAAGTTACGAACAACTTACGATCGACTGGTGACCAGTTCTGATGTGCTATACTTACATTTCCATAATTCAGCACAAGAACTGATCACCAGTCGCTCGTAAGTCGTTCGTAACTTTACGAATAGCTTTATGAAACACCCCCCCCCCCCTGATCGTTTAAACATCGGATCACCTTGAGGGCATTTGAAGCCATCGTGCTTATGACTGTCGGCGGAGTTTCTCAGGCTGCTTCATAACAAAAGATCATACTTGTTTTAGCTTTTAGTCGGCATTTAACCAAGGTTCGGGGGCATGTTTATGAATCTTCGCGCGACCTAATAATTGAAAACTTTATTTTGTATTGCAATCTTGCGTCCATTTGCAATGTGACCCACCCTTTTAAGGGACGCGAATCGCGAAGCAGGTACAGTGCACTCCCATTATAACGAACACGGTTATAACGAAATTCTGGTTAGAACGAAGTAAAAGTTCAGGCCGCAACATTATTCCCTCTACGTTTTTTTTTTTTTTTTTATTGTTTATTGTTTATTTGTTCGGTTATAACGAAATTTGATATAACGAAAGAAAAGCGCCGGTCCCGAGGACTTCGTTATATAAAAGGAGTCCACTGTATACAAGTCGCGAAGCAAGATCTGAGAAGCACCGCAGATGATTATGCGGAACACCTATACGCACAACTAGTTTGATGTACTTCTCAACATCGACATAATACAATACAAAATAATTTTGTACATACTATACAATATCATTAAAACACTCGTAAGACATGCTTTACATGTTGAGTATTCTATCTGTTTGCTTATAATGGTTTCAGTATTTAAACTACAGTTAAAGGAACTGTACAGTACTGGTTGGGGTGGAGATTCATGTTTTGAACATTCCTAAGTAAGATAATGAGAAATTTCATGTGAAATATGAAAGAGCATACAATAACAAAGAAGGATTCAACGTTTATTTGATGAAAATTGGTTTTCAATGGCTGAGATATCCAAAAAGTGATAATAATAAAAGGCGACAGGCCACACTTTTATTAGGATCTCTTTGTTTCACCTTGTTTTTGGATATCTCAGCCATTTCAAAACCGATTTTCATCAAATAAACTTTTGATACCCCTTAGAATTGCATGCTCTTTGACATCTCATAGAGTGGTTTCTGAATATCTCGCAAAATGTTAAAAGCTAAATCCTAACCTCGACCACAATTGTACAGTCCCTTTAAGCTGTGGTCTATAGATGGCGTCATTTACAGTTATGATACATCTTGATATTGCTTCTCAGTTTTTATAATACTAGTACCTAGCACTTTTAACACAGTAAACTCTGTATACAAGTGATTATTATGAAGGTGAGGGGTGAATGCATAGGTGACTTTTGTCTCCCTCTACGACACGAAATTTGTACGATTGCAACTGGTGATCTGAACATGGCGGAAAAAAGGAACCACGGGAACAATGTCCTAATTTCGGAGCTTTTTGTTCAAAGATCATAGTGTCACTGCCGGCAATCAGGGGTAGACTGGTGGTATACTGTCGCTGCCCGGAAAGCAGTAGATGACAAGATCCCGTGGTTCGCTTTTCCAACATGTTTGTCGGAAAAGTTACAAAAATTAGAAAAAAACTTTTTCGGAAAAGTTATAAAATCAGCAGTTGCGGTCTTCAAAGATCTGATGCTCCGTTTTGGTGAAATGTTCGATTTTTTTTTTTCTATCAAAAAAATAAGACAAATATATATTCAGGGAAGTGTGCAGGGGGAGGGTGTGCGTGGGGGATAGGCTCCCTCCTGCACGAGAGAGATTTCGCTTATTCATACCTGTTGTTAAGATATTCTATTGTCGTTTCTATCAAAAGAATAGGAAAAATATGAAGTAGTATTCCGGGAAACGGGCAAGGGGAGAGTGTAGGAGGGGATAGCCCGTCCCATAATCACACGAGGGAGAATTTTGCATTTTCAGACTTGAAATTCAGAGATCTGATGCACCCGTTTAGTGAAATATTGTTGTTTTTTTGTCTGTCAAAACAGTAACAAGAATACAGAAGAATAAGAGATTATATTCACAGAAGTGTGCGGGGAAGGGCAAAGGTGTGCATGCAGAGGGGGATAGGCCCCTTCCTACACGAGAGAGATTTTTCTTATTCAGACCTGAAATTCAGAGATACATGTATAGTGCATACTTTTGGTAAGATATTCAATTGTTTTTATCAAAAGAGTAGGAAAAATATAAAGTAGGCCTAAAGTATTCAGGGAAATGGGCAATGGGAGAGGGTATCAATGGGAGGGGGCAAACACATTGTCACCTCTGAATTTCAACGCAAATTTTGTGTAATGTACATTAAAAAGATAAAACGGAAGTGGTAGAATTCATTGAATGGGGAAAAACGTGACAAAATGATAAATTACACAAACCCAACAGTTATGCAATTTTTGAATAATCAAGAAAGGTGAATTATTCTCATTCTTAATAAAAAAAAAATCGAGATTGGTTCCTGGAGAAAGACAAAAGTAATCATATCGAGTTGTTGCTGTTGTTGTTCATGGTTAAGGTCAGCCATAAATAAATTTCCCTTCTGGATGCTACCTACAATAGCATTACACTTGTAAACCTATATGTTTGTCATTCTGTTTTTCTGTTGTTTGCTTGTTTGTTTGTTTGTTTGTTTGTTTGTTTGTTTGTTTGTTTTACTGTTAATTGATATATCTGTAATAGGTGCCTACTAATCAATGCTAATGTTCATCTGCGTGTGTTTTGATGTTCCTTGCTTCGGTGAAATAAAACCCGAAACTATGACACTTCATAAATAGAAGACAAAACAATACAACAATAGCTCCGACATGATAGTTTCTTTATTTTTCTGAAAAAAAAAGCTCTTTATTTGTCTTCGCTTCATCGGCAGGAACTAGTTCTCAAAATTAGTTGCGGCTGTGTTGTCTTGTTTACCTTTGGCATATTGATTCTACGTGCGTAATGACATAGTGAGACAAAGCACCTTATAGAGCTTCAATGATTAAGGCAATAAGCGTTACTACAGCGGCAAGTCAGGAAAGTTCATTAAAAAAAAAAAATAGTTACTCGCGTAATGACATTGTATGCCTACTAGTAATGTTTACTCTGATTTCTTTTTGGGTGATCTCAAGATATACGCGTGAACGAAGAAGTTTATGAAGAGTATGAGGACAGTTCCAAACCCGAACAGACCAAGTCCAACACCCAACTGGTCCACCTCACACGGCTGCCCACTCAATAAAGCCCAGGCCGCATAGACGTTGATGAGAAATCCTGTGAAGAGCTGAATGATCTGAATACTGGTAATTGTCATGGCAATGCGTTTGGGTACGGCCACGCCCAGGATGCGAAGCGCGTAGTAGGGGTACATGATGGCGTGTATGTAGGTGTTGACCATGGCCATGACAAAGACCGTTGGGGTGCGGTAGGCGAATAGATAGCTAGAGATCATGTAGGTGATGACGTGATGGTACCAGTGAAGAACGATGAGCTTGGCCTTGCGTAGGACGACGAACAGGGTGTCGCCGTACTCCACCAGCTTGCTAAGTGCGAAGGCCAGCAGCCAGAACACCGCCGGTTTGCCGGCGTCGAAGCATCGAGCGCTGCAGACGAGGTCGTGGAAACCGGCGCCGCTCTCGGAGAGAATTTGATGCGTGGCGACATTCAGTCTCCATGCCGACAGAATGCTGAATATGGACAACCCGATGTTCCACAGGGCGAGCGGGATGCGCAGTATGAATCGAGGTCGATTCTTCATCGCTCTCTGTACGCCGAAGATAACGATGAGGTAGATGACGGTGGACACGGCGTAAACGATCATCCCCTCTCGCTGCATCCACGTGTGCCAGTGGGTGGAGTCAAAGTCCTCCTCGATCGCCAGTGGCATCAGGAGAACGTCGCTCGGAGCAGACGCCATATTCGTTTGGCCCTTGGTAATGTTACTTTCCTCTCATTGATTACACGACTGAAGGAACTTGTGCCAAATCGTTTGGTAGATGTATCAATTCTGTGTCTGTGAGCAAAAGATGGAGTGTAACAAAATCTATATACCGTAATCATTATGAACACTGATAAAACCGAAGACCGGCGCGTAGGCAGCATTAATTTTCATATCCTGCGATTATGGCAACAGGACAGTGTATTACAAAATAAGATATGATACAGTGAAGACACAAACTTACCAAAATGTAATCAATAGGGTCGTGGCGTTACTATGATCTCCAACAAAAGTCTACCACGAATAATGTCCAAACCAGTGTATTACAACCTTTCATATTAGTTGTCATTAATAGTATTACAACCTTTCATATTAGTTGTCATTAATAGTATCGTTACAATGGTGATATTAATGATGGTGATGATGATGATGATTATCAAAATTATAATTTCAGTTATCATTGTCATCATCAATGCAATCGTCGGTATTATCATTATTGTTCTTAGTATCGCCGCCATAATCAACATAATTGACTTTGCATTTGTAGTGGAGATCTTTGTATTTCTTTCAACCTCCATTTTAAGTTCACATTATAAGAGGCTCTTGATTTAAGCATGCAGTAAACCCGTTAAGGTTAGTTAGGCCTGGGCTGTGCAGGATTAACAATAACAAAGTTAGACGAAGATGTATCTGTGTATCTTCGCACTCATGAGGTAACATCTGGGAATTTTCCTCACATGAACACGACATATTAGATGCTTCAATAAATGTTTCTGCAATCTCTTTTTGATCCTTGAACAGTGGTTCACTCGAAGTAATGAAGAGGAAAGGGATCGAGTCTTTGCGCCCGCAGGACCGTCGTACGGCAAGCTTATAAGTGGCATGTATTATTTCCTCTTATCTTCGACTTTTACGGGTCCGAAATGCGAAAGCGGAGGTCTCGTACTCTTCGACTTCTCGCGTCCATAAAAGTGAGCAAGCGAGTTATAAGATTTCGGCTTCTCAAGTTCTCGAGATGCGAGATCTCGTCTTGTCGAGTTCTCGGATCAGAAAATACTAGAAAATGAGTTTAGAGATCTCGTTTTCTCGAGCTCTCGGGTTCGAGCAGACGAGAAAACGAGATGTGAGGTCTCGTCTTCTCGAGTTATCGGGTTCGATCAGACGAGAAAACGAGTTGTGAGATCTCGTCTTCTCGAGTTCTCGGGTCCAAAGGGACGAGAAAGAGTTGTGAGATCTCGTCTTACCGAGTTCTCGGGTCCAAGAAGACGAGAAAACGAATTGTGAGATCTCGTCTTCTTGACTTCTCGGGTTCGGGAAGACAAAAAGACGAGACTTTTAGTCAAATCGCCCCGTCTTAGATTGTTAGACCATTGTAGACCGGAGAAGTCCAGAAGGCGAGATACTCCATCTCGCCTTCTCATGTTTTTTTTTTATACCCCGAGCCATTTTCCATTCTCTATAATCCTGACAATCCCCCTGCATTACACGTTTGTTGGGTGACTTGGGTCCCATGCCCCAAAGTCGAAGTTGATGTTCCTGTCAATGTCAGTGTCCGCAAGTCCTGTCCTTACCTCGGCTTTGTATTTCTATTATGATACTGCAAACTATAGAATATAATACTCATTTATGTAAGAGCACACTCGAGATGAGGTCGAGATGACGAGGAATTATCTCATCTTCTCGGTGGCACTTAAGCTTCCGTACCGTTGCTTCGAAAGAAATTTTGAAATAGCTTACTGGTGTCCTTTATTGACTATATCAAAACCAGTTTGAGAGTACAAATGTATATACACTGTTTATCTATCTTATTCAATGTTTCTCTTACGTGGATTCATGCTTTCCCCTTCTGTCCTTTTTAATGTTTTTCGAGCTTCGAGTAGGTATATTCCCGCAGTGTCTCGAAATGATAATAATATAGTAGTGATAAAGAGATTATTTCTAAAGTTAGGATGATGCAAGTAATGGTGACTTTGATGATAATGATAATACATATTATGATTGTCTGCTATTATTTTTATCATTGTCATTATCATCTACTTCGTTGTGAATAAAGTTGTTTTTCAAGTACGTTGCAAACTGACAACTATCGGTAACTTCAAGTTTTATCCATCGATCATTGCATAATCATGAATCAGTCTCAGGCTATCCGGAGCCGTAAAGAGGCTTTGTACGGATGTAGGCTACACAACATAGTCACACTGTCTATTTTTTTTTTAACAAGCTATGAAGTAATGAGTCTTTGTTTCAATAATATACCCCTTGGCAAGACGTATCATGCATCAAGATGTGCTTTGTCTTTCTATTTCTTTTATTCATTATTATTATACTTTTTATCTGCAGAGCGATAAGATTCAATTTATAGACGTGAATAAATGGCGGGGAATTAAGTTTCCGTCTGGCGTAACTATTGTGTAAACACACTACAATATGACATGCAAGAAGAGAATCACTCGAAAGGGAATGTGATAGAGATGGCACAGTTTCAGTCGAAATGGGGCTTCAGGTTTCCAACTTTTTTTATAATTTGTTGAGATAATGAGAAACCTCTCATGAAACATGAACGAGCATATAGTTCTAAGAGGAATTCGAAGTTTGTTCTACTAGTATGTAAATTGGTTTTTGAAATGGCTGAGATATCCAAAACAAAGTGATCATGCATGACAAAAGATGCTGATGGGACCCACCTTTTTATATTAGGATCGCTTTGTTTGACTATGGTCTGACATGTCAGCCATTTCAAAACCGAGTTTTCATCAAATACACCTTGAATTCCTCTTTAATAGGAATGGTATGCTCTTGAACATTTTCATAAAGTGTTTTTTGAGTATCTCGCAAAAAGTTAAATGCTTAATCTTTACCTCAACAAATACTATAATTATTATCATCCCTTTAGTCATGTGTGGTGACATGAACGTGGATGTAGCTCGCAAAGGTTAGGAACCTTCTTCGGATGGTATCAGACAGAAGAAAGGCGAACACCCTATCATACACTTATCTACGATAAAGACATGCTTGCGTGATTGGTGAATAATAATACGCCTATAAGTCTTTAGTACACAATATCGCAGGAGACACACTCCATTATCAATATTTACAAGCAATAATGCTTGTAATGGGCTGAAAGATCATAATATCAAGCGAAAATTCCGTGAGCACGCTCATGCCGCGTGCAAGTGACGACGTGTACAGTGACAGCAGGACAGCTATAAGGGAGCATCAAGTTTCAGCAAAGATCCTACTTGGGATCTTTGGTTTCAGGTATAGCCATCTTTTGGGATCGCGTAGACCTGTATTTAAGGTATAGAGCAGAGCAGTAGGGTATACACGGGTGAGCAAAGAGGAAGATAGAACCCCAATACTGTATTTTAACACCATGTATCGCTTAAAGGGATGGTACAGTTTTGGTTGAGACCTAATTTCAGGTTTCTAAAATTTTTGGTGAGATAATGAGAAACCTCTAATGAAATATGAAAGAGCATGTAATTCCATGAGGATTTCAACATTTATTTGATGAAAATTGGTTTTGAAATGGCTGAGATATCCAAAACAGAGCGATTCTAATAAAGTGTGGGACCCACACTTAATTACGATCACTTTGTTTTACTTTGTTTTTGGATGTTTCAGTCATTCCAAACCCAATTTTCATCAAATAAACTTTGAGTTCCTCTTGAAATGGTGTGCTCTGTACTATTTCATAAATGTTTTCTTGGTATCTCGCAAAAAGTTAAAAGCCCAATTCTCATCTCCACCAATACTCTACCATCCCTTTAATAATCAGATTTAGAATTCTTTGTCCTTGCCTACAGTAGTGCAACATTTCATGAAAAGTTCACATAATTTTCGCATCAACGAGATGATGCCTTGTTGATGGTCGTGGCGATGACGATCATAATGACACCGAAGACGGTATGATGACGATGATGACAATGATGATGATCTCAATGATGGCGATAATTTTGCTGCTGCTGATGACGATGGCGACGATGATGATGATCGATGATGATGATAATTATAGTGATGATAATAATGGTCAGGTGGTAAAGATAATGATGATGATAATGATGATGATGATGTTGATGATGATGATGATAATGATGATGAATGGTGGTGAAGGCAACGATGATAATCATGATTACCCAGTTGTCATCATGATGACAATATTAGACCCTCACACTGCAAATTGTGTATGGAAATGAAATGACAATGAAAAAAAAATCAGGAAAATAAATTGTCAATATCGATCTAAAACAGCAACTTTGAAGAGGCTCCCATAACAATGGCAAGATTTTGAACTTGTGGGGCACATCAACCATGAAGATAATGGGAGCATTAGCGATGTCACATTTTTAGTGACAGATTGCGATCCGAAAGCGATGTCTATATACGTCTCCGGAAAGAGCGTTGTTGTCGCCGTGGTGCCGAGGTGAGTGACATTATTATGGTTGTAATTATTACTAATGTTATTTACGCTACTGAGAATGTATGACTGCATACTCACACTGCTGGATGTTGTGTAGTGATCCGAGATGGAAGGAAGCGGAGAACATTAGTCTCCTCGCCCTCTGTCAGCAATGAAGCCGCTATCCTGAGAAGTGTGGTGGTTCGATGGCGTTGGTCTTTTATTCAGCCGTCAGCATTGAAAGTGCGTGTGTGTTTCTTTGTACAGACGTGTGACACGGTGCTTGTAAAGTGCTTGCCCGGTATCATTATCTTGAGCACCACCACCATGTGTACCGCCAGACAATAAACATTCAAAATAAACATCGGCTGGGTATAAGGTCGGAGTTGCCCCTGGATGCCTACTATGACGTCACAGAAAGAGCGCGCTGTTGGCGAGCGCGTGTGAAATGAATATGCGCGTCCTAAAATTAGGGCAAAAGGTCACTCAAAAAGTAGGTCACATTAACTGTGAGCGCTACCACGACCCTTCTTTCACGTGTACATAAACAGCTGCTAGAAACGTCGTTATGCAACCAGAATCGCGATTAAATACTTTGTGTGCTGCTGTGTGTGAACGGGCCTGGTATAATAATAAAAAAATGTATGGTAGCCCTACTACATATCGACCACCCTTATTGAAACCGACCGCGTATAATTCGCGCACTGAACACTTAATACGCACTTCTCTGCGCGCAAAGCACATAAAAATGGATTGGCTTTGAATGTAGATTAGGATGGTGTGGGAAAACGCGATAATTCACTCTTCATTAATGGTTTTAATCAAGGACAAAATTTCGAATTAATATTTTCACCGAATCGTAATGACAGCAAAATGTAATGTCTATGGAAGTTTCTAAAAGGCTTCTAAAAAGCTTCGTACAACACGGTGTTCAATACAACTCGGTTTACGTGCATTATCAATGCAAAATCAGCGGTCGATCCTAAAAACGCGATTTACCGCGGGGAGCTGAAACGAGGCCACGCAAGTTCGTCGGCGATATTTTTGCACTGAAACTTCGAATCGAAAAGGGAACAACGGCATTTGATAGAGCTGGATTTTCTCAATCACGTAGGTCAAGTTTTTTACGTGAATTTCAGTGTTGAATATTCTTATCAAGCAAATAAACATTAGGCGGTCGATTAGTAGTAGGTCCAACCCTATAAGCCTGTCAAGCTCTAATACAGTGCAACATCAATGGAATAAAAAAAAAGAAAAAAAGAAAGAGAAGATAACACTATGGGCATTAATGTAATAGTTTGTAATTATAGGCCTATACCCCAAAGGACGTCAATGCGATAATACCATGATAATTGTGTATAACATTTTTCATGATTTCTTCCAGATATGGCACTGTGTCAAAAAAAAAGGGGGGGAGGGGAGATCAACAGGGTAGGCCTGTACTTTGGTTTATATGCAAGATGATTAGAAACCATTTATATGAAACATTAACGACATTAAAAGGAATTAAAAGATTATTCGGTGAAATCGGTTTTGAAATGGCTGAGATATCCAAAAACAAAATGGTCCTAATAAACAATGGGACCCACCTTTTGTTATAGGACCACTTTGTTTTACTTCAGGTTGTTGGCTTCTTCTTCTTCTTCTTCTTCTTCTTCTTCTTCTTCTTTTTGAAAGCTCAGCCATTTCAAAACCGATTTTTATCCAAAAAAAAAAAAATCCTCTTAATTGTACGTTCTTCATAGTATACCTTTCAAATGAGTGGTTTCTAATTATCTCGAAAAAAAGTTTAAACTAGAATCCTCAACTCAACCAAAACTACAGGCCTACCACCCCTTGGGTAGTTGATTAGATATGTATATGGTTAGGAAGGATAGCTAGAGAGGTTTACGGGGGGGGGGGACGTGGCATTTATTTTAGCCTTATGATATCCTTCCATCTTTTATTTTTTATTTTTTGCTGGTAATTTGCTGTGCTATTGTCATTGTCTTTTTTGGTTTGAATTATTTCTGCATTTTCTTTCTCCAAATACAATAACAAGTGAAAAACAAAGTGATACAGAGAATGCACAAAAAAAAAAGGAGAGTATAACATAGAAATCAATATAAGAAATGTCAATTTCATCAGTCTGTATATTAAGGCATACTGTATTTATATATGAACAAAGGAGAAATTAATACAGGGGACCGTCATCATAAGGAGAGCTTGACGTGGATGAGGCCCGGGATGACGTGCATATAGAGGTGCCTATTTGAAATTAATGTATCTCAATTGCTATGTTTGTTAAAGGAATTACTATTTTATGTTGTGCAGGAATACCAAGTGAATTGATGTTTTTTTTTTTGGTATTATTTGAATGTAAGTGAATAAGTATTACTTGAAAAAAAAAACCCCACAAAACACTGATGACTGAAAAGCCGATTTGTGCGATGTGTTGCCACGCCAATTATCATCCATGTCGGCTTAGTTGTTGCATTATTGTGTAGCTCCCAAGTGCATTCTGGCGGTGTAGATCTGTTCCTGTCCCTTTGAAATAGCTCCGGTGACAACAAATAATACAAACTAAATTTAGGTCTATAGTTAATCCTGTTTCTCGTTTGTTTGTTTGTTTTTTTCTATCAACTTATATTAGTAGGTCCTACGTCCTATAATACAAAGTCTCTTCTACGCATACTCGATGCCTTGGTGAGAGCTCTTACACTGCCCGTAGCAGACGATTTTGATGCAACCTAGTTTCCAAATTTGGAACACTAACCTCATCCAGGGGTTGCAGACATAGTTATATTCTGCGCCACGGTATATAATCAAGTCGATAACTGAATTGTTTCATCGACTGGTTTATGTGTTTTTGTGAATCTCCATTCTAGTTCTCAAATTCTAATCAAAACAGTAAAGGGGAAAAGAGTAGATCGGCGTGTATTCCTAGCTAGCTGCGCTGCCTGCCAGAATTAAGTATGGATGCGAGGTGGTGAGGACAGCAAATATGGCAGCCTCCATACATCCTTTGTAATTTGTTGTGATAAGGGAACAGGAACAGGAAGACTTTGACCCTTCGGAATCAAGCCAAGGTAGTGTATACAACTGATCGATATGCTGTATTTGTAAATAATGTCTCACATTCAATATGAGCGTTCCTTTACATCTGTATTTTTCTCTTGTTCTCTCCCCAGCTCTAACATTAGCTTTCATATCAGATTTTCAACATGCAGACCGAACCGGAGTTGACCCATCGGCCCCGGAGCTCGCGGAGCGCTCCACCACTCACTGTACCGTACATGTACTGTATAGCTCACTAGCTGCTAGCTGTGAGATGAGAGCTCGAGCGAGCTCGAGCGCCCTGAATGAAGTGAATGAATAATCATGATAATATAATTATTAATAGCGGCTAGCGGCCGGCCGGCCTAGCGGGTTATTTCATTTGCGTTGTTGAGAAACAGCATAAATTCAGGCACCTCTAAAAGTCGCAAGCGTCATCGTCACCATACCCAAAATACGTTTTACAATAAATGTATAAGTAGGCTGGCATGGCGGTCATAGACCTAGATAGTACATTAGTAGATCCACACAGTCACAGTACACTTGCACTTGTGTGGACCGTTTATAACGGTGCTGGGCGCTGTAGACTCGGTATGTGTTGGGGTCGCTGGTATATCGGTATATGGTGCGGTTATAATTGTACCGTGTGACATACAAAATGTAGTTCTAGGTTTACCTCATCGATCATCTGCTCATGAATGGTAAACTGTAGTACTTGCTCATAAATTCTGACTGCATTGTTTCCATCACAATCAGCTACCCATGATGGACCATAATGGCCATGCCATGCAATATGGTCCATTAACAATTTGATTAAAACGAGGTTTTCCTTTGTTTAAATTCATCCTCTTTTCGCAGCTCACATTGTATGGTTAGGTGTCTAGTCAACAGCCTGAATGCCCTAATATTTTCTATCAATAAATTAGAAATTTAAAGGGGCCCTGAAATCCAAATGCATGTTGATTTGTGTTGATTTATGATACCCTTAATATCACTTTTGTGGTAAAACAAATATCTAGAAACGTTCAATATATTTTTAATGATTTTTTCTTCTATTTTTCATCAGATTACTTGGGAACGTCCCCAAAAAATCCTTCCAAACCAATCAATATTAATGTTCTTGAGATGACATCATCTGTCCATCATTGCTAAAGTACTGAAATGTTTAACGAAAGACATTGGAATGCGCCTTCCTCTCGACTCAGCATAACTTGCATGTTTCTGTCATATTAATGTGACTAACAAAAGACATGGTGAGGGAACGTGCAAGTTATGCTGAGTCGAGGGGAAGGTGCATTCCAATGTCTTTTGTTAAACATTTCAGTACTTGTGGTCTTTAGCAATGATTGATAGATGAGGTCATCTCAAGAATATTAATATTGATTGGTTTGGAAGGATTTTTTGTTGGCGTTCCCAAGTAATCTGAAGAAAAATAGAAGAAAAAATCATTAAGAATATATGGAATGTTTCTAGATATTTGTTTCACCGCAAAAGTGATGTTGAGGGTATCATAAATCAACGCATATCAACATGCATTTAGATTTCAGGGCCCCTTTAAAGTAAATTTATCTCAAAATTTGCGTGAAATTTTACTCGCAAGTAAACAAAATGCAAAATACTCTGAATTAACAAGCACTCATTAAAAATGTGATTTGCATTTCGATAACCACTTCAAATGCGTGGGGTATTATTTTCATGTAATCAGTTGTGCCTTTACTTTGAAACCAACACCGTACACCCCTGCCCTCTATTGCCAATATGCGTGAAGTGCACCAAGTAGTCACATACACTTATAACTACCTACAAGTACTACAAGATAGAAAGATCAATGGAAACTAAAGACGAGGTGATAATGAAATGAAGTTGAACATGAATGGAAACAGAACAAAAGAATTGTAAAGTGTTGAGATGAGTTGAAAATAAAGAAGGTACTGGAAGGACCTTGGGAGTGCTACACTGAATTGACGGCCAGCGCATGCGCACACAAACATCTTATCCGTTCGTGGATTTGAAATTTGTTCGCATGTGATGTGTTGCGTATGCGCTGGCCGTAGTAATCAGTGTATGTAGCTCTCCGAAGGTCCTCTCGACAGAGTCACATTCAGTCATCAATTCGAACAGAAAGGGACTATTGGCAGAACCAAAAGTTGCCCGAAGCCTGTTTTCAAGACTTTAACTTAATTGGTAAGTCTTCAAATTGAAGAATTTTTTGGATTTTAAGTTGATATTTACCCGCGATACTAAATCTGTCATGATCCTGAATGCTACAATGCGAAGCCCCATTACGCTATGCGTATGGGGCTGCTGGTCGCAGTTAATTGCATGATTACTAAGAAATGAGAGCACTTTGGGGCGAGTAAGTCTCACAATGTTAGTTATTTGAATGGTACTTTAACCTGAAACATGGAAATTCAGGGAAACTTTTGAGGTACCAAAACTTTTTATTATCTTTAAAGCTGGTTCCAGGCAGCTTGAAGGTCACCTCTCAGTACTGGTGGTGATATGTACTGTTCTGTGTCACTACATTAGTAATAGATTGTCTCAGTACATTGTGAATTGTGACATTGTTAGCTCACTCATTTGCTGTTCAAGAACTGTTTTGCAAAAATAGCAAAACTTCACAATTCATGATTTCTCTAATTTTTATTGATTATGTGATCAAATTTTTGTTCTTATGCTCATGAACTTTTCCTCTTTCTTTTCAGAGTATTAACTCCTAACTGACCTCAAATTTCCTTTAAATTTTCATTGCTTACAGTGTACATGCTTCAAAGAAGACTAAATTGTCTCTACTTCTGAGTCTAATTCCTTTTCTTCTCAAATGGTTTAAGATGTTTTGCAACTCTCTTCAATTTGCACAGAAAGTTGACATTTCAAGTTCCTCCATCAGAAAAGAAACCCAAAGTCCTTTGTAATGTCCATTACTAAATTGATCAGTTGAATAAATTTGACTAACATTGTGTTCACAGAGCACACTATATACTGAGTACACTATATTATATTACTCATATTGGGACACATAAGACAGTTTCTCAAGTGGATGAATAGCAATCGAGAACCCTAATGACAGAATTACAAAGTAGATACTATCCATGTTCAGGAGAAAAGTTGCAATTTCCAATCATGGAAACAATATCTGACTGCCCTCCTCGAAACCCACAAAAAGGTAGGCTAAAATGAAGTAAGGGAGAGTTAGGAGTAGAGTTTCATATAAAAGGGGAAAAAGAGGATTTAAAGAACAGGATCACTTAAGCATGCTGTGCAGAAGTATAGTATCAATAAAAAACAAACAAAAAGTGGTCTAGAAAAAATGCTAACATCTTGATTTCGGTTTTGTTTCAAGTCACCAAATTTGAACAGTAGGTAGAGAAAAGATTATTCTATGAGGTAAGACAAACTCTGAAGATTTTTGTTAGTCAATCCAAATGACATATTTTGGTCCATTACAGAGAATCCTAATCTGCAACCTTTTGTGGGATTTGAGCTGGGTGATCTCATATCATGCAGTGCATTTATATTATATGAGGCAATGCTTTTGTGAGTTGTTGGTTTTGTGAATATCAATGAACTCTCAAAACTTGCAAAAAATAAAAAGTGGAATGTGAAATGTACTGAATATGCACTACTTCCATTTATTCTTAAATGTTGCTGTAATTTGTGTTTAGTCTCGAGTTGCCCATTCATTGCACCTCCTTCCCACCCACTGGCATTGTCTAGACTCTGTCTATAGAGGGCAGAAGACCTAATTCACTGTTGCACTTGATGTCTCCCTCCCATGAGTTTCCAGACTTAAAAGTGGAATATTCATTTGGAAAGTTGTTTTTTATTTTAGTTTGTACACTGCTAAACTAGTGTTAAAAGTCTTCAGAATTATGGAAAAATAGAGTTCATATAAATTTGTCCTGCTCATTCTTTGTTTGTTTGTGTGTTTGTTTGTTGTTTTTTTTTTGGCATTAGACAACTTTTACAGCATCATATAAAGCTTTTATATATTTTTTTCTATTAGGCATTCTGTTCAGTAGCAACTTGTAACTATCTTTGAATTTGTCTTTAATATATAAATGCTTTACAAGAACTGGTTTGTTGAGAGAACTTTCTGATATTTACACATATGCTTTTCATTTGCAATTTGTAATATGTACACACTGGGCAGATTTGTCGGTCTATCCTTGATGATACAAAGAATTATCCGTGTACAATACATCCATATCAGGGATTTTTTTTTTTTTTTTCCTGGCATTCAGCCACTCATATTTTCATATACACAGTAAGAGAGACGGGAAGATCCAATGAAATACATACATAGAAAATTTAAATAAGTGAATTGAACATTGGTATGAATAAATAATCGTATTAATTAACATAAATTGATTCATGAATAAGTATGCTAATGAATCAATTAATTTATGAATAAATTATAAAATGAATGGATAGCTAGTAAAGCAGAAGAATATTCCAATGAATGCATGAATACTAATAGATATGTTAATGAATGAAAGAGTAGCCTGGATATTAGACTAGACTAGAAATTACTGCATAGAATCATAGAAGATTGACAGTTTCATTCATAAAATTTAATTGTTGAATGGGAATTTCAAACATTTCCTACCATTCCTCCTGTTCCATCACTGTTTAGGATTTATTAGTATCCTTACACAGGAAAACATTTCAGGCACATCCCATTAATCTGTTCCGTGGAAGGGAGATATTATGCTATAATCCAAAATTAGGCTGTTCAGAGTGTGGATAAAGCTGGGATTGGAACATATATCTTATCCAACTATGCAATTTCTTTGCGAACCAAATTGATACTCTTTGACTTTTGGAAATACAGGGTATACTGCAATGTTATGTTTACCCGTTCATGTCATGATTGAAGATGACAGATACTCATGTGCCTACACCAGCACACAAACCAAAGACTACCAAAGTTGTATAATGCTCTGCTATGTGAGGAAGGTTCCTGTAGCATACTATTTATGCCTCCGCCACGAAGTATCGCCGGAATCATTATGTTTTCGGGTTGTCCATCCGTCCGTCCATAATCAATTTTATGGACAGCTTATCTAAAAAACTGTTGGAGGTACAGTGTATCCCAATGAAACTTGGCACGTATATGTATGAGTGGGCGAAGTTGTGCCTATCAACTTTTGGGTGCACATGCTTAAGGTCAAAGGTCAAAAGGTCAAGGTCAAGTGCTCAAAATTTTACTATTTCCCCTATATCTATGCAATGCCTGGAGGTATTTTCTTGAAACATGGTGTATACATGAACTACCAAATAAAGATTTCCCAGAGAGAGCTTTGGGTCATGAGGTCAAAGGTCAAGGGTCAAAGGTTAAGTGAAAATGTTACAATTTCACTTTTTTCTCCATATCTCACAAATATTTCAAGGTATCTTCATGGAACTTAGTATATTCCGACTGACAGTGTTCATGTAGGGAATTTATGGGTCATGGGTCTAAGGTCAGGGGTCAAAGGTCAAGGTCAACTCGTCAAAATGTCATTATTTGTCTCTTATCTATGCAGTGCCTGCAGGATTTTTTCTTGAAACTTAGTGTATGCATGTATTACCCAATACAGTGTATGCATGTATTACCCAATACAGATTCTTGCCAAAAGGTCAAAGGTCAAGTGAAAGTGCTAAATTTCACTTCTTCTTTAAACTTATAAAAGGGTCAAAAGTTGGGTACAAATCCTCAAATCCCCAAATACCTGCACTCTTAGACAGTATAGCCGTTCATCCAAATAAACCTATTTGTGAAAGTGAACACTGAATGCATTTGTGACAAACCTGTCATTTTGATATTTTGCCAGTTACTGTAAAAGTGGAAATTTTCACGGTGTTGAAATTTTCGCACAACCAGAAACTAATGTGAAAATAAAAGCATGTGAATATTTTTGCTTGCCATACATTCCTGTGCGTGATGTCTTGATTCCGCAGAATTAAAAACCACGCGAAACTCTTCTTACCAGGCCAAGTGCGAAAAATTAGTCGCGCAAAAATATCCACTTTTACAGTATGTGAAACTGTCATCACACATTGTCAAGACATTGTGTTATAGACCTATTCGGAGAACCATGCATTATGGCGGAGGCATACCAGTGGCCATAGCGACATTTCTAGTCTTAGCAATCTAATAGCATACTTTTTGTCAAGCCCACCAGAGGCGCGGGAGACTAAGGGATCGCCTGCGGCGTCTGTCCGTCTGTCGTCCGTCCGTCGTCTGTCCGTAACGCTACAAAAACTTCAATAACTCTTTACTCTGGGCTTCAATTGCAATCAAACTTCGAGAGGGAAGAGGGGTCATACAAAGTTTCACATTTTACCATATATGAAGGTCACCTCAAGGTCAAAGCTCACAGGCAGGGGTCAATGAATTTTAGGGCCCAATTTTAAGTTTTTATGGTGCGTTTCTATTATGGGTCATAACTTTTGATCCATAACTCCATTTGTGACCAAACTTGGATGGTAGATGTCCCTTGGGGAGTGGATGATCACCACAAGGTCAATGGTCACAAGCATGGGTCAACGAACTTTTAGAGCCCAATATGTTAAGTTTTTATGGCGCGTTTCTATTATGGGTCATAACTTTTGATCCATAGGTCCGTTTGTGACTAAACTTGAATGGTAGATGTCCCTTGGGGAGTGGATGATCACCACAAGGTCAAAGATCACAAGCAGGGGTCAACAAACTTCTAGAGCCCAATGTTAAGTTTTCATGGCGTATTTCTGTTATGGGTGATAATGTTGATGCATAAAACTCCATTTGTGACTAAACTTGGATGGTAGGTGTCCCTTGGGGAGTGGATGGTCACCACAAGGTCAAAGGTCACAGGCAGGGGTCAACAAACTTAAAGGGCCCAATGTTAAGTTTTTATGGCACGTTTCTTTTTTGCCATAAATTTTTGCCCTTTTATATCTCTTTTTATCTGTTATATCTCTTTTTTTAAATCTGTTATATTTCTTTTTTTTTTATCTGTTATATCCCATTCGCGTACAATTTCTTGTACGCGAATGGGTGAGACACATTATGGCACTTGCCTTGTTACTCAACAGCCATATATGAGTTTCAGTTCTTTGTTCTTATGTAGTTCAAAGAACATACTCTCCCTTTCTTCCTCCCACCACCCCTCCCCCCACCCTTCCCCCTCCCCCTCCCCCTCCCCCACCCCCCTCTCTCTCCAACACACACACATTGGGAATAAACAATCGTAGACTAACAGTGTTTCAAATCAGTGTCACACAGTAGGCCCTATTACAGGCTGTGTAGACTGTGCAACTTCTCCCTCTAAATATCTCTACACTATGGTGTGATCGCCCGAAAGTTGTTGGGTTTTGTTTTGTGTGTGTGTGTTTGTGTGTGTGTTTGTGTGTGTTTGTGTGTGTGTGTGCGTGTTTTATTAAGAAAACAAAACACAACACAATCTTCACAGACAGACTATATAAACTGATAGGTATGGTCAGTGAAAAAAAAAAACAAAAAGAAAAATCTTTTGAGAAGGACTGTGTTGGTTACAACAGGATCATGTGCCAATAAAATAGTCAACTGTGATTCACAGCCCTTGACACTATCGATTGGTTCTTGCAGATGGAATATTTGTGGCCAACTGAAATACCATCACAACTTCACTTTGGCTGACTTTAATCGGAGGTTGATGTGGCCGTGTTTGTTATCTGCAGACCCTTATTTAGCCCTATCTGTTGGTCCAATCCATTACAACATGTAGGAGACATTTGAGTTGAAGGAAAGAGAAAAAAAAAATTGAAAGAGAGCAAAAGGCACACAAGGAGAAAGAGAAATGGAGCGATAGAAAGAGAAATAAAAAAAAAAAGAGCTGATGGGGGAAAAAAACTATGAAATAAAGAAAAGGAAAAAAAAGATACAATTGTAGGAAACAGCTGAAGAAACAGACCGACAGGTGTAAAGAGAGAGGGAGAGAGAATGTTTCGTCTGACGTCATGATGTAAAGATTTTCAAATTCCTTGACAGATCCTGAGATGCCCTTATCTTCTAGAGTAATTAACAAAATTTCCATGTTATGTTTTTCATGTGAATTTCTCTTTTCCATTTATATAAAGTGTAGTCAAGAAAATATGTAATTTATTTGCTTACTTGTTCATTTATCGAAATATAAAGACCAAACTGTTATTATTGTACATTATATATTATTGAAATTCTTTGTTTATGTAGCATTATGTACAATGTATATTACCCTATATTATTACTTTATATTCGAAATACAATTATTTTAATTGAAAATTGAATTGGGGGGGGGGGGGGGAGAGAAGGGGTGGGTAAGAGAAAGGGGGGGGGGAATGAGAGACAGTCGAGAAAACAAACATAATAAAAACTGTATTTTAGCCACGGTCTATAGGAATCCATTAAAAGTATTTTAAAAAAAAGTTTCGGGACCAAGATTATATTGTTCCCACTCTAGTGTGATGTTTTGTTGTTTTTAGGCAACTATTAAACAAAACAGTCGACAACAACAACAAAAATGGTTGAATGCCCCTACTGATATGACATGGTATAATGTGGTATGTTCTGATATGATTGATAAAAATTTATGATATGGTATTAAATGTTTGATATACTGTACATGCCATATATTTCGCGAGTCTAAATTTTCGTGAATCGAGACTTCCCGACAATTTCGCGAGTGGTTAAATTCGCAATCGTGGAGTCCTGTACTGAACGGAGAATACGCGTACGTCACATTCATATTGGCACTAGAGTCAATATTTTTGCTTGTTTTTAATTTCGCGAATGGCAGCTGACTCGCGAAATTCGCGAAAATAAAAACCTCGTGAAATATTTGGCGTATACAGTATTCGCTATGAGACAATATGAGATAAAGGGTGAATTTTTAACGGTGGTCTGTATCTACTCATCTTGCATGAAATCTGCAACAAATGCATGCCATCAAAATGGCAAAATGCATTCATGTACATGTATGAAAGTGCCAATTATTTTGTATTACACTCCCAAATTCTCTACCTGCCCATATACAATGTACATCTAGCCACTTCTGTTAATCAGTCTAAGACCCTGCTGAAAACTTATTTTTTTTAGTAGTAGATAGTCCTCTGAAATGACCCAGTTGTGGGTCGGTCAATGGAGGTGCACTCTGACTTTCATTTTCAGTATTTATTTATCATATTTATACACTGTAACCATTGTTTGAATTACATACGGTTTTGATATTTTTGTATTATTTTGGATTTACATACGGTTTTGATATTTTTGTATTATTTTGGATTATATCTTAATTTTCCGGTCAACTTTGCGCTTAGAAATATAAGCCCCTAATAAATGTGTGGTATTACTATAAAAGTGGATATTTTCGCGTGACTAAATTTTCGCGCTTGGCCGGTTAAGAAGAGCTTCGCGTGTTTTTAATTCCGCGGAGTCAAGACACAATGTACAGGAACATATAGCAAGCAAAAATATTTGCGTGCTTTTATTTTCGCGTTAGTTTCTAGTCGCGCGAAATGTGCGAAAATTTCAACACCGCGAAAATGTCAATTTTTACAGTATCATATTTATTATACACGTCATATTGCAAACAGTGAAAGAAAAAGTATGCTTAAAAAAAACACAAAAAACCCCTCCCCATTAACTGTGTGCATATAGATGCATGATTACATTTAAATGATTTTATTGTGTATCATGTTCAGTGATAATAACAATCTATTTACGTCTGGTACATACTTCCTGGAACAATTAGTATCTAATAGGTATATGAGTCTATTACTCGCCTTTTTTTTTTATCATACACCTTTTGATTGTTATATTTTCAACAATGCATATTATATGACAAAGGCTATTACATAATGATGGTGTTAGTAGCCACCCTAAATGTTAATGATTGGTTTGATCCTGTAGGCCAGCCCTTGCCAATCGCTGTGGCCGCCAAAATGGGTGATGAAACACGACTGAATCTTCTTGTCTGCTCCTCCCGTGTCCCACCCCTCTCATGCACATGTACTCACACACATGCTTCAAAAGGCAAAAGCATGCGTTGCCGGGTGGTGGCGTTTAGTGGGCCGTGATTGCGGGGAGCGCCAGTTGTCTGGCTGGCAAATCCCTTCCTTCCTCTTTGCTGTGGAAAATGATTCACGAATGTTCACGAAACAGATCCGTGCCTTCCCTGATCCGCGCAGAGGATAAATAGTCGAATCCCATCCCCCTTTCCAGTGCCCTCGTCTGTTCCCCAGTCTGTTCCCAAGTCTACAAGTGGGACTGTTGTTGGAAGGTGCCGTTTAGAATTAGACATTTCCAGTAGCACTCTGAGAGGGCTCAAGTCATAATTCCATCCCCAATCTGCCAGTACTTGGAAAAATTGCTGTAATTCCGTGCGCAATCTGCAGATTCTAGGAAAAATTGAGCGCTTGCGTATTTTTACGCTTCTCCAATTAGATGCTGCCAACTCTGTGATGATTTTGTCCCACGCAGTGCAAGAAGTGAGCAATCAATCCAATATAATTATATTTAGGTATTGTCGCTTGAGATCTGCTTTGATATTGCTTTTATAGAGGATCTTTTCATAGTCAAGCAATTAGTTCATTGTGAATCTGGTTTTGCTCACACACGTGTGTCTATAAGATCACAGTTTATGATGAAGTAAGATGCAGTCAACATTTCTTTACAGCATCTTTGTGTGATATTGAAATATGTTCACATATGAAATGTGTAACCCTGCCAGCTTGAAAATACATGTTTTATTTGAATTTTCTGTGCTGATTAATACCAGTGTCCCTGGGGTGACCAAACTTTCAAGTATTTAAGTTATGTATCATGAAGTTACAAAGCACACTACCAGTTAAACTTTTTCATTTTTGCAACATTTTTGCCAAGTAAAATCATTGTTGATGTCAAAAATGTAGAAATATTGTTTTAGATTACATTAATAATTGTAATGTTTTAAACCTCAAATCAGTATTTTTGAATTTCAAATTGAGTTAAGAGGTGTTTTTCATATTTTTGTTACCTCAGGGATGTTATATATGCTTAGATCTATAACATGAGTATGCCATCTATCAGATGTATGGAGAATAGTGGTATCTGTGAGACAATTGGTTAAAGAATTTTCTTTTTTAGTTTTTTTTTTTTGTGGGATATGTATTTTGTTGGGAATCTCTGGGATAACTTGTCTCTACTACCGGTTACAATGTAATTATGTAGCAATACGAGCAATATGACTGTACAAGACGTGGCATCATAGAGTAATTCTTGCTCAGGAAGGAAAGAAGAGTAGAGTGGCGAAGGAGAATCTAACTAGTAATTTAAGGTGTTTGCATTTTGTGCATGTGTGTGTGTTTTGGAAGATTTTTTTTTTTTTTTTTTTACCTTTAGTTGTATGGTTTTTAGAAGGCTTGTAACATAACATGGTATTTAAATTCATGGATTGTTTCCCTGGAATACTACGATTGTGTAATAGGTTGTTTCCCTCTCCCTTTCTTTTTTTTGGGGGGGGGGTATGGATGAATGCCTTATAACTGTTTGCTGGCTCATTTTTTTTTTTTTAATAACCAAATATATATACTAGTATTTTTTTTTTTTTTGCCAAGATTACAGCATGCACAATGGGTGCAGAATGTACAACTGTATGTTAGCAACCCTTATTTTTCTGTGCAGCCACAGATGAAAGATTTTAAAGGTCCTGTTTACCATTGGTAGCAGTGATTTAAAAAAAAAATGTTCAAGATATCACATTTAATGCATATGTAGGTCAGTTGTTTCACAAAACATCCTACCATATAAGAATTTTACACTAAAACCTAAAATATAAGGAGATATCACTATTTTTCTCAATAAATAGGAACTATAGACGGTTTAGTCTGGAAAACATTTTTGTTATAACCATTGTTCACATTTTGTATATTTAACAATTTTACTTTACATTGATTATGCTAATTCAAATTTTTACATTGGTTGTTTCTATCCCTAACTCACGTTTTAGAACTATATTTAAGCACTGATGCTAGATTTTTATTTCATCTGCAAATGATAAATTATGCCTTTAAGTTATATTCTATAGGAAGCATCCCATTTCAAGCGGTAATGGGAAGATGGTCACATGTGTTTTAGTCTGTAGTCTCAAAGATAGTGTGATTGCATGTCCATCAAAATTGATGGCTTCATTTCAGTGCTATATGCACACAGTGTCCTTGTTCAGAGGGAGGAAATTCCTCTTTTTAAAAGTCAATCGCTGTCGCATCATTCAACGGTAACAGATGTTTACATCGAGCGCCGTGGTCGCCATGCCGACTGCTCATCACTCGGCATCTGACAATAGGCCACGTAGCTGTTAACCATTTCGTGAGACAACCTGCGCAAGTTGTGCGACACGTACGTTCTCACACAATAGGCGAACTCCACTCGAAAAAAGAAAAAGTTTGCTTCCTCTTCTAGTTAAACCCCGCCCCAAGTACAGCCAATTAACCAAGCAAACCATGTTAATTGTTCATCGACCCATTATGGTAACATTAAATCTTTTTCCCCCTCTTGCCCCTCCTCACTTTCTCTCTCTCTTGCTCTTTCACTCTCACTTTATTTCTTTCTGTTCTTTTATGTTTTGTCATCATCTTTCTTCAAAAAAAAACAACAACATCATCCCTGTCTTGCTCTTTGTCTCTTAATCCCTCTGTGTCACATTCTGTCTTTTTTTATCTTTCTCACGTTTTGAAAACTCTTTCTCTTTCTCCCTCACCTTCCCTATCTCATGTTTTGCCTTTGTCTTGTGTATTTCTGTCCCTCCCTCTCTCCTCCCTCCCCCCCCCCCCCCCCCCCCCCGGTGCCTCTGTCTCCCTCTTACTAAGCAGGAAGTGTGTGCCTTCAGGTAGCGTGATTGGCTGGCGCGAGGCGGTGAGTTTTCGCTGAGCTCTGTGTCTTCAGCAGCTGACTTCAGAATGGCCTCCTCGCTGCGAGCATCTGCCGACGGCTCGCCAGAAGTAACTCTGGATAACATTGAGAAGGTAAGGAGGTGTTTACTGCACGTGTGTGAAGGGAGACGCTCGGCTTCCGGTAAGCTCCAAAGTTACGTTATCTATCTCGCAAAGCAGGCTGCATGTTTTGGAAAATGAGAAATATATTTGAAATGCCTCCAGTTGTGTATTTTGTAGCGTGGTACATTCCCATTTGTGTGTTAAACACATGCAATTTGTAAGTTGCAAGTCCCTATGCATGTTGATACTATTCAAAGTTATGGGGGGAATTACTTTGTCTTTCAGTCGGATAGAATGAAGGGAAATTGCTTTAAAGGACAGAAGAAAGGAAAGATGCAGTGCTGTATTTTTGGAGTTGTGTTGATTTTTTTTCCATTTTAAAGATTTTATCTTCACCGCTTTGAAAGTAAAGTGGCAAGATAATGTACGTGTGATCCTTTCTATGGAGAGGCATTAATGTATGTAGGTCAGCGTATCAACTGCCCAGCTTAGATGTAATGATCAAATTCTATGAAATCTATTGTGATTAATTTCTATCTTTCCCCCAAATTGAACTCATTTGTTGTATACTTACATTCTGCAGAGTTTGAAAGGAAAATCTGCAGAAAGTGGCCTGTTCTGTAAACAACAACAACACCAACAAAAAACAAAACAACAAATTAAACCCCAAAACTATTAAAAAAATAAATTCATTGGAAGTGTCCCTCTTATCATAAGTCACTGTTTATATTTTATAAGTTTCATATTACATTTTGTTATCGCCATTCTACTTTTAAAGGCTTTAACCCATTGAGGATGGACTGGATATTGAGGATGGACTGGATTTGCTATAGCATGCATTTCCCATAGACACCTGCCCGAGTATTCTCGGGACTCGTCTTCAACGGGTTAATAAAGACCTGAATTTGTTGACATGAATATGGCTGTAAATGAAATGTTAGATTTTAACAGAAGATATATCTGTTTGCAAATCTTTGAAAAATGGGAAAAAAAGGAATTAGCCATTAAGGTGATGATGGTTACCTAATATTCATGTTTATATATTTTTTTTTTTTATACAGCACTGTAGTGATTTAGGAATTCTGACAGGTGTGTCTGCTGTCTTTTAACAGTATACATTATATACGTACACGTATGTTATCCAGCTGGAAAGGTTGTGCCTGAAACTTGCTGAGTGGCAAAAATGCATTTTTATCTACAGGAACTGCATGTCTAAATGTTCGACACACATGAAGTCGTCGTGTAAGCAGTACGTGGGTAATTTAATGTTCTAATACCGCCTTTAGCTATGGCTTTGGATTTGCAAAGAAAGCATGCTTATCTGAGAAAGCAGTTCTTGTGGAATTCCCGTTACATCGATGAAAGTTGTCAGTAAAAATGTATGCTCAATTTGTGCCAGAAATTAGGTGTTCTGGCATCAAGAAGTGAATGTTACTCCAACTTTCTGGCATTATCAGAGATAACAGAAATGAAATGAAAAAGTTACATGCTTGCATTATATGGCAGAGGGGACATAATAATTTTAGTGCAGCAACCCTCTATTCTGCAAAGTATGTCAAATATAAGAGTAAGTAGTAGATAATTAATTGTATAGTGCACTAAAGCTGACTTCAAATTTGTCAATTTGAAGTCAGAGGAGGGGTGATCATTGTAAATTTTGCCTTTTGTTAATAAGATGGTGAAATTGTGATATACAATGATATACGAAAGGCAAATTTGGAGTTAGAGAATTTTGATAGTTTTCCTATTGATATTATGAGACCCCTGTTACACATGAAAGGCAGCCCGAGGACGCTTTGCAAAACTGTTGACACATGAACTTCTGGCCAGCTTGAGGAACAGCATTCCTCATGGACCCCCCTGTTACACGTGGACCGGCCTTGCGTCACTTTTCCAAACTCGGCCCTAGGAGCACCCACGTTCAGCTGACAACATTTCATGGGTATTTGGTTTCATCATAACACTACCATGTGCATAATTGCTCCAGAGGTCATGTGACCAGTCAGTCCTGCTGGCCTGAAAGCCAGCTGAGGCCAGCCTCGGGCCTGGACCCGTTTACACATAGCCGGCCTCAGAGCCTCAGACCACCTCAAGAGGTGGCCTGAAGTGGAGGCGGCCCGAGGCCGGCCCGAGTTTTGTGTGACCGTTTATACACAAGAAAAATTGTTAACTGACACAAGGTCGGGCCAAGATCAGCGTTGCATCATTTCTTTCGTGTGTGTAACAGTGGTCTTATTCAAGAATAGATCTAAAATGGTTTCAAACACTGATTTAAATCCCAGGTGAGACAAAAGTGTTGTATACGGTGTACATATGAGTGTGGGGTTCCATTGCAAAGCAGTGATGTGTTGGTCAGAATATAATCCAAATCTAACAAAGTATCCGTGGATTTGTGATGGTATGTGGGTTATGTTATGTGATGTTACTGCAGGTGGTGTAAAACACCAGAAGTAAGCAACACTCCCAGAAGCTGGACCCGCTAAACCCTTATCCAGTATCGATGATCGAGTATAATGCGATTTGAGCTAACATTGATATTTCATAACATGAAACTCAAATATCTATCTTCCGTCCTTTACATCCAGCATTGATGAAACTTGAAGTGTTCTCATAGATTTTTCTCTCTGCATTTAAAATCATCCTGAACATATGGATGCACTGTACTTTAATGTATAAACTGGAAGTGGTGAATTAGTAGACAGGATAAACGGTCATAATCTTGCCTATTGTGTATTGATATAGTTAGAAACCAAACAGGTCCTGTTTTCAAAGAGTAAATTATGACATAATGTGTGTGTTTATATCATCTTGTTGCATTGCCAACAGGCTATCCATGAGTTATACTATGATCCTTCAGCCGATGTGAAAGACTCCGCACAGCGTTGGCTCCTCATGGCTCAGCGATCCCCCCAAGCTTGGCAGTTTGCCTGGGCACTGCTCGACCACAACAAGGTAAACTGGCTGAAGGTGACGTTCACACCACACCCAATTTTCCAGAATAGCCCTCTCTGGCTTTAGATGCGTATTATTCTGTCTTTGTTCTGGGGTTACAGGCTTACTTTGTTTCCCTCTGCTGAATAAGCACAAGACTCAGTGCCAATTTGTCACAAGGTTTGTCAGCATGCATTATTCAAATCACAAGTCTCCTTGCTCAGCAGGGTCGTATGAAAGTTACTGTTGAAAATCAAGTGTGGTATCTTTCAGCAGGAGGTGCAATGAAAGCACAAGAGAAACTGTTAAGCTTATCAAAGGCATTAAAGGGATTTTACTGGATAATGTGGTCAGTATTGGGAGAAGTTTTGAATCAAAACAAGGAGGAAATAAAGAGAACTCTCGCTCACTGTTAGTCTCCAAACTTACTATTTGAAAACAGGGAGGACTGTTCCTTCATAAATGTGCCAAAGAAAATGGGGGATAAATGTCATTGACCCCAGAACACACAGGTCTACTTGGAAGTCAGCATGTGTGACTTTAATTAGGTTTTTAGATGGAAATGGCACATGTGACACTGATAGGGTTCTCATAGGACCTCCTGTAATGCTCATACAACCTGTGACAAGATTGCCTTAACATTTGAAAGAGAAATTAATTGATTTACCAAACAGCTGTGGTATTTGTGTGTCGCTCAGGAGAAACAAAACACACCACCAAAAAAAAAAAAAGTGAACAAAAAAACAAAGATGGAGGGACAAAAGAATGTTATTGCAACAATGAAAAAGTCATCACGTGTTTGAAAGTCGTACGTGTGGTAGGCTGGTGTCACCTTGCCGCATCTCGGCTGACTTTGGTTGTAGACCACACGATGTTGACAGGCTACGTGTCTGTGGTGAGTGGTTGGGAAGCGTGGCAAGCCCCATGCGTGCCTGCCCGTTCATCACTTGACATGACATTCATCTGTATTTGAAGACAAAGACCTTTCCTATCAGGTCTTTGCAACTTTCCACTTTCAAATTTTAAGGAAGACTTTAAATGTATTTGGAAGATACAGCAACCACTTTCTTTCGAAGTACTACAAATGAGGAGCAGTTAATTTCTTCTCTATCTTCTTTTGTTTTGGACAGATTAGTTGTGAAACTGGACACCCTGCTGCACAGCAGTGATCGTACTGTCAAGTTAACCTTAGCTACAAAACACTGAGTTGGAAGTAGTGAGAACCTACATAGATCTATTCACTAAGATGTTAAAAAGAAATTAGCATCACTCGTGTAATTTTAACTACATTTAATTTGTAATTCTACAGAGTAGAGTAATTGAGGTAATGGGAGCTATTTTTTTTTTTCTGTTTGTGTGAGTGGACAAGTAGATGCTTTCAGCTTGGAGGAAATGAAGGAAATTCTGAAACCTTTGAGAAATGATTGAACGTCTCTTTGTAGACAGCGTGGTCCATTGGCTTTGACAAGTATGTATTTGATGCTTTCTGCACACTGCAGATAAAATTTTGCCAAATTTGGAATGGTGTTCCCAAATCATGTTACATGCCTTGTGTAGCTGGAAGAAAAGAGCCTCTCTTATTAGCACTGAAGTGCCCAGGAGAAATCCGCTCATTGAAATTCAATGTGCAAATCGGTGGAACTACATGTAGCATTTCCTGGGATTGAGTTGTGATGTTGCCAGCTAATCCCTGTCCGTCTCTGGCTCAGATGTCGCGTTTCGAGCACCCCGCCTGTGGCCTATATTTTGTCCTCGGGGCCCTGTAATGCGAAATGACGTGCTAGGCTGCGTGCACCCTCACAGCCAAAGGGCATGTCTGGAGCGCTCCCCCGTGTCGAGCGGAACTTGCCATTAGGGCAGCCACATTAATGTGATAGCCCCTGCTGGGCCGAGCTGAGCCAGTGGATCGCCTGGCTTGTCATGTCTTAAAGGTACACACCACGGGCAGTTGGCAAACCTCCTAGGGATAGTATAGTTTTGGTTGAGACCTAACTTCAGGTTTCTAACATTTTTGGTGAGATAATAAGAAACCCCTTATGAAATATTAAAGAGCATGTAATTTCATGAGGAATTCAATGTTTATTTAATAAAAATTGGTTTTAAGATTGCTGAGATATCCAAAACAGAGCGGTCCTAATAAAAGTTGGGACCCAGCTTTTATTACGATTGCTTTGTTTTACTTTGTTTTTGAATGTTTCAGCCATTTCAAAACCGATTTTCATCAAATAAACTTTAAATTCTTTGCAGAATGGTACGTTCTGTTCTATTTCACAAGTGTTTTCTTGGTATCTCACAAAAAGTTAAAAGCCCAATTCTCATCTTCACCAGTACTGTACCATCCCTTTAAGGGCATTATTTACTGTTTGCAGATGAAATAAAAACCCAGCTTTAGTGCTCACAAATAGTTCTTAAATGTGAGTCGGGGATAGAAACAACTATTGTAAAAATTGAATTAGTATAATCAATGTTAAGTATTGTTAAATAAAAAAAATGTGAACAATAGCTATAATAAAGATGTTTCTAGACTAAACCATCTACAGTTAAGGTTTGATGAGAAAAATAGCAATATCTCCTAATATTTTAGGCTTTACTGCGAAATTTTTATAGGGTAGGATGTTTTGTGATACAACTGACCTACACATACGCATCAATTGTGATATCTCAAACATTTTTGAAATCACTACTCCCAATGGTAAACAGTACCTTTAAGGTACATGTGCTCTGAAATTGCACGTTTATGCACAATCATGTGTTTTCTATCATGTAGACATCTATTAAATTATTGTAGTGTTTCCTTGCATAAAAGCAGCCTATTTAAAATGGACTACCAAATTGTGACATTTACATTCTGTTCCAGATTCTTAAGTCTTTAATGCCTTATATTCTCAGACAGTACTAGAAATTACAAGCAAAATCACATACCTCAAATCTCAGTCAACTTGTTTAAAGCTAATATGTCATTCAAAAGTAGTGTTGTTACAAGTAATTTTCAAGGATTGTCTAGGAATATGTTTGCCCACAGGAAATGGAGTATTCAAAGTGTTTTACTTTGTTACACATGTGCTGTATTTGTGGGGTCTTTTGGAGAAGCTAAACTTCACTGTTGAATTTTTCCTTTAAAGCATGATGTTTGATGGGTGTGTCCTCTTCCACCCCCCCCCCCCCCCATCTTAGAACATCCCACCTGTTTTCAGTTTGCTGATTTCTCTTGAAAATGATCGGATGAAGAGAAAACTTGGGGGGGGGGGGAGGGCATGATTTCAAGATGCAAATTTTTATTGACAATGCCACCGTTAATCCTACACTGGCCTTGTATCATGCCCGTGGTTTGTAAGTCTGCCAAGGGATCTATCAAAAATAGTTTCCGATATAATCTTGTTTTCTTTCTTCTTTCATAATCCTTTGCCTCCCATCCTTCCGCCCCAACCCCATCCCCTGAGTTTCTCATTAGTCAGTGTCCTGTGAAACCAATATGACTGGTGTCATTGGATTTCAATATATACCCACCTAAAATATACTTCTTTGTGTGTCTGTGCGACATATCATCTGCATGTGCACATGCATTATACAGCAGTCATATCTAAAGCCACACTGCTCCTTAAAAGCTTCTTATTTGTACAATTGTGGCAGCATTTTCCTGCCTGCTTCCTTCTGGATGGCGAATGTTTGTCGAGATATTTCGGCAGTTCATTTAAGTTTGGCCAGTTCACAGAAGCAACACGTTGTATAGGAAGGGAGAGTGTTCTTAATTGTTAGTAATAACAGGAAATATAACATTAATTGGATCTTGCTACTAGCTTGCAGTCATGTATCGTACATGAGTGGAGAAAGAGAGAGAGAGAGAGGAAAAAAGTATGCCACTTGAAAGGCAAACATAAAAGAGAATATTTCAGCTCTTTTTTTTGGCCAAGCTCTCAAAGTATCAGTTGAAGTCTTTGGTTTCACTTCTCAGGACAGTACCATTATCCTAGTCTCAATGTCATGATTTTGTGTGCCACGACAACAATCAACAGAATGCACTCTGAATCCAAGTGATATTCAGACACATGAAGGCTTCCAGCAAAAGACTTCACAAGCACATACAATTATAGTCAGTGCAAGAATTGTGCATTCATGTCAGCTAAACAGGTAGAACATTGACCTTTTGTGCCCTGCCAATGCACTCATAGATCAGCAACTCCAGGTAGTTGCTGCACATATTGTATCGCTTCAAACTCACATGAATCAGTTATAAAAACAAAGTAGACAAAATGAGATTTGCATATTGAGCAAACTGAAGGGGAGTAAGGATGTGATTCAGGGAGTGAAACAGTGATTATATTTCATTTTCATATATATTAATGGATCATTACATATAGAAGAAAAAATTTCCTGTTATTTGATCTGATGGAATAATTATGTTCCAGAGCTCGCGCTTCAGAGGGAAAAAGAATGAGTTTGTGTTTAGTTGTTTATACAAGAGTGTCATTAAAGAGTGAGAGATATAAAGCATACCTCTGTAAATATAGAATATTTTTTGATGTGGTAATTATCCGAAATTTAGCACTCCATTTTACAAACGTGAAAATGATAATATTGATATATTTGGGGATGTATACACAGATGTTCAGAAATATTCTCATACATCAAATTACAGTATGAACATGAGAAGTTCACTGAAGTTAGCTGAACATGGAAATTGCCAAGTAATTGCACCACCAATTGCTGCTTTGGCTGTATTGTTTAAGGCTATCATAATATATTGAGAAGTCCAGGCAACCATTATGGAAGGCATTATACCACATGAAATATTAATGTTTGTATTTCTAAATATCCCTTTCATGCCCCATATATAAAGGCAAGAGCCACTTTGTGCTGCTCTGTGTACACATCAAACTTAAGTATACTGGCAAACCATAAATACATAATTGTAAAGAGAGTTTGTATCAAAATGTTCAAATGATCCTGGTTTTGTTAGCAATTACTCCCTGTTAATGGAATAATTACAGTTATTTTATGATTGCTGTCATACAAAACTGAGATTTGAATAGGATTTCAGCATGCCAGTAGCCCTTTACCATACCAGTATGTTGGAAAGTAGAAAGTCGTGGAAACTTGCCTATGGTGCACCAGTTTCCTATTTTGAGCCGTCAGGCTGTTTAGTTAGTACTGGCAGATGAATAATAATGGTGTGAGAAACAAACCTGTCAGCAGTGATTTCTGACTGGGTGGAAAGACAATTGAAACCACCCAACCCTCCCCCCCCCCCCACCTTCCCTCCACCCATTGTGAAGGGATAACTTGGGTGTACATGGATAATGTAGTCATTTCATGATGAGGAAATGCCTGATTTGAACTCCACAAGACGTCAGTGGGTATGAGGGCACGCCCTCAAAAGACATACTTCGATAAATATGACTCATTGCTATTACTTGATTGATTACTGGCGGTTTACTGATCAATCACCTGTATTGCATATCTGGGGTGTGTTGTGGAAAAAGGACTTCCTTCATTGCAGTCTTCCTTCACTTTAAAGGCAGAATTTGCAGTTAAAACAAAAACTCAGCTTTAGTGCTTCAAAATAGTTCTTAAATATGAGTTAGGATAGAAAAGACCACTGTAAAAATTTGAATTGGTAAATGCTATGTATTTTAATCATACAAAATGTGCACAATAGTTATGATAAGATTGTTTCTAGAATAAACCATCTACAGTCATGGTTTATTGAGGAAAATAGTGATATCTCCTTAAATCTTAGACTTTAATTTTTATATGGTATGATTGTATGTTTTGTAATGTAACTGACCTACACATATGCATCAAATGTGATAACTCGAACATTTTTCAAATCACTGCTCCCAAGGGTAAACAGTACCTTTGAATGATTTTACATGCACCTTTTTCTTTTTCTACATGTGATATAAAGGCCAAGATCTGAATTAGTCCTTCATGTGATGTTTGTTACGAACTCATTTTATGATCTTTTCTGCATGCTGTCTGGGTCTGTCTGCTCTTTTTCTGAATAGCTGACATTGCTATATGTTCCACAGATAGCCTAATTCTGATCTTAGCTGTTACAGGCATGGAAGGAGTTTTCAGTTACTGAACCCATGACCATCAGAATGAATATTGAAGCCCAAATGTGCTTCCTCTATTGAAATTGCAAAATGGCCACAATTCTATGTCTTTGAATATGTGCTTATAACACATATTGTATGCTGACATTATTTGACGTTGTACTATACATACATATATATTATATTAAAGGGATATCATTTCAAGTACTTCCTGACAAACAGAAGAAAAAAAAAAAGACCACCCACACAGATGTGCATTTGTGAGTGTACAGTCAGACTTTCCTTCTCTGCTCCTTCTTTTCTTCTTCTTCTCCATATTCTTCATCCTCATCCTTCCTCTTTTTCTCCATCTTTCTCCATCAATCGTCGTCAGTTTCCTCTTTTGTTTCCTTCCCAAATGGGAAAGGAAGAATTTGAATCTTTGAAAACTTTTTCCCCTATTCATTGTAGATCTCTGCATTTCATTTGCAGTTGGGTGATGTTCAGCACCCTGAAATACTGAAAAAGTGCACATTTGTGCAGTGTTGAAATTTCTGCACATTTCTTGCAACCACAAGCTGGTGCAAAAATAAAAGCACACAAATATATTTGCTTGTTTTATGTACCATTATTCAATGTCTTGAATCAGTAGAATTAAAAACACAGGAATGTCATCTTTTTACCCAGCCCAGCACCAAAAAAGAAAAAAAAAATAGATAAATAAATGAATTAAAAAAAAACACTCCTGCAAAAATATCCACATTTACAGTATGGTCCAAGGACATTTCACTTTGTTTTGATTGCTGATCCTGTCACAAATATATGCACGAGAATTTGAGTTCATTAAGTTTAGAGTATATTGCAATTTATGGATTAGATTTGAGAAGTTTACCTCTTTTTTTGGAAAATTACGATATTAACCCCATGCCTACATTCCTACAGACACCTGTGCATAATATGCATATTATGCACAAGAGATGCAGTGAAGTGGATACTAGTATCTAGAGAAGTTGTAACCCCATTGTTTCAGAATTGCTTTTGTATAGCTTCTTGAAGGCTTCCTGTGCAGAGATTTGACAGGCAGTATGTCAATCCAGTGATGGCAGAATGAAAATTGTTGTAAAAGGGATTTGATTGTGTCACATTGATCTTGTTAAAGATTATCCCATCAGAATCAGGATTAAACCAGGCTCATCTGCTGTGTGTGCATGTGTGTGTGTGTGTGTAAGTGTGCGTTTGTGTGTGGGGAAGGGGCGATATAATTGTCATGACAAGCTGTGAAGGCTGTGTGTGTGTGTGTGTGTTTGTGTGTTTGTGTGCATGTATTTACAAAAAAATCCTTGTTTGTTTGTTGGAGTGTGGCTGCGGGCGGGCGGAAGGCGAGCGAAATGACTTAAGCTTGCAGCCATCAGGATTAAACTCTTGATCCGAAAGGACTGCCAGAGTTTTGTCACTCGGATTTGTCAGTCTAGACAAATTTGCCGTGATGCGAGTGAAGGGTGGCTTGTTTGGAGCGTGCACAGCCAATCGAGAGTGTCACTCGTTCCATGCCCTTGACTCAATGAAGACTGAACTCTTCTCATGTGATTGAGTTTGCAATGTGTTCGTTCCTTTGTTGTCGTTGTCTATCATTTTTCTGATTCAGAGTTCTCTGCTCATTGTGGAGTCATTGTAAACTTAAATTTTTCCTTCGGCGACACGTTCACATTGTTTTACGACAAGATGCAGATCAAGTACCCAAACAAGCAAAGAGACCATACGTTATCCCTCGTCTCTCATGATGAAGTTTAACATCATCCACAGCAAACAACCAACTTACATGAATAAGCAAGCACTTTTTTGGCTCACTGAATCACTAAAGCGAACCCTCATGCTCATGTGGGATAGTGTTCATCACATAGGTGTAATGTGGACAGTGGAAAAGTTGTGTCATTATGATTGTTTAATTTCCTAGGATTAGGAGCTTAATCTATGTTACCACCCTTTTCTCTCAGCCTTTCTCAGTCTTTTTTCCCCCTCTTATCTATATATTTTTTCTCTCCCTTTTTCACACACTTTCTGCCACCCTGTTTTGTTCCCCCTTTTGCTTAATCACATGTATCTAATGTTCACCCTGCAATAGATGCCCAGTGAAGGCTGTATTATTCATAACCAAGACAGATGTTTTCTTTCACATATAGGCACATTAATGTTACTGAAACATTTGCAAAAACATAAGGAAGTGGTTAGTTGACGTTAATAATGGTTTTCATGTTTTTGTGTTGTTGCTTTTTATTCTGCTGGTAAAATTGACAATGTACAGCTTCCAAGGATGAAAATGTAAATTCAGTGTGTCATATCTAAAGACGCATGCATATTTGCATTTTGTGGTCAGTACAGGGAGAAGTTCAGAAAAAAATGTGGTTTTATTGGATTGGATGAAGGTACTATAAGTTGTGAGTTTTTAGGTTGTAGGAGGAATAATAAGTCCTGTCTTCATAACTAATAAAGTAAAAACAAGATTAAAGCAATTTTCAAAGGAAGGATGCATCTTGTCCTTCTCATGACCTTTGACATCAACAGGAAATTGATGACGAATGGTGATGTGAGGGATGATTGTCAATGTATGTGTTCAAAGATAAACTGATGTACTCCAAAGGGATATTTATATGATATGAGAGAAGTATGAAATGAGAAGCTGATTATCAAGGAAAGTTTTAATGAAATCAGACAAGTATAGGAAAAATCAAAGGATGAGCATTTGATTTCCATATAGGTCTTGTGTATATAGGCCTTTTCAGATTTGTGTCGGTGTGGACACGTGAAATTTGTGAAAAGCTGACAGTAATTGGAAGGGTCTGCAAAACAACGCGCACCTTTCTCTGACAAGTGTCAGAGTGGTGAATACGTGGTTATCGTCTCATGCTCGCGTCTTAAAGTGAGCAAGCGCACTGCGAACGGGTTTGAGCTATCATCTCGTATTACTGCTCATCAAATCATATTCACTGGTTAATGAAGATATAAGTTTCCGAGATGTGACGAGACGGTGGAGGCAATCAATTGTGGGAATACTTCCTGTTGGTAATGACCCAATTATCCCCACATCCTCGATGCCGGCTAATGGCCGACTCGGTCACCTCAGGGCCTATTTCATACATGGTCCCTTTGTTCTCTTAAAAATCAAATCATGCTGGAGGGACAGAATATGACGTTGAAATCGATTTCAGTAAAGACATCTTGATTGGAATCAAACAAAGTGGCCAAATTTTTCGGCAGCCCAGAACTTAAGAAAGTCATTGAATTTTAAAGTTATGCATGATCTCACAAATCATATCCATTAAAAATGTGATATGGCTTATTTGTCCTGTAGTTTGTAGGTCCTACATAACTTTTTTTTTCAACGCATTTACTCTTTTGAAATGATCATCAAAAAGCGACACCACTTTTCACGATTAATCCAACTCATTTGAAATAGACATGTTTACATGATGCATTAGTCGCATAGAGAGAGATGTATTCGTTATTTGATTATCGCCACATCCTCGGTGCTGGCTAACGGCCGACTCGGTCACCTCGGGGCCTATTTCATGCATGGTCCCTTTGTTGACATCGGTGGCTATGGTACACATGCGATATCTGTAATTCATGTCATTTGGACACTCGCCCTTGGTCAGTTGAAAAGTGAAGTCCTAGCAGCATCTACACTGTATGTGTGGATGTTTGAAATGGTATACAATGTAAGGCACATTCTTGAACAGGGAAACAGATTAATGTCAGAAATTTTAGTTGGTGTGGGATTTTTGGGCACATGACAAATTTTTCGCGAATTGGAGCCAACAGCCTTATTCGCGGCATGAAATTTTCTCAAATTGCCACTGGCATTCAATGCATAATTATAATGGAGATGAGAACTTTCAGTTGCATTTTAATTTCAAGAATCTTGGCTCTCGCGAAATTTACGAAATCAAAATGCATGCGAACATTTCTGGTTTTACAGTATCAGAGTCAGGCCGGCCTTCCCATTGCATGGCATTGCCATGCTACTTAAAAGTTTAACCCATTAAGTCCATTAACTATATTTCTGTCATTTGATGCTATACATCTTTTCATTATTTGTAATATTCATTATAAGTCTTTTGTAAGATAAAATAAATAGCCTTTCATATCATGTAGCGTTTATTTTGGTTGCAGAATGATCAAAAGCCTCTAAACTGATAACTGTATAACACCATGAAACTAGTGACAAATTTTAAAAGATTTTAGGTAAATATATGTTTGATTTTGTCTCGAATCAGCAAATCTTTATGATTTTTTTTTTCTGATTTTCTGATAGAAAAAAAAAATTCACCAGTTCCTTCTAATATTTCTACAAAATAGTATATGCAGTTAAAATCACAGACTGATGTAAGAAAAGATAAGATGAGATTTTTACTGTAAAATTTGCCACAAATTATCCTGTTCCTTGATGGGTTAATGAACAATCTGTCTTTAACCCATTGCGCACCACATTCATTTCTTGTCCATAGGTATGTGTGTGAAATTTGTGCACATTTGTCTCATTGGCACAAAAGGGTTAAACAAGATTAAAAAGATTTTGCTCTGAAACAGGGACATACACATATTTGGCATGAGATCAGAAAGTACTTTTATACGAATCAAAATGGGAAGTGAATGATATGATTGGTAGCTAAACAAGTGTTGTGGTACTGTACGAGCTGAAATTTTCGCGATGGTTTTATTTTCGCGAATTTCATGAATCACCTTTGAACCGCGAAAATAACAACACGCGAAAATATTAACGCACGAATAACTAAGTTCAGTTAGACCCTTGCAACCGCGAAATTAACGACACGCGAAAATGTCCTCCAAGTAGCAATTCGCGAAAATGTCTGTACGCGAAAATTTCAGCTCGTACAGTATCCCATCAAAAGAAAACACCCCATCCCTCTCCACCTCCTGCTTCACAACTCTGATGTGCATTGAAGAGCAGTCCAGAATTCACCATCTTAACCTACCTGGCGAGGAGTTGGTATTACTCTTCCAGTGATGCGGTCAGCGGACATCGTTTCGTGGTTTGACCTTTTGTGGGAAGTAGAGCCAGGCTTGCCGGAAGTTGTTTGCCGTATGGTTGGATCTGAAATTTGTCAACTTCAGTGCAGCGCAAAGTGTTTGTATGAGTCAGTGATGATGAGGTTGAGTTTATTCCTGTAGGCCTACAACAGGCAAACAAAGTAAAAAGCAACTGAGTATTTTATTATCAAGTATTCAGTTTCTTGTACATATGCCAATTATGGGGCTTTGTGGTATGAGTTACCAGAGGAATTTATCCAAGATTACTGAATGTTGAGATTCCTTGTATGAGAGTAAAGATACAGCTAGTGCACAATGACATTCACCCGTTGAGGACGGGCTGATTTTCTACAACATGCATTTCCCACAGACGCCTGCTCAAGTATACTCGGGACTAGTCTTCAACGGGTTAAACTCTGTTAGAATCACTAATTTCCTCTCAATCTCATTAGTGCTTTAGAGTGGAGACCACAACTAGAGGGTAGCCATGTTTTAAATTAAAAGTTTATTGAGGTCATGTTAGGAATGAAAGCTCTTTATTTCTAAGAAATCATAATGTTGGCATATCATATCATACAATGTATTTGAATAAAATGATGGACACACAAGTGGCTATCCATAGCTTTTTGAATTACAAATCCCAGAGTTGGTGAGTTTCATCAATCAACTGCATAGGATGTGCTATGTTAGGCAAAGTCGCCCCCGTGTACCACCTGAGAAAGCTTCACTGTCCCTCGAGGCATGCGCTAGTTGTCAGCAGACAAGTTGCATTTTAAAAACCGTTACCCGTGCCGCAAGATTGCCAATTAGGCCAGGTTAGACAGTTAATTGCTATCTAATGCCGAGACATCCTTCGGTTGAACCATAGCTAATCTAATTGCCCGCAGTCCTGTAATTGGATAAGACGGGGGGAAGTCCCCCCTGATGCCTGGGTTGTCCCTTATGATGGTCAGGGGAGGAGGCAGTATACGTTTTAGAATAGAGTAACTTGCGCTCATCCCATGTCTTTTATGCTTGTTACTCAAGCTGTGCTCCTCAGTTGAACATGATTGTAATCATATGGTAACTCAGAGCACTCCCCATGGGCCATCATGCATACAGTACAGGGGCAAGATACATTTTGCCCTGCTGATAAATTTGTATAGTTACATGTTGTACACATGTAGTGCAGTGACTATTTGTACTTAACAAAGTATACATCCCAAATCAACTGCTAAGCTACATTTTGTGTCTCTTTGTTATCCTTAACATATGCATTTAAGTGAAAACCATGTTATTTCATTAAACCCTGTTCAATTTCATCAGCTAACAATGCAGAAAAAATAGGTTTCATCATAAAAATGAAATTTTACAGCTGCAAATGGTGTCAAAATGTGCATTTTTGCACAAAGTACCACAGAAAGATCGTAATATGGGACTACACAGACATTGCAAACATGATTCATAATTATGCAAATATAGGACCTAGTAGTGAAAAGAGATAAAAACCTGGAATTTCTGTATTTTTTCCTACTGTATGACATTAATCTACAAAATTAGATAGAAAAGTTGGGGAAACCCCCATCCAGTAAAATGTGAAAAATGTGTGACATTTTTAAACAAAAATTATGGTACTTTCGATATGAAAATGTCTGTTTGGCATAGAATATGCAATTTATCAAAACAAAATTTTGTTGTGAATATTTTCAATTTATCTTCACTAACATGACATGACCATTAGAAATATAATATTTTTGAAAAAAAAAAATGTGTGGCCCCAAAACTAGAAAATGCTAGATATACCCTCAGCATTTCATGGGCTACTGTAGCTCTTTAATATGCTCATTGTACTGACCAAACAAGATTGGGGACAAAGTCACACAAGTTAAATATTCATTGAATCATTAATGTTCAAATAGGCGCCCTATACACGTAGCATCGTTTTAAATAGTACCTGGTACTTATTCTACTCAGTTGATACTGAAAGTGTCTGAAACGGAGACTAGAGCATCACTGCTAATTTGAATGTTGCAAGTCATTAAATGAATGTGATATTCACGCGAGAAAATGCTTGTCGTTGGACCAGTCGCTAAGTGTGTCAAATGACTTTGTTCTACTGCAAGTTAAGTAGTCAACTGCTATTAGACCGCTCCTGGATATATGCGACTGCCATATCCTGTGAATAACATTCATGTGACTCACACACACTCCAGTGGTTGTCCTCATACCCCCCCCCCCCCTCCTTTACCCGTTCCCCTCCCCATGTCCTGGTTCAAGAACATGATGTGAGTAGTGCCCAATACTGAGACACACCCCACCCCCTTATTATTTTGTCTGTTCATCAGATGTTACAGGTGTGTTATTGTTTGTGCTTGTGTTTCATTTCTTTTTGTGTTGTTGTTTTTGTTTGTCTGTGTATGTGTGTGTGTGTGTTTGGCATATGTGTGCATTTGTGCATGTGGGTGTATGTGTGAGATTAAGTGTGTGTGTGTGTGTATGTGTGTGTGTGTATTTGAGAGTGGAGACAAAAAGTAGGGCTCCCTCGCTGTGCCAGGTGCACGTGCTGATAGCCATCAAACTAAAGAGAGGGAGACTGGCCGTCACAGCTTGAGCAAACAGCGCTCTTAACACCCGTCAGCTCGCGTTTGGGTCCGAGCCCTTGCATGTGCTGATGGTGTGTTTCTGCAAAGAGGCACAGTGTTATGTAGCAGGTTGGGCAGCTTTAGGGATTGGAGAAAGAATAAAATGCATTCTAGCTGTTACCACCTTGAGCCAAGTGAAACACTTTATTGGCACAGACATACAAACGCATATGCCCATCATACCAAGTACATGCATACCATACTATGCTTTAATGCTTGACTCGCTTGACTCATTTAGCATTAAAAATGTCATTTCTTTTCATTTCTTTTGTATTAGGCACCTGAAGTGCAGTATTTCGGAGCAAGCGTACTTCACAGCAAAATATCCCGCAGTTGGTGAGTGCCTTTGCTCATCAAGTTTTCATGCAATACAACCATTTGATGTCATTCATGTGTGCAGAAATTTTTGTTTGTTTCCTTTTTCTTTCAAATGCTCGGATCTTAATGAATGAACGGAGTGAAGATCCTCGTTGCCCTATTAAGTCAGATGCTGTATGTTCCAAGTATTTTGAACATCAAGACCTGTGTGGCAAAGTTCACAAGTGGCTGAAGTCAAAATTGAGAACCACAGCAGTGAAATGAAAAAAAAAGTTATCAATTTCCCTCCTTGGAGACAAGTATAAACATTTCCTTTCTGTTAATTATGGAAGGAAATGGTTTTTCAAGTTGTTGATGTTTCAAATGCCAGTTGATCAATCAAATTTGCGAGTATAAAAACACCCAAGGTATACATGGTGGAAGAATCCAGTCTCAAGAGAATTTAAGTTATTATTTATTCATTGCCCATATTTCATTGAGTGGACATTTTTGGTCTAAAAAAATGCTCACCATTTATTTTCTTCAGAGAGACCTATTCCACCAACTTTGAAATAATTCCAGTACAGAAATTATGATAATATTCTTTTAAATATAGTGATAAAGTGTTGTACAAAATAGTATCAAGCAAACTGTTGGCATGTTCCCATGTACCAAGATCATTGAACAGCACTATGTGATTGTTGTGCCTGAAGAAAATAAAACTAATAATCTTGCAAGAATGAGTTTGATCCTCGCTTGTTTCAAGATCAGGAGTACAGTAAGTGTGTTACATTAAAATTCTGGGAATGCTGCTTTTGACGTTTGCAGAAATCTCCTCCCTCATACTAATGAATATTCATGTTTTGCCAGTCTTCCGATATACACTTATTCGATTATTACAGAAAGCATTTGTGGAGCATGCAATAAAGTTTTTTTTTTTTTTTCTAATTAGGTTTGGCTGTGCTTTTCAGGTTGATAAAAATGCAAATGTGCGAGTCTGTGTGTATTCAATTCATGTTCAATTTTAGTTCAATCCAAATTCAAATTAATTCAACTTAATGATTATCTTCCACTTTTGGGGTGGAATGCCCTTGTCAGCCCAAGACTGGTTTTTAGAGGGTCCACACTGTCAGGTTATTTCCAATAGTATTAAATGCTCCTACTGTATAAAGAACGTTGATCTGGTGAGACTGCAACACATAAACGACTGCTTCCTAATGATTGCTAGCCATATGGCTAAATGTCATGGTGGAACTGCCTCAAGAAAGCAAGGAACACACTGATTGTACTCCTGCTCAAAAAGTAACGAGTAATTCGGATCAATTACAAATGTAGCTCATTCTTGCCCTTACGATGCTGGTAGTCATAATGCACACTTGCAGCATTTCCCATAAGCAAGTTTGCCCTTCCCGAACTGCATGCACTTTACTTCCACTCGAAACATTACAAATTTGCTCAGTTGACATTTATAGTGATTTCAGCTGACACCATGCATTCATAATCACAATGTTTCCTCTTGAAACCCACAAGTGTACTTTCCCTTTTAATCCTTCCGCCCCACTGTCTTCATCCCGCAGGCCAGAGGTTCCCTCGGAGCAGTATGACGTGCTCAGGACGCAGCTATTCCAGCAGATCTTCAACTCCGCCCTCGGCACGCGAATCGTACTCACCAGACTTTGCGTAGCGGTAGGCACCACCTTTTCACATGACCCCTTTGGGTTCAAGCTAGACATGTGGCCCGTGAAAGACTGACCCATTAACATTTGTCAGTGCTTGGAGCTTGGACTTTTTTTTTTTTTTTACTTTAGTTCTCTGTTGGGCAACAGAAATCCTATCTTTGTCAGAAGTTGTGTGCCTGGAAAGCATGAAAATGCATAGGAAAAGTGAAAGTGCATATCTTTTTCCTGTAAACCACACAAAAAACCCCCCAAACTTACCTGTATTATTATATTGGTGAATTCTTTACTTTAATTTTACTTAAATGCTGTATTCAGAACATTAGCCACCTTGAACAATGTGCAACATGGTGCATTGTGAGTGTTTGCTGACAGGAGATTTTACGGTGAGTTGAAATCTCTTCAACCACAGTATCGAAAGAAAAAATTGTTTGTAAAGACTCTTTCATGATAAAGAAAAACTGGATTTTCATATAGATTGTCAATATAAAAGAGTCCGTCACCCATCAAATTTGTCCAAAATCAATGAGTATGAACTTGATTAATACACATTTCAGCAGAAATATTGCATGTGACATCATAATTTGATGCCACAATTTTGTGTGCCAGGAATCAGAACCACATTATACAAGGGGAAATGGCTGCCATTGTTCCTTTGCAGTTTAATTTGTGAATGAAAAGTGTGATATATTGGGAATATCAGAAAAAAAAAGTGTAGCTTGACTTTCCCTTGTCAACAGAATGAATACCAGCTTTCAATCTAGAGGTTTAGAAGTGTGAATTTTACATTTTTTCCTTTCCTGTTCTGAATGGCATTATAGTATTTGATCCACAGTGCACAGTTTAAAGTACACAGACACTTTTTGGGGGGCTTCTGAATGATATTGCCACCTGCTGCGTATGATCTCCATGGAAACAAATATTTTGAGTTGATAATCCTTGTGGATTTCCTGTTATGCATCTATTTTAAAACCAGTGCAAATTAAATGGGTGGTATGTTTATGTTCTCGGAAAAACTGGGACAAACAATAATCCCCCAAACTGTACCTCTTTTTCTTTCCTGTCCAATGGCATTTGAAGAATGTGTTTAAAGTTGTGGTCCTTAAAAAAAGAAAGCAAAGTTGAAATTGAGGGCGGATGCCGCCTGCCACCGAGACGAGATGAGATTGCGTTAGGCAGGCAAAGTAGCTGCTGCGAATTGGTGACCTTTTGACCCCCTCTCCCCCAACAGCTGTCGTCCTTTGCGCTGAGCACCATGCCAGACGTGTGGCCGGATGCTGTCAAGAGCATCATCGAGACATTCCAGCAGGCCAGGACTCCACACCTGGACTCCACGCACAGGTGCTCTGCCCTCCTTGAACTCCTCACAGTCCTCCCAGAAGAGGTAAGAACTGGGGTGTGGTGTGGTGTGTCCACCCCCCCCCCCCCCCACCTCTGCCCCCTTTTCAAAAGCTACAGTGTATCAGACAGATCACAGAGTCGGAGTTGCCAGTTGTCACTTTTTTGGCAGTATTTACTGATGTAGTTCTGTTGTTTTTTTTTCCCCAAAAAAAAATGCTACAGGTTTCATGAAAGACACTTACAGGAAAGTTAAAAAATATTGATGGCTTTTCCACAAAAAGTATGCCTTTAAGTCATGCCTAAGAAGTAATGGATGCATATATAGAGAGAACAAAATTTATATTGAATTTACAGGGAAGCAAGAAATTAGAAAAAAGAGCTAAAACTGGTCAATAAATGATCTCACTGAAACAGAAAATGCCCTGACTTGGCATGTTTTTAGGGACAGCTTGGATCTATATCTTAAGAAGCAAATAGTATGTGCCCAATCCAAACCCCAAAGTCTTTCATTTCAGTTAAAACTGATGCCGTTAGACATTTCCCCTTATGCACCTAATCCAGTTGTTAGCAGGTCCTATCCGCCTGTTCGAAGGAAACGGCTGTAAAGTCAAATCCAGGAGTATTTATGCCTCTTACGTTTTCGCAAAATATCGCTTAACATGGATTTTTCTTGATCTCCTCACAGTTCCAGACAGCACCCATGTCACAGCACAGGAAAAGCACAGTCAGGCATGAACTCGAGAAAGGCATGACACATGGTGAGTTCAAACTCATATGACTTTTTATTACCTCCGCCAAGGAAGGAGGTTATGTTTTCATTGGCATTTGTTTGTTTGTTTGTTTGTTTGTCTGTGTGCAAAATAACTCAAAAAGTTGTGGACGGATTTGGATGAAACTTGCAAGAACAGTTGATAATGACACAAGGAAAGATGATTAAATTCTGATAGTGATCCCAGAATTTTTGTGGATTTTTGAAGGATTTGTTATCTCTTTGCAGGTAGGATCAATGAACTTGGGAGTTCACGCTGCGCATACTTTATAAGGTTTGCATAGGCGCTCTATCTAAAGCACGTGCTCTGCTCGGGCGAGGCGCCGCACAGCTGGAGGCTGATGACGTAAACAAAAAGCTTCTATATTGGGAAATTGGACAATTTTAAGCATTGTGTATGGGTGGATATTAGCTGCTTGGCGAAAGTCTATGCCCTCGGAGTGCTTTTCCAGTTTATCTATTTATTTCCATGTTTCAGTCAAATTTAATGACGTCTGCGCTGCTCATGCAAAGTAAGGAGAGCAGCAAACAAGCAAGTATGCAATCTAGCAAGCAGAAGTGCTGATCAGCAAACAAATCGCAATAGGGGTTAAAGGCATAATTTACCATTTGCAGATGAAACAAAAACCCAGCATTAGTGCTTCAGAATAGTTCTAAAATGTGAGTTAGGGATAGAAACGATCAATGTAAAAATTTGAATCAGTATAATTGATGTTAAGTATTTGTCAAATATACAAAATGTGAACAATAGTTATAATAAAAATGTTTTCAGACCAAACGGTCTACAGTTATGGTTTATTGAGAAAAATAGTGATATCTCCTCATATTTTAAGCTTTATTGCAAAAATTCTATATGGTAGGATGTTTTGTGATGCAACTGACCTACACATATGCATCAAATGTGATATGTTGAACATTTTTTGAATCACTGCTTCCAAAGGTAAACAGGACCTTTAATCCATCTCACATTTCTACCCCCCATCCTCCAGTTCTGCCCCTCCTCCAGTCGCTCCTGGAGCAGGAGGACTCACCCAGTCACATCCGGCACCAGGCCCTGCGCTGCTTCTCCAGCTGGGTGCAGCTCAGCGTACCCCTCACCGAGGTGGAGTCCTTCAAGACCCTCCTATTCCAACTCATCCACGACCCCGAGCTCTTTGACTGCTGCATCGACTCCCTCATCAGTGTCGTGTCCCAACCCACAGCCCACAAGTAAGTGGGGATGATGATGGTGATGGTGGGGATAATGTTGATGATGATGATGGTGATGGTGGGGATAATGTTGATGATGATTATGGTGAATGATTAGAATCATGATGATAATGTGATATGATGATGATGATGATGATGATGATGGAGGTGATGGTGGTGATGATGGTGATGGTAGTGATGGTGGTAGTGATGGTGATGACGATGGTGATGATGAAGATGAAGGAGATGTTTATGATGAGGAGGAGGATTATGATGTTGATGATGAGGATGATGATGATGATGATGACAATAGCAATATCAGTGACAGACAAGACCGACAGACAGATGGAAAGTAGAAACTGTTGCATTGTTGCAAACCAGTATGTTTGTATCATATCTGGAGGTGTTTTTTTTTTCTTCATTAGATTAGAAATATATTTTCTTGAAATGAAAAGAAAAATACTTTTTCAGAAAGTTATTTACATGTGATGAATTTCTCAGGTTATGTACCCCGCTGCACATGATGCAGCAATTAAAATGGGGCATTGGCCGAGTGACTGTATGAGAGACATTTCATAGGAGATGGCATGATTTTAATACCTCCACTGCAATCTCCCTCCCCACAGATATCCTACAATAGTAAGAAGTATTATACAAGAGATCTTACAGCTACAGGACCTGCTGGCCACATCAGTCAGAGAAAAGAATATGGTGAGTATAAAGAATGTCTTATTTTGATTCTTTTATTCATACACTGTAGTAATCATAGGCCTCATTTGATTGCACAGAATGTCTTAAAGATTGTATCTCATGCAGTTTTAATGCATTTTGTATTCTGCATTTATTTCATTTTATGATTTTGTAAATTTCATTTGATTTGCAGTCCCTGTGATTTCAACTTGCCAATCACTTTGGTGAACTGGAGGGTGCATTAACTGAATTGAAATTGAATTGAAATTGATTGACGCTTGATGCCAGTGGTATTCAAGATGTTGTTTTCATCCTCATACATGTATATCAAATTTTCACTGTTTGCAGTGAGATGTACCATGTAAACTTTGTTCTTAATGAGACTATTAAAAGTAGGCTGCATATGTTTTGCAAGGTTAGTTTTCCCTTTGTATTTTCTCTAGCAACTATGGCATGATAAATGTCAATTTGTGCATATGTGTGTGTGTGTGTGTGTTGGGGGGGGGGGGGGAGAGGGGGCTGTTTTCCAAAAGTGGCTATAATGCCTTATTGGGATATGTTGTAAATAATCATGGTGGATGAAAAACAAGTTTCGTTCAAAATGTAGTCTGAGAGACCCTTCCATACAAATTGTGGATGACCAATTAGTAGGGTAAATGGATTAGAGTGAGGTACTACTGGTCATTGGGAAAGTACCAATGATGTTCTCTGCTCTTGTCATGGCATTTGCTGTAGTGAGTATTATCTTGTAGTAATTATCTAGTTCTCTGATCTATGGATGCATCTGTGTAATTATTGGCAAGTTGTAACTGGTATTTACCTGTGACAGTTTCAACGACAGGCTGTCATCTTTGCTAATTGGCGCCAAATCATCAGTTGTTGATTAGCCATTGTTTGAGAAAGATGACAGCTCATTGTCGAAACTGTTACAGGTAAATACAATTATTGGATGTGTTTAGAAAACTTTATGTTCATCAACCATCCTTATGAACCTATTTTGCAAGTCGTAGCTGGCCTCACCATCTTTTCTCAGGGTAAGGTTTGAAGAAAAGACGCGCTTGTTTCTCCAGAGAATGGGATTGCAAAGGACACTTTACAGCTAGGAGTTAAACACAAAAATATTCTGTGCCTTCTCTATTCCCCTGCATCCAGGACACTGTGCAGGGACTGTGCAGGTTAGCCGTAACTCTGGGGGAGAACCACACCAAGATACTAGTTGAGAGCACTGGTGAAGACAAGCAGCGTGCTATGGAGTTCACCAGCCTAGTTATGGTGAGTGAGTTGTGTGTGATTAAAGTATCAATACACAATATTTGCATCCAATTACTGGAATAGAATCAGTGCTGAACAATTCAGAGCAGTGTTACAACTTCAAGCAAATTGATCTAATTGCTGGTTATTAAATTGAATATGAAGCAAGACCTTATATTGTGAGTTGTTGATGATGTTCATGCAACAGATATAGGCCTTATAAACAATTATATTCATTGATCAGACTTTTTCGTTTAAAGAACCAGTAGGTAACATAATTTAACCATTTCACTCATGCTGCCCAGTAGGCACTAAATGTGAAGACTGCCATCACTTCAAATCCTCTCTCCCTCTCTCTCATTGATTTGTTATGACCCAATGTCTTCATAGTTTTATTTTGTGTTGTTGTTACAGTTTGCTCACTTTTAAACCCCTCATAAATAAAGTAGTTCCTTGTACCAAGACTACAATGAGACATTTTATGCTTTATATTTCATTGTTGCAGCTTCTTCTATAGTATAATCGTCTCCTGTATCAAAAGTAGATGAAATATATGACATTATGTCTTTATGATACAATTTTCCACACACAAAGGGATTCACAGCTCTTCCTGGTCACTATCCTGTGGATGAGACTATCAGCAACATGCCGTTTGGCTTCTGGTATCTCCTCCAGGTAAGTCTGTTTTAAGCCTTTATGTGCCCAGGCACGTAGCTTAACTCAACTTGACACGCTATTCCATCAGCATTAAGTAATCCCATCCAAACTTGACCTACCAGATACCAGGTGGTTGTAAAGTCAGCAAGTCCACTCGGGTATACTGTAAACGTGGCAATTTTCATGGTGTGGAAATCTTCACGCATTTTGTGCAACCAGAAGCCAGCATCAGAATAAAAGCACGCAAATATTGTTGCGTGCCGTGCGTTCTAGTAAATAAATGTCCTGAATCCGCAGAATTAAAACATGCGAAATTCAACTTACTCAGCTGAGCGTGAAAAATTAATCACACGAAAATATCCACTTTTACAGTAGCTTGGTTCCTGGGTTTTAACAGAAAGGCCATGGGGACATAAACTGGGATTATGGGGATTTGCTAGTCTCTATTCATCCACATATAGTTTTAAGATATTTGTGCCAATTGGCAAACAAGGCACACTAAGTGTTAAGGAGATGATGCCTGTGATCTTGTTGAAGTTGGTAGCCATGGAATGGATAGACCAGTGTTTATTTTGCTATTCTGCAAAAGATCACAGTGTGTGTAATGAGTAGAGAAAAGGTTGGGCAGTATTCATTTGGTAAATGGCGCCACCTGTTGCCAGCTCCATGTCATTCCTTTTTTATCCACACTTGGATGATAAGATTTGATCTGTGTTGACTTTATCACTTATGTACTGAAAGCAATGTCATTGAATGGGGAAATATTGACTAGAATTTGGTGATTGTACTTTGTTATGAATTTTATATCCTGTGCTTGAAGAATTCAATCAATTTCCTTCCATGCTGTCATCAATCAAAATACCCTGTAGATTCCTATGAGGATTGACTTGTCTATAAACCTGTAATTGAGCTTCTCTGGGCATTGGATCTTTGCCAGTTTCCTCATAATGCATTTCATTTTCATTTATAAGATGATGTTGGTTCAGCAGAAGCAGGTACACTTGAGTCCAACCACTTAATTGTCCTTTCTTTCTTTTAATGATATTGAAAGCATGAACCCTTCTGCAACACCAGTGATAATGGCTGAGATGGAGTATGCAGTCACTCTTGTTTTGTTTTGTTTTTTAATTTCTCCCTGGATGCTTGATAGGATGACATTGTGTCGGCCGAGGCAGACAAGCTGGAGTCCTACATCCAGACCTATGCTCCCATCTTCCTTCAGCTAGTGGAAATCATGATCAGAAAAGTGCAATATCCAGATGACGAGGAATACAACAGTTGGACAGAAGGTGTGCTTGCCCACCCCACACCACTCTTCCCCTCTAACCTTCACCTACCTAATCCCATCCCACTTGTAACTCCATGCCACCTAGCTCCACCTCACCTGACTCCATCCCTCCTAACTCTGTCAGGGTTCCCAGCCCATCAGGGAAATCAGGGAAATGAGGGAAAATATTTTACTTCTTTCAAGTCAGGGAAAAGTCATGGAAATTGATTGGCCCAAAAATTGAAAGTAGTCGGTAGGACTCTGTTGTATTTTGTTGCATATCAAAACAACATTCATTGGATGAAACTGGATGAAAATGGGATGTGAAACTGGAAATGAGTTGAAATAGTTATCATGGAGGTTTGATACTTTATCAGGGAGAAATCAGGGAAAAATCATGGAATTTTGTTTTCTAGAAATGCTGGGAACCCTGTCTGTGCCACTATTTAACTCCCCCTCACTTCATTACACCCATCTACTATAATTCCTTCCTACCTAACTCTGCCCCACCTAGCTAACTGCACCCCATCTAACTTCAATTTATGGAACCCATGCCACGTAATTTCACCCTACCTGACTCCACCACCAAACTCCATCCTACCCAACTCCACCCCTCCTAACTCCACCCACCTAAGTCCTCCTACTTAACTCCACCCAAACTAACTCAACCCCACCTAACCCCATTCCACTTACTCAACCCCACCAAACTCCACCACCTGTCTCACTGACCTAACTCCTCCCCACCTAACTCCACCTATGTTACCCCACCCTAACCTCACTCCGCCCACCTAAGCCACATAGTGGCAGTGGGCATAAACATTTCATATGTAGAACACAAGAAATTAATAACTTCCACCTGACAAATCAAATTAGTATATCTGGAATTAGTTGTGTGATGTACATTTTGATGATCTAAGTTCATGCAAGCTTTGCCTATTGTGTGACGTTGCCATGCACACATCCTGTGAAAACAGCTTTTCCCCAGACAATACACTGTAAAGCAAGAAATGTTCGCAGCATGAATTTTTTTCTTTTTTTTTTTTTGCGAATTGGAGCCGATGGCCTTTTTCACCGCATGAAATATTTGCGAATTTCCACTGGCATTCCATGCATATAGCGTAGACAAGAACTTCGCTTGCATTTTACTTTTTCAAATCTTGGCTCTCGCAGTTTTTGTGAAAATAAAATACACAGGAACATTTCTGATTTTACAGTATGTAATTTGGAGTCAGTAGTTGTAGGAGTAGGATAGAGTGGTAAAAGGAGAGTTTGATATTGGTGCTTATTGTTACTCTTTCTTTTCCCCAAACGGTTGTGATGAAATGTGGATGAAGCTCAATGTTTCTGTTTAACTGATATTCATTTTGTTGGTTGAGAAATGCTTTTTCTAAACCCTGAACCCTGAAATCACCCTTCAATTTCAACCATTTCTCTTGCAGATGAAAAAGAGCAATTCAGATGCTACAGACAAGACATCGGTGACACATTAGTGAGTGAACGTTTCATTATTGGGCTGATTTAACCAGTTGAGGATGGGCTGATTTTTCTGCAACATGCATTTCCGATAGACATGTGCCCGAGTATATTCGAGACTAGTCTTCAACGGGTTAAGCACATAAATTCGTACAGGAATGCCCAACTGGGCAAGGTCCTTCAAAATTGTTTCTTGTCATCGGAAGTTTTACTGAAATAGCTCAGTGTGTATGTACAGTGAATCTTTGAAAATGGATTATTGTATGTGAAACCGTGAGTAGATGTATTCCTGCATTGTAGAAAATATGTTTTACAAGTATTCTTCGACCTTTTAGTGATGGCCATTATGCACATTTGCGTGTGACTGTGAAGCCTAAAATTGATACGACAGGATATTTGAATAAACTGGGTATTTACATCATTTCAGTACTAGGTATTGCAGATTTATCACCGGTCTGCTGTGGCTACATGTATTCTGTTGAAATCCTTGTGGTGGATTTATTCATAGCATTTTGTATTTTTCTGGTAGATGTACTGCTACACCTTGCTGAAGGACCCGCTCCTGAATCACCTGTTCTCGTCTCTCACAAGGATACAGGAACAAGAATCATCATGGCAGGTAAATCTTACATCAATTCATTTTCACACAATCCATGCACATCAGATACATTTTCAACAACATGACTGGAATGTCCGTTGTTCCTTTTTTTCCCACTGATGGGATGTTTTAAAATTGCACACTACACTGATACAGTGTTCCCCAGGTCCATTTCTCCTTTTTGTGAATACAAAAAAGTTTCAATTTACATTATTGTGTTATGATATTTGTATACTTGTGTTTTCCAATCAATGTATTTGGATTATTCATTCTTTCATTCATTCAGTTATTTGTTTATTCATTTAATACATTCTTACTTTGATTAATTAATTCATTCATTCATTCATACATTTTTTTCTGAACTGTCATACATCAGTCTTTTGACTATGGATAAAGGTTGATGTAGTTGAGTGGATAGGCTGAAGTAGATATTTTCTTCTTCTTTTTTTTTTGTAGACAAAAAGCCTCACTTGCAGTGTAGAAATTCAGTTCTGATGACACAGTAAAAAAACAAATCCGCATTTCCTACTTTGCATTCTTGTCTCCATGACGACAGCATGTAGAGGCCTGCCTGTTTGCATTCCGCTCGATAGCAGAGGGTGGAGACTATGGCGATGACCAGTGTGCCGCCAACCTCCTGCAACTCATCGGCTCCATCAACATGTCACACGTCAAACTAGCGTCTACCGCCCTCTACATGCTGGGTGAGTGCATTGCCAAACTCTTTGCCACTGACTCAGCATCACTGCAAAACCAAATTAGGACAGTGTTCACAAATCGTGATGATGCCATAGTTTCTACCCAAGCCATGACTATCATCATCAATATTATGGTTTGATTTGTGTATTATATGCTTTATCTATGCTGGAATAGAAAACCAGAATTTCTCTGCTCATGATTCTGATTTTGCTCTTCCGCCTTCACAGTGATTTGCTTTCATGATTGGGTAGAAACGATATTCTAAGAAAATAAAAACTGTGAATAAAAAGTAGTACAGCAATATCCCTCTCCAATGCAATGTATCATTTCTATGAAAACAATGTGATCTTCATGCACAAGCTATAAAATTTTCACCACTATTCAAATATTGTCTCTATTATGAGATATGCACAGCTGCTATTGTGAAATAAGTACCAATGGTATACTGTACATCCTACAATATTTTTTTTTTTTTTTATAGAGCATTGGTATTATAACATTGATACACTCTAAATATTCAAGTATTACCTTCGCCTGCTGCCTCTAAACCCTTTTTTTTTTCAGATGATCTTATTACTCTTAAAAATTTGCCCATGTACTAGAAAAGAACCATGCCTGATGGTAGAGGCTTGGAATTTGATGTATCATGACTGCACCCAGGAGTTGACTGGAAATTGTTGCAGATTTATGTCTAGAGTAAACTCATTTATGTTTCTATGCCAAGTATTCCATTCTCATATTTAATTTCTTTCATGAATTCCATCCACCAGGTGCCTACTCAGAGTGGTTGGCAGACATGCCAGAAGCCCTAGGCTCTGTGATTCCTGTGTTATTATCAGGTGGGTTAACTTTTGAGACAAACTTTATCATCATCATATACTGTGCATGCAATCTTACAAATTTGCAAATTATGGATACATCAAAACAAATTATCTTGACTATGTGTGTGAATGTAGTGTGTTCTTTTTCTAGGAAATTTATTTTGGCAAATTATTGCACTAAAAGTAGATTAGACCCCGTTTACAGTGCGAGGCCCAGCCCCGCTTCAGTGTAAATGCGCAAAAGGCCAAATGCGAGGCCAAAATTGGCCTCGCATTTGGCCTCGCTCTGGAGGTGGTCTCGGGTGCCGCGGCCGAGCCCAGCCTCTTCTTGGTGTAAACGCAAACTGGGCCAAATGCGCGGCCAATTTTAGTCTGGCTTCCAGACCCTCTGCCCGTACTATTTCGCTATTCACGATATTAACCCCCTCAACGTGGAAAACTAGTATAGTTTAAGGTGGTTTTGTCCTGCAAAGGATTTTTCCTTCGGCAAAGGCCTTTGCCCGAATGGCAACTTTGTCGCCACGGAATCCAGTTGGCAAAGGGTCTGAAAACCAGGCTATACCAAATTGCGTTTGTTTACAAGCAGAGTGCCACTACGACAAAATATTGAAAGGTTTGAATTAAAAGCGCAGCCGAGCCCAGCAGTGTAAACGGACAAAATTGCGAGGCTCGGCCGCGCAATTGAGGCCGGGCTCAGCCGCAGCCGAGCCGCGAACAAGCCCGGCCCCGCACTGTAAAAGGGGTCTCAGAGAGATGAAATCTTTCTTTGAGCAGTGCGGTAACCAAAAGACAGATGAATCAAGGTATGGAAAGAGAGTGCTTTCCTCTCACTGGATCCCTTTAAGAGATGCCAATTGCAAAGAGTATGTTGCTTCTATCTGTATATATGGACCTGCTGTGGACAGATCATGGATGAGTACCCAGAATACAAAACATCTGAACTACAGTTGAACCTCTCGTATCCGGACAAGTCGGGACCGGGGCTCATCCGGATAAGGGATTTGGCCGGATACGGGAGACTCAATGCTTTATACATGTACATATACATACACATGTACTGATGTAGCCCATTGTAGTACCACATGTAGTAATGTGTATGCTGCAACCTTTTCATTGTTACACTCAGTAACAGACCCCAAAATAGAGGTGTATGTTAATGTTGGAAGTTCTGTAATATGTAATTCATGTGTGTTTGTGTAGGAGTTCTCAAGGAGTTGGGAATCCCCCTTTCCTCCCGTAATTATTTTTAAAAAAAAATCACGGTGAGATTGCGTCCGTATAATAGAGAGATCCGGATAAAGGGAGGCCGGATAAGAGAGGTTCAACTGTACTGTGATGTACACTACCTTCCTGTACTTTTTATGTACATAGACAGGGCTCGACACTAACAGTGGCCCGGTGGCCCGGGACCACCAAAAACACAAGTTGGGCCACCAAAATTTCAGAAATGAAGAATTTGGTGGCCTGATCAGGCCACCAAAAAAGGTCGGATGTTTGCCTTTGGGCCACCAAAAATAAATGTTAGTGTGGAGCCCTGACATAGACATTGGTTTTGGCCAAATTGCTAATCCAAATTGCTAATCCTTAACACCAGTCCCAACATGGCCGGATAACAGAGGTCAGACTGTATTACGGTATTACACCTAATCACACAGTGAAGTGCGTGATAATCATTCCTGCTCATCACTCGTAGGTTTAAACGATGCCGAGCTTGCGGCGCCGGCCACGATGTCGCTGAAGGACATCGCCTCAGACTGTATCCCTGGCATGAGACCCCATGCAGAATCCATCCTTACAGCCAGCCAGCAGGCTCTCATGTCTAGTGTACTCAAGGTTAGCTCTTATTATCCTGTTTCTCTTTCTCTGTGTGTCTGTGCATCTGTCTGTCTGTCTGTCTGTCTGTCTGTCTGTCTGTCTGTCTGTCATGCATTCACCTACATATGTGTTTGTGCATCCATCCATCTATTAGTATATATCTCTTCTATGAATTCATGTTTGCTATCCATGTCAGCAAATCATCTCTTCATTTCACCTTTCTGTTTGTCTTTGTTTATCTATTACATAATATGCAAATGACTTGCAAGTAAAAAATATCACAATTGAATATTTGATTAAGATTTTGGACAGATGCTGTTTGATGGGGTATAAAAAAAAAATTGCAAGAGCTTTTCCTGAAATTGATTGACAAGTGAAAGTGATTAGCTTGCCCCATTTTTTGGCTGACAAGTCAAGAGAGATCAAGCTCTTCTCAGCCCTATGCTACAGTATAGAACTGTTTTATATATAGCCACTTTGTCTTTGTTCTCTTCACTATGTCCAGTCAAGGGAGGCCACCCGTCTGATGTCGGTCATTGGTCTGGTGCTCTCGTCCCTCCCTCTGCCAGACATCATGAATTACCTGGAGGTCATCCTCACACCCCACGTCCAGGCCTTGGAAGAGGTGGCTAACCAACAGGTGTGTAAACATCCCAATTATATGTCCTAAAAAATGAATAAAAATCACAGAAGTGGGAGCATACATACATTTTATACAATTCTTGCTTTCATAGACATCATCAGAATATATGCACCAAGCATGAATATGTGTTTTAGATAATATCAACTTCATTCCAGCGTGCAAGCTGAATGCTAAATGTTGAGACATTTATCTAACTTTCAGCACCTTAGTGTCTTCTTTTGAATAGAGTCACAAGTACTCTATGTCACATTAATAATTATTGTAGCTATTGCAATGCCAGCCATGTTTGTATGAGCTATTGGGTGTTGCCCATCTATTGCCAGGATCACACTTAGGCAGAGCAGCAAATGACTGACTGAAAAAACAAAAGTCCTCTCTCTTTACAAGCATGAGCCAGCCATCATGCATACTGTATACGCCATATATTCAGTGAGTTTAAATTTTCGCTAATCGGGACTTCCCGACAATTTCACGAGTGGTCAAATTCGCGATTGTGGAGTCCTGTACTGAACGGAGAAACGTTTACGCATACGTCACATTTATATCGGGATCAGAGTCAATATTTTTGAGTGTCTTTAATTTTGCAAATAGCACCTGATGCTCGAAATTTGTGAAAATAAAAACATTGCAAAATATTCGGCGTATACAGTATATTATGTTTTTTTCACACAACAAATCTCTCTGAACAAAGCGAAGTGTTCTTCGGAAACAGGATTTTTTAACATGAATTGACCAAACTCTTTATGTATGAAAAAGCCATCTCCATCAGGCAAGACCACCATCCTGGTCAAGCTGGCCATGATGGCCAACCTGTGTGCCTCGCTGGACATCAAGCGGGAAGATAAGTCCATCATAGGTCAGGTGGAGATCGAGCCCAAGTCGCCGTCGGGGGCCCAGGAGACCCAGCCTGTCCTCCTCATCCTGCAGAAGATTCTCCCCATCGTGGAGAAACTCCTCAGCATGTGGATTTCTGATGCAGCCATTGTGGAGGTGAGGTTGAGGAGGATGTGGAGGAGGTGGTGGTGATAGTGGATGAAGATGATGAAGATGATGAGGATGAGGATGATGATGATGACTAATATGACAATGATGATGATGAGGATGATGATGATGATGATGACTAATATGACAATGATGAGGAGGAGGAGGAGGATGGTGATGGTGACAAACATGGCAGTGGGGAGGATGGTGATAGTGATGAGGATGATGACAATGTTGAAGTGATGATGAAGTTAAAAAGGTTGTGACTTTGAAGATGATGATGATGATGATGATGATGATGATGATGATGATGATGATGATGATGATGATGATGATGATGATGATGATGATGATGATGTTGATGATGATGATGATGATGATGATGCTGATGATGCTGGTGATGATGATGATGATGATGATTGAGATGCAGCAGCAAGATGAAGGGGAATAGGAGGAGAGGGTTAGAGTGGAAGAGTGGGGGAGGGGGAGGTAGAATGAGGAATCGGAAGGGGAAGAAGAAAAAGATTATACTGAGGAGAAGGAAGATGGACAGAGGAATGGGGATATGGGTGTAAGATCAGAAGTACTTAACTTTATGAACTGTATATTTGCTTCTGTTTGTGTGTGTTTGTGTGTGAGTTAATAATCAAGTTCATATTTTCTCCATCCCATTGCGTTCAATCTGCAGTCGGTGTGTGAAATGCTGAAACGAGCCATCAGGACTCTGCTGGACGACCTCCAGCCCCTGGTGCCCCAGCTATGTGAACTCCTCTGTCAGATGTACAACACTGTACCCCAGCCAACCATGCTAGACCTTGCCCAGCAGGTGTGTAGAGGCACAGAACATTTGAAGCTGTCACCCTTATTTCTTCAAGGACTTAACAATTATGGTGTTCTTAAATAGAAAATAACACCTCACCCTCCTTTGCTGAAAGTATAATGTGCTTGTTAAAGATATCTTCAAGATTTTATTCACAGTCATGTTCGTAGCGATTACTTTACACTTTACAATAATCTCTTTGACAAATGTAATCATCTGTGCTTGTGAGCATTTAGGACATCATAATCTCAGATGCAAGAGACAGTTTCATGTATTCTGCTATATTAGGATAAAATCATATCTGTACTTGGCAACAGCAGTTCTGCTACCAGTTGCAATCTGTGGATTGGTTTTGATTAAATTTGGGACGACTTGCATATGAGGACAATAATACTGTCTGGTGAATTTCTCTTATGTTAATATTGTGATTGCAAATTGTTTCTGTCAACAGAATTGGAGAAAAACAAAAAGGGGGGGGGGTGAGGGGGAGTGTTGGGGGTTGGCTTTCTCCTTCTTTCTCACTTCTGTGTTGGTTTTGCTAATACTGAATTACACATTCACTGTAATCAATTTGCCTGTGTTTGATTTAAGAAGATGAACTTTGTATCTAATTATGAAAACCACTACATGGCTCAAAGGCTAAGTTTTCATTGTTGTTGTTTTCTTCTTCCACTTCCTGGTACATGTGATTTGTTTTTATCTTTTGTTCAAGCTAGCTTTGTAAACTGGATGGATACAAAACACTTCAAAAGATTTTAGGTCTTTCAGGAGCTCAAGATTTATCTGACAATGCAAGTACAGGTGTATTTCAAACAGATGTTATCAGCCTGAATCTGTATGATGATCAAGGAGCCGATATCTTGTTGTGAAATGAGTCAAGTGTGCGAGAACTGAAGGCTGCTCAGCAAGTACTACAGAGATAATCAATCCTTTTGTGTTTCCAAAATGTTCTTTGGATTTAGACCAAGTGGGAGGGATTGTTTGAGTGTAGTCACGTGCACTGAAGTGAAGTATCCAAAATCATTCCCTTGAAGATAAGATTACATTAAAAAAATGACAATAATTAATAAACAAATGGTGACGTTTTAATGGGAGGAGAGGATAGATGCTTTTTTCAAATGTACAAATAAATGTTATCTTTGTTGTGTGTGTATTTTTGGGGTTTTTTTTTTACAACTCAGTGCTGAAGGGAAACAGCTAGATTGTATCTATGCGACCTTCACCGTAACACCAGCCAACACAAGCTTGTCACTCTGAGGTATATGTCATATCATCATCTAAAAGATATGATGACATTCACAACAACAACAACAACAAAAAGATTATTCCCTAAGGGCAGGGATGATACATATCCTTTTTGGAATACACAAATAAAGAGTTATCTCTATTTGGTTCCTTTACAACTCAGTGCTGAAGGGAAACAGCAAGTTTGTTTCTATGTGACCTTCACCATAACATAGCTAACTCGCAAAAGGTCACTGCTGAGTCAAAGTCACATGTTGAAAGTCAAGATTTTGTTTGGGGTTGTTTGTTTTTTTAGCTGGCCACAACAATTTAGGTTTATACATTAAGGTATTGTTCTGCAACCCTTTGTATTCATTATTTTTTTTCTGTGTGTTTTGTTTATCTTCTCTAGATAATCATTCTCTTTGGAAGTGTGGTGTCACTCAACACCCCAATTGCATCGCTATTTTTGCAGCTGTCTTCTAAAACTTTGTCCGTGCTCCCAAACAGTAAGTTCATCAACGAGTCCAGTTCCCCTAGGTCAACAGGGCATTTAGAGATGAAAATGTATTATTCATCAAACTGGGAACTGTTCTAATGTCCCTTGTTATGGTAGCCAGCTTAGCATGTTGAAAGAGAGAGTGATAAAAATGCTCGCCTTGAATGAATAGCACCAATAGAAGGTCATGAAAAACCAAGTAAGAATGAAAATAAGATATTATAATGCATTTATTCTAGTATTATTCATTTAATGGCAAAACATGTAAGAATACTAATCATCCTGATGGAATCTCATTTTCTTTGCTCTTTTTTTTTTTTTTTTTTTTTTTTTTGGACGGGGGGGGATACTGCCAGATGAACTCCAATAGTACCGCAACTTCAAAATATGTAAGAGAAGGTGCAAACTTAAAATTGAAGAGTCAAAGAAAAGAGTATTTCACTAATTTGCATGTTGATACAATGCACAGTACTTTCCAGTATAAATCACTCTTTTCATCAATCATACTTTCTCTCTCTTCTCTCTTTCATTTCCTCTCTTTCTCTATCCATCTCTGTTCTGTCTCGCTGTTATTTCTGTCTCGCTGTTATTTCTGTCTCTCTGTTATTTCTACCGTCTGTTACCACACCAGATGCCAGAGAACACACGGATGTACTAGAAGAATATATGACAACTTGTGCACAGGTGAGCACCATCTTTGGTTCAAGGGTACATTCAGAAAATATAAATAGATTGATAACTGGGTAGATAGATAGAAATGTAGATAGATAGATAGATACAACATAAGTTGATAAGCGTGCATACATTCAGAAATATAAATAGATTGATATTACAACTGGGTAGATAGATAGATTGATAACTAGGTAGATGGATAGATAGAGAGACAGAGAGAGACAGAGAGAGAAAGAGAGATATGAATGATAACTTACAGACAAGAGAGATAGACCAATAGATAGGGAGATGAATATATAAAGATATATGAATAGATAGACAGATAGTAGATAAAGACAGGGAGAGGAAGTGAGAGTGAGAGAGTAAAATAAATAGAGATAGTGTATAGATAGATTGATTGAGGAATGCAAACACTTTACGACATGTACATGTGCAGAACATACATGAAAATTGTATTGTAAAAGTGTAACTGTGTGTGATCATTTAACTTTTTTGATACATAGGGCCAACTCAGAGTGGACTCCACATGCTTATAGTTATTCAAATGAGAGTAATTCTGTACCTACTTTGATGTTTCCCCACAATACTTGCACATTTGCACTTTCATGCTGCTTCATTAGAGCATGAAATTTCAGGCAATTTCCATTCTGCAAAATAATCCACATGTACAATAATTCATAGGGCATTAAATTTTAGATTAATATGTAAATAGACAGAGTGGGAAAAAGATGGCTAGCTCATGATTACAACAAAGAGATATAAAAGATTTATGGATGAAGAGGTATAAGGTAACAGTATTTTTGTGAAGCTGAAGTGATATGAGATCTGTCTGCTTTTGTAAATATTTTTATATTTTACTCTTGTGCACATGTAACTTTCCATGACTCTTGACAAATGAGGAAAAACTTTATCTGATTCCAGAAGTACACTAGTGTCATTGATAATTGATTAAGTGCTAAATGATATTGACTTCAAGTTCCGATGTTATCATCAAAAGCTCTACATCAAATCCACCGCTGTAGATACAATAACACACTTCACACTGATAATTCTTACAGTGACAATAACTGACCTTTTGCCAATCTAACTAGATGGGAATATGATTGCTTTTGATCTCTTCAAATTGGCGAGGATCCAGTTTTGACAGAGGTGACCTTAAGATTCACTGGTGGAAAGAAACAAAGAAAGTTGTGCGATATCTCAACTGCTGACTCAACATAAAGTGCAGTTGTCAAAAGGAAATTTCACTTAACCCATTCCATACGAGAAACTGGTGGCCTGTGTATTAAGTCTATGGGGAATTCATTATGGAACGGGTTAATCATCTCACTTCATATGTGTGTAAGCGTATGTGCATTTGTACATGTATATATGTAATGTATATGTATGTAAATGTACATTGTATGTATACCCCATTTATATTTCTTGAGACATATTTCCTTCCATGAAAACAAAGCAAAACCAAAAAATTTGATTTCATAATTTTGTAGGGTAATTTTCCAGTTTGACACAAGAGAGATTCATTGAGTCCTCTTTTATCTATTTGAACAAGTCTTTGTTTTCGGTTACCTGTTTTCTCATTCCAGCTTGGAGTGGCAAATTTCAAACCACAGATCTTCTCCTTGAGCTTTGCGCGTTTGCTTGGATATCAGAACGGCGAAAAAGATGACCCACAATTATTGGGGTTCGAGTGCGATGGTAGTGATAGGCAAGAGTCCCTTTTTTTGTCTCGAGTTTAGCTCAACCCCACGTGCGTTGGTGACACGTGCTTGACGACATGGCTTGTAGTTGCTTTGTTTTGTTTGAGAGCCATCCTGTGCTACTCAGTACCTCAACGAGTGCCCTTTGGAGTGTTTACATGAATAATTCAGAGTTTCATTTTGTCAGGATCTTAAAGGGGTTGGGTGAGTTGCAAGACCAAAGTCAAGCTCAGGGAAATTGTCACTGGATTGTATGACATTAATGCAAAACAAAGTGACAATGACAACAAAAGTGATATCAGCTCTTTCACTGCAGAGTCCATTATATGTTGAATTATCACTCAAATATGTTTCACTTTAATAACTTTTCACAATAGTGTGTTCCCTGTTGCTTTATTTTCTTCAGATTTTATTCAAAAATTGCCCATGTCAGGAACGTTGCCCTGAATGATAAGATTCATTTCAAGTAGCTGTTGAAAGAAAAGCTGTTGGAAAAAAAAAGTTGGATTTATGCACCACTTTAGCTCACAGATAATGCTGTTGAATGCAACATTCATAAAATCACTTTATGCTCCATTGTATGCTGCATAACTGTCAAAATAGTGTTTGTAACAATTTGTCGTTTTTTACTTTTTTTCTTTGCATCATTGGGTTTGGAGGGGCTAGCAGAGAAATTTGAAAATGATGAAGTACAAAGCTAGTGTTCAGCATTAGCAGTATGTTTTTGTTTTTGTTTTGTTTTTGGTCCTGTTTCATGTGAATGTTCTGTAAAAGTATCATGAAGCTTACAACAATGACTTGAATACTTTGACTTATTGGCAGCTTCTTTTAATTCCCCTTTTATTCTCTCTGTTTCCACTTTATGTTTCACCAGTTGTTAAAGAAGCACACAAAAATTTTCACCTTGGATGAGCTGAACCTCGGGGCCATCTTCCAGTGCGGTCTGGTTGCCGTGACGCTGCCCGAGCATCAAACACTGAAAGCCTGCTGTCTGTTCTTTGTATGTCTTATACCCTTTATACTCACTGTAATTTTCAGTCTGTGTATGATGTACTAGGCAGAGTGGGCCATTTGGGTCTATATCTCACAAGAAGGTAAAAGTTTTGAAAGAGACAAAAACCTGAAACTTCTCCATCAAATTCTCTTGGAAAAATGATTGATGGGATGCTACATGGAAAAAAAACTACAGTAGAGGAAAATCTATCTGTCTTGAAAAAAAAAGAAAAAAGTGAGATAACTTCAAAACAGAAGAAATTGCAAGGAGAGAAGAAAAAGAGAAGAGGAGAATCTCTCATTATTTTGTTTGGGTGTTTTTCTTTGGTTCATGCTTCCTTGTGTCAGAGTGGAGCTAGATTCCTCTTTTAGGTCTTCCTTGACAGTTTTTTTTTTTTTTTTTTCTGACAAGACACAAAATGCTGTTATTCCCCTCCTAAATATATCATCAATTCTATAGATTTGAAGCAAGAAACATAGTTAAGCAAGTAGTCAAGTATGAATTTATGTTGATCTATATCAGTATTTCTTTAATTTCATATGTCAGAGACAGTGAAATGAAGTACAGTGATATTAATGGTAACATATAAGTGCAAACATTAGATATTGTTACATATTGCAAGAGAAATATATATTATGTGTGTATGTTACAATTGTGAATATTCTTATCACAACATCAGTCCAACTATACATGAAATAAGTCCCAATTTCTCCTTTTTTCCATGAGTCACAGTTTTAATATGTTTATATATTTATGCTGGTCTTACGATTTGTATTCCTTTCCACTTTCTTTTTTTTTTCTTTTTTTTTTTTCTCCTCCAGAGTAACTTTGTTTCCCAGAATGAGACGCTGCCTGGGGCAGGGGAGGTCTTAACACAGCACGGGAAGACCCTTGTAGAGTTGATGCTGAAGGTATGTACACCATCTCCTATCCCTTGACCACGCCCAGTCCATGAATGTTGGCAAAGTATTGGCAGATGTACCCCAGCATATCAGAGGGAAAAGGGCCCATACACAATAATATTTTACTGCCTCCCCAGCTATCTCGCTGACATGCATCTGTCACCTTTACGAATGAATCAGAGTTGGGTAACTACGACTGATTCATTCCTTTGAGTATGTTTATGACATGTGTGGACGTATCAATGTACCGCTGTCTCTCATTGTCTCTTGCCATACACACATGTGAATATTAACAGAAACATACACATATTAATTTTGCTTTATTCATTTATATTTTTGTACATGCAAACAGACAGACGTACAGACAAATAAATAAATAAATAAAAAGATGGACCGATAGAGATACTGAATTTTAAAGGACAAGTTCACCTTCATTAACATAAGGATTGAGAGAATGTAGCAACATTAGTAGAACACATCAGTGAAAGTTTGAGGAAAATGGGACAATCTGTTCAAAAGTTATGAATTTGTGAAGTTTTTTTGCCGTCACCACTGGATGAGAAGACTACTGCAGTGTGTGATGTCACATGCGTACAACAATATAAGGAAAATATAAAGAGAATTTCACAAAATTTTATCTTTTGAAAAAATTACACATTCCCTTAACTCGTTACTGACATATGTTATTGGTAATATTATTCCCTTTGCCTTTAGAAAGAGGCAAGTCAAGTGCTCTTTTATTATGCGAAAAAAGTGAAAATATGTTGAATTTTCTTTACATTTTCTTTATACTGTTGTACTCATATGACATCACGAGCCTTACTCGTCTCCTCATCCAGCAGTTCCAACACAAAAATTTTAAAAATTCATAACTTTTTCATCGCTTGTCCAATTTTCCTCAAACTTTCACTGATGTGTTCTACTAATATTGCTGCATTCTCTCAATCCTTATGTTTAGGAAGGTGAACTTGTCCTTTAATGTGGGTGTTCAAGTACAGCGTATTTAGTGTCTGCATGATGAAAACGGGTTTTCCAGTTATTGGTTATAGTCTCGCGCACACCGCTACTATTGAAAAAAGAACCATTGTACCATATTAAAACCTGTTTGAGACTAACCACCCTAAAGGTGTGCTGATATCAGCAGGGAGTTTTCAGTACAGTTGATATTTTCACCACCTTTCCGAGAGAGGAGAAATTGAAATTATAGAATTTTTAGTGCAAATGTTAGTATTTCCTGTTTTGGTTTCCACCATAGCTATGTTTGCATTGTCACAGAATTTGGGGATATTTGTGGGCTAGGTGGCTTGGTTGATGTTTGCAAAGATTCTGTAAGAGACAGCATGTTGGTCTGTCCTGTCGTCTACCCAAAATTATATAACAACAAAAAGATATGTGTAGATATTACGCTATCAAAATTATCACAATTTAAAGTGAAGGAAATAGTATGTGAACTAGAAAAGTACACGACCTTGAGAAAATGATGTATACTCACCACCAAAGACAATGTCTGAACCTTGTCATTGAGGAGCCTTTGTTATACGATTGGATAATGTAACTGAAACTTGCACTGTCGTCTCTAACCTAGTATTTGCGGAAAAGTCATGCATAGCAGCTTATTTAGCCCCGAGAGCATTCTTAGATTAATTAAGAATCATATCCATCACTTTAGATAGACATTTTTTCTCAGACTTGATATATTTTTATTTGTATTAGTCGTAAAATTGCATGTTAGTATTCCAGTTTTCACTAGTGTTGGGGTTTTGTTTGAGCAATAATATTGTTCAAATCATGCTAAATATCCCCCAGTTGAATACAATAGGAGAAAGCAATAATATGCTTTATATTAGTTTTGTGAAGCATACAAAGAGTATTATCATTTTCATGCACATTTATTGCTAAAGTTATTTCAAATCAAGATTGATTGAAGAAAAAGAAAAGAGCTTCGTCTTTAATAGCCCTCCCATCATGTACTCTGCAGGTTATCAGAGATTTCATATAGCGGTAGCCTCAGATGTGTTCCGTGTTATCATTTTTTTTTTTTATGTTCTGCATACAAGTGAGTCCTTAGGTAACAAGATAAGGGTAATCAATTGTGGATTGAATTGTTTGACAGATCAAGGATGAATAATTTCTGTATGTGTCACTTTATCTGATATTTCAGCACACGCTCTTGAAGTTTGACCACGCAGTTTATCTCTCCTTCAGTGCGTGCCGCTGAGAGGACTGTGTGATAATTTTATTTCCCTCCCCCCCCCCCCTTTGTGGCACAGATACTATGGCGCAATGCCAGAGAACAAGATACGCTGTGCTAGCATTTTGGTCACATGAAACCGTCACATGTGATAGAGAACAGCGGGCGATGAGGTTTAGGGAGATATGGTAGGATGGGAAACAAAATTGAATTTTGTAAGCTGACAGGAATATTTTGTGGTGTCGATTGACAAATTCATACCCCCCACAGGAGAAAACTCAAAATCTTGCAAAGCTAGATACAGCCTTACTGTGGCAAAAGGAAGCAAGTGACAAACCATCCAAACCTGGACATGGCATGTTCTCGCTGGATTCCAAGGTTTTGAGAAGAAGCACACAGCTTTAACATCCAGAGATAGCAAAGTCAAGACCTTCATAACACTGCACTAATGTCAATGTACGTGAAAGATTCATTGTTCTATTTATAAGAATTGGCACTTTGTCACTTGCTTCCTTCTGCCCCCTTATATGGCAAGAAATGTCCACAAAGAGGACCTGCTGACAAGTCTCAACAGAATTTCTCTCCCCGAGATAAAGAGAACATCATTGTTATATCCAGGTTTACATTCGACTTTGCCTCATGTTCCAAGGGTCAACAAAAGACAAGGCAGGGGACCAGTTTTTAGAGTCCCTATCACATCCCAGTTGATGTGTATCTAGACAGATGCTTGTTACCATTGTGTAAAGTAAACCCTCAATTTGTGATCAAAGGAACAAATGGAACTAAAATTAGGACAAAAGAAGAAAAAATAAAATCAGTTTAAAACCTGAATGATGTGGCTGCAAAGAATGTGATTGTTCTTCACGTGCAAGAAACTATTTCTAGCAAAATGTGCTTGTGCTGGCGAACAGGTGCACAATCCCATATACTAGTCATTTGCACTCGGCAGATGTGTCCAGAACCAGTAATACTGGTTGCCCCTCCTTCAGGTTCAGAAATATAAGTGACACTTTTTTGAGTTTTTCTTTTCTAAAAGCTGAAACCATTTTGTAAAAAAAAAAAGCTTTGCTGATCTTTCAGGAGGCATTTATTCATGTATCATTTGACCAAAACGTGAGAGTGACACAGAATCACCCATGATGATGTAGACAGAAACACACTGGGCTAGTTAGTAAAGAGATGACATCCCTAAGAATGTTAATCACCATTGAATAATTTAAAGATTTTTCACAACTTCCTTTGGCCCTCCAACGATGGCAAGTATGCCACATATGTATGAAGTGATTCACTAATTCTAAAGTTAGTGAAATATGATTCTATTCATGGATTTTTAAAAAACTACACTGTAAAGCCATCTACAAATATGTAGCCTGCAATGAGCAGGAACTGTGTTCGTGTCACTCCCCGACGAGAATGACATGAGAAGGTTATTCGCAGGAGTGATATATTAAAAAAAAAAAACACACACACAACACCAACAAAAACAACAAAACCTTCCCTACCCTCCTTGTTCAAAGTTTGCTCATGTTGTTCCAAGATATGGCTGGCCCAGATTCCTGCGCCAAGGTTGCGGTCTCACATGCGAAATGTAAACGAATCACGTTCATGCACCACGACACTTGTGGGTCACCGTGAGGATTGGGTATGTGCCCTGGGCTTTACTGGAAAAAATGATCAGGGAAACAAACAGATCTAGATGCACCTGGTAGGGTGGATTAAGGTGCCGTGACTTCTTTATCCTCATTCTGGTTTCTGAAAAGATGTCTTTGAATTTGGCAGATATCTTTCTCATATCTAGATTTTGATATTCCAATCTCAACTGAACAATTTTACAGGGAAGTGTGATACATAACGTATCAAATAGAAGGTAATCCAACTTTGTAGGGCTACTATTTCATAAATGTCAGCAATGGAGAGTGCAAGGTTGGTTGTGAGGAAAGGGGAACTCTTCCTCTTTCCATTGATAACTAATTATGTTGACAAATGTAATACACTGATGACTGAGCACATGAACGTAGATGACAACAAGATGACAAATTGCACTTTTCCCAATTTTGCATGTTATCGTGAAGGAGCAATGAATGTCTTACTGAATGGATGATGTCTGTCAATGAAAGTGGTCAAATGAACAGGCCAGCCTGACTTCTACAAGAGTGGAATTCACTGTCACCAGATCCCATCAAGTAAAATTTGAAACTACATCTTTTCAGTCAAAAATTCATTGTTTTGTCATATTATGCACATTGGGAAGTTGTTAGAAGGTTGCAGTCATGTGTACACCTTACATTTAGCGAGTCTAATTTGTAACCCGTTGAGGGCGGGCTGATTTTACTACAACAGGCATTTCCCATAGACCCCTGCCCGAGTTTACTCGGGACTTGTCCTCAACGGGTTAAATGATGAGAGATTACCCAACAATTTCATGATTGCCTATCAATTTGTGATTGTAGAGTACAACAGTGGACAGATACGTCGACATGTACATTTTGCACAAAGTCAGGAATTCAGTTCGTACTTTTGCGCATTGTTAAATTTGTGAAAAGCACCATTCTCCTGAACTTTGCGAAAATAAAATCCTGGGAAATATATGGCACATACAGTAGTACACCCCATTTCTATCGTGTCTGGGCATCAGAAACGTGTGAACAGGCATCTCTCGTTTCGTCTCAAACCCTTTAGACCCACAGTTTTCTTTCATTATATCAACATTTTGTAATAGCCGAACAAATAAAGTATACAAAGTAAATTAGATAATACTTTTGGTGCCTGAATTTTTACTCTGTCATAGCAAAATTTTGTCAAAACCATGATCATTACAATGGGAACAAAGTGTATTGATTATGATAATTTTGCACAGTCACACCTTCCATCCTCGTCATTCACGCATCACAGGCTATTTCGGGCGGGGCGCCAAGGAACATGGTTGACAATGTGGCCGACGTCCTCTTTTCACTCAACAAGCACTCCTTCACCAAGTTCTCCGGTTGGGTCACCGAACTCATGCTGAACACCAGCTTCGAGTTGCCGCGGGCGACCAAAGAGCAGAGAGAGCACTTCGGGAACACTATTTTGAGGTGAGGGAAAAATCTGAGGTTGGCTGTGGTTTTTTTTTCGGACTTTCATATAAAATTTGAGTAACAATACATCTCATGTTATCTATTTGTGTATGTGGTGGTGAGTTTGTGTGTGTATGTTTTTGTACGAGTTCAACCCCTACTCCTGAATGGATTCAGATAGTTATAACACGGTGTGTTTTCTTAATAGTGTATATTTTGTATTTCTGACTCACATCTATACACATCAGCAAAACAAGAATTGAAATTATTGTGAATGAATGCTTAAGATATTGTACTTTGAGTGTGAGTGCATGCAGACTGTTGTTTTCTCAGATATTGAATGGTCAGTGACTTTATTTTCTTGATCTGCTCGACAACCTACTGTAGCCTTCATGTACAGCCCATTTGATGGCATTTTTTTTTTTCAAGGCTCGAACGCTTGTGTACATTTATGTTTCCTTATATCAGAGAACGTGTGAAACCTTTGATTTCTCCTTGCTATACATATCGTGTGAGTAGAAAAGTCTCTGTAAAAACAAATAAAAATGGTGTACTGTCATAATTTTTAGCTTATCTATGGAAGAATGGGTGAATATTCTTACCTTTAATTTGCCTCAGCGAATATTGCTGACTAACAATAAAGAATGCTATTGCTGTTCAAATTTGCTGTGGGCCATTAAAAATTTCAAGTATGCCTGTTGCTGTCACTAGTTCTGTGGCCAGTATTTAGGCTTTTATGATGTTTGCTTAGCTGTTTCGTTGGCAAATACAATCTGTATTGCATCCTCGCAATCTCAGTTGCGTTGTGGATAGCAGTGAGGCAGCACCAACAGTGCAACAGCGCCATCTCTTGTTGTGGAGGAATTTATTGTGGTTGTTGGTGTGTGTTCCAACCCCATGGAATTAGCTCTGTTACACCAGCAAAGTGAAAGAAGCTTTAATGTAGCCTTCCCCCCCTTTACTTCATATTAGTCAGTGTGAATTTTGGCTACTTGGCACCGGTTTGCTTGCTGCTCCTTTAATCGTACTTTTCTAAATGAAAACCACATTGTATACACTATCTTGAGTTGTAGTCCTCTTTTTGTCTTTTTTTTTTTTTGGGGGGGGGGGTAATTTGTGGATGTGAATACTGAGGAAAGCTCTAGTGCTAGTGCTACCTCCCAAACAACTGCCTTAAATTGAGCTCCAACACCAACGGTCAGATGAATGCAAGTGATACTGATCAAAATCCTAACACTGGTGTTTGCATCAAACCTTCTGCAAAGTCCACATGAATTGCATGTGACAAAAAAAAAAAAAAAGGATGTCACAAAGTTAAAGTCAAATATGAAAATATGTAATCATGACTGCCTAGTTTAGATAGATAATGAGAAAGACGGATTAAAAGATACAAGATAAAATGATCATAATTTTGCTCCCAGGATCAGATTTATGTTGCTGTGTCTAGAGTGTTCATGTATGTTAAATTGGCGATCATTGCATTAGCAAAGACTTTGCTTATGTATAATGTACAACGTGCATCTACAACTGTACTTATGGACGTGAATGTGGATCTCGAAAAGCAACATTAACACCAGCACCGAACTTGAAATTATACAGATCATTATCCCGAGGGGCTACTGTCAGCCAATGGGGGAAAAAGCATGTAAATCGCAAACACAACGGCGGAGCTCTGTTCAGCAGAGACATTCAACACCAGACTCAACACCATCTACCTGGAATACGTCATAATTTTGAGGTCAACCTTCCAACACCGACTGATTTTTCAAGTTCGGTTTTATCGCCAGTGCTAGTGTTGAAATAGCACCAGTACTAGCACCAAACTTTACCCCTTGGCTCATCATTCATATCTCTTTGTCATTTAGCCTCAATTTTTTTTTTTCTCTGTTTTTCCTATTTCATTTCAAGACTAGGACAGACATCCTTCCTATGGATGTGTATTTATGTGTTTGACATACAATATTTCATCCTCCTGGTGATGTCATCATGCGAAAGTGCCTGCACTCTCACTCCCAAAAAGCAGGATTTGCAGCTGCCATCGTGCTAAGGGTTCCTGTCATATCACTTTCACAGGGCCTTCCATGTGCATGATTTTGACTTCACAGTTTGAACAAAGAACAAGTGCAGTTTGTTGCCTTGACTTCTATCTTTGTCTTGTGATCATCCTGACCCCCCCCCCCAAAAAAAGGAAACCAACAACAATAGAACAACTGAAAAAAAACCAACAACAACAGAACAACTGAAAAAATATTTATATTTGTAGAAGTGAGCAGTGATTCACCCTACTAACCAGCCCAATTACCCTTGTGCTAACATTCAGGCATATGAAAAAATACAGGAAGAAAGGAATATAGCAGGAAGTCACATGTTGTTATGACAGTTTTCAATTAAAGACACAGAAATAGCCCTCAGAGGAAAATATGGTGGGAAGAGTAAAGGGTTGCTATTTTACTTATTGTTTTATTTTTGTTTTCATTAACCGAATAATTTCTTTGTCATGCACAGACAGCATGTGTGTGGTAATTCACTCTGATTTATTCTTTATGATAAAAGGGGATGGCTAGTAACTGATCAGTGGGAATCAGTGGGAATTCTGGGGGATGTTTGTTCCAATCCTTGTGGGATTCATTTCAGAGAACATTATATGCATATTGTTGTGTGAAAATTATTTGCTTCAGAATGGTCTCATATTCAAGTAATGTGCAGTTTAATGTTTCCCGGTTGCCCCGTCACTGTACAGGCATGCTAACCTGGAAACATTAAACTGCACATTACTTGAATATGAGACCATTCTGACGCAAATAATTTTCACACTTTGTAACAATAAATATTTAATGTACTCTTAAATGAATTCCACAAGGATTGGAACAATCATCCCCCAGCATTCTCACTGATTCCCACTGATCAGTTACTAGCCATCCCCTTTAACAGTCATGAAAGATTATGAAGAGGAATTCAAAAGGTCATGCCAAGCAACCCAGTTTCTGAGGCCCAATAATGCCGATTTACCCCTATTTGCTCGCACGCATCAAGCTAAAAGTCGGCCGCGACCTGACACCTTAATTTTGTTTGTTCACTAATTCCGAGTCAATCACAATATAAACCTATCTGACCATATAGTAGCAGGATCATTTGTGTCAAGAAAAAAGCAAGATTGGAGCAGGGAAGACAGAAAGAAAAAATGAAGAAATAAGTTTCTTTGGTGCATATTATCAGAGGTTTTGTTTGTGCTGGGATAATTTTAGGGTCACAAAAGTAGTGTAATGACAAAAATGGAAAATATACAGATGAGCCCCAATTTCATTTTTATCCTACACTGCCATGTGAAAACTTTGCTCTAAAGTGACAAAAAATATATGTGGGATATGTGTCCTCGTACTTGATATCATGGAAATGTTTATGATTCTCATCACAAATCACATTGTATATCTTTCAGCTGGTAAACAATGCTCATTGCATGGTAATAATGAGTAGATTGACATTTGCACTTGTGTTTAATACCAATGAAAGCCTATATTTACATGTACTGTTTTTTGAAAAGACCCTAGGTCATCACAACACAAAATGACTAATTTAGATAAGTATGCGATGAAATTGATATTACTAAATTTGGAGATCATAACTTTTATTCTTGTCTGTCAAAAAAAAAAAAAATGTTTGCGTCTTGAATATTCTTTTAAGTATTTTGAAATCCAAATATTTTGCAGAACTTGGAGTGAAATAAAGCCATCAAAGAATGGTTATCAGAAAAAAAAGAGAAAAAATTAGGGCACACATCACGTGAACTATGACTTTACCATTTCAATACCCCTTGCAACCCGGCCCAATTCTGTGTGACAGTAGTCTGTAACGGTCTTCGCAGTCTTGAAAGCACAAGACAGTCTCTAGAAGGGTCGAGCAGAGATGACTGTGCAGAACGGTGTGATCCTCTCAACAATTCAAAGTTATCTCTGCCGAGCACATATTGACATTTGTCTTAGGTTCCCGTTATTGCTCATGCATTGTTCTTACTGCTAGAGAAATCTTGATTTGATTTGTCACTTCAGTGTGAATAAACTTTTTGCTGCCTATCTGGAAGTGTTACACAACCTACTTGTACGTGCCCAAGGAGAATTGATGTGGATCAATTCCTATTGCATCATATTTATTCATATCATTTCTGACAGTTGGGCAGCATGACATACATGAGATGAAAAGTTCAATTCAAAAGCAAGTTGATAGGAACTAAAAGCTTTTTTTGTTTTGTTTTTTGTTTTTTGTAATTAAAGGGAAGATAAACCCCAAGAGCAATGTGGATTGAGTGAAAGCAGCAACATTAGTAGAACACATCAGTGAAAGTTTGAAGAAAATCGGACAATCGATGCAAAAGTTATGAATTTTTAAAGTTTTGGTGTTGGAACCGCTGGATGAGGAGACTACTAGAGGTTATGACGTATGAGTGGACAACAATACCAAGAAAATATAAAGAAAATTCTACAAAAATCCATTTTTCATGAAAATTACAAATTCCATCAACTTGATATTGACATATGTTAAGGGTAGCAATTATTCCCCCTGCTTTCTGAAAGAGGTTGGTCCATTGCTCTTTCATGATTCTAGAAAAGTGAATTTTTGTTGAATTTCCTTTATATTTTCTTTGTATTGTTGTCCACTCATACGTCATATCCTCTCGTAGTCTCCTCATCCAGCGGTTCCAACACCAAAACTTTAAAAATTCATAACTTTTGCATCGATTGTCCGATTTTCCTCAAACTTTCACTGATGTGTTCTACTAATGTTGCTGCTTTCACTCAATCCACATTGCTCTTGGGGTTTATCTTCCCTTTAAGCTTATTTTAAAGGACTGCTCTATTTCAAACAGGTCAGCGAAAGTTGTATTGAATGAATAGTATTCATGTTGCAGTGTTTTATGATGGTTCAAGGTTATTAAGCGAGACATTGAAAAGAGAACTATACATCGTGTAATGCTGCTTGAATTTATTTCCCACATGTAGTTGTGCTTGAATTACAGAAGTGTAAGCACAGTGAAATACAGAAGGATCAGTTGTTCAGTTGTGAGCAACATAGTATTCAGTACAGGAGCTGCTGAACATTTTTAGTGGGGGGGGGGGGGGGGAGGAAGGGGTAGTACTCATGGTCAATGATCCCCACCTGACACACACACACACAAAAGAGAATAGAATAAAAAATCTTGATGTGGAACCCTCCAAAATCCGAGATTTTCTTGTGCTTTATTATTTTTTTTTCCCTGATTATTTGCCCAAAGTATTGGGGCATTGCAGCAAGCATTCCTTGGCCAAATAATACATGACTGTCATCCAGGACATTGGAGAACACTGCCCTGCTTCTCAAACCTCCACGGCCAAGTCTGTTTGATTTCAGATAGGTCCACTTCTATCAGGAATCCGAACAATGTGGAAACTGGCTAATGTCCTTGTTACAGATTCGGCAACTGCCAAGAATGGGAACCTGCTGTCAGCCATCATGTTCAGAATGTCATTTGCTTTGGTCATTAATGTCGTCCATGCTCAAACGCTCGCTCACCCCCAGCCAATCGTCTGCCCTTCAGCCTGTGGGGTGGTTATGCAATAAATTCCATGCCTCAGTATCGTGGAGTAAAAGGTCTCTCTTGCCCATGTCCTAACACTGTCTTTCAGATTGAGTCTTCTGGTCGTCTCCTTCAACATATCATTAGGCTCTGGATCAGCGTGCATCAAATTCAGACCAAACTTCCAGCTGGTTTTTTCTGTGGAAATTGAAATTGAAATTGAAATTGAAATTGATCAGGTTTATTGTCATATAAAACATACAAATGAGTGAAAAGTCCAAAGACAATAATTCCCGTTGACAAAATGGAAGGAAGTAGAATGGGAGGCAGGAATATTCTATAGATGATATTCCATTTTTTCATATGGTGTCAGGTATATATTTTTTTCAGAGCGAGAGAGATGGCAATGCTCGCAGCCGTCCGACAGGCCTGGCGTTTTTTAACATGGCTTGCGACCACTTGCTCCGGCCCGCCGCTGCCTAGCTAGTAACTCTATGGCAGCTGCGCTGCGGAGGCAGTCGGGACGGTAAAAGCCCGTCGGGCGTACATGTACGTAGACTTCTACACGTCGTCTCGTATCTCGGAAAGATACTTTGAGTTTGAATCAGATATATTGGGACGCGAGTGAACTGAAGATATGATATTTGAGATCAAAAAAGTTGTTCAAGCTTATTAAAGTGTAGACTTTGAGAAAGGGCATATCATACGTCATAAATAATAACTTTCATTCTAACGTTAAAAGGGCACCACAGCCACAAGAAAAAGGGCACATTTTTTTTTTGCTGTAACTTTGATCAAGGAAAATAAGGCATTGCGGCCAACGAGAGGGGCACTGACGGCCATGGCCGTAGGTGGCCGTCGGTTAATTCGAGGCCTGATAACAACAGAAGGGCTAACTGCTTTTTGGTCCCCTCCAGAGGATTTGGCAATGGAGATAAAGTGCACACTACTACTGCTGCTTTGGACTCGGACCAGAAACCTCACAACTAAGAGCCTGTTTTCTTGACCACTAAGCCACAGCAGCTCCTCTGTATTTATTTTATACTCTTTAAAGTTTTCAATTCACAGCAAGAGATGTTGTCATGGAAATAGAGGCATGGTGCTTTCTGTTGATATTTTACATGGCTTTGCTTTAAATGCCCCCTTAAATGATGCAACTTGTGAATTTCCCAACGTACCTCCAGCATGAATACCCCTGGAACTAGTACTCCGAGGGCTACAGTGTTTTTGGATGATGCGCATTTCTAAACGCACTGTGAACAGATTTAAACCAGGGAAGGTGATGATGATGATGCTGTTGATGAGGACTAATTAAGATTACATAGATTGATATCATTTTGTTCATGGACTGTGATAGATAATGAAAGGTTAGGGAGTCATTGACACTACGATTGTAGGGAAAAAGTGCCTGTTTCACATCACTTGGTTTAAGAAAAAAAGAAAAAAAAATATTGCCCTGTGAAGGTGCCTTTGACCATATCCAAGCTTGCTCCATATTAAACATTGGTCAGTGGTTACGATAACTCTGAGGTTATTTTGTGGTGGAATGTGTCCACACACTTGGTTTATCCAGTTGTTAAAGTCAATGACATCCTTGGTTTACTCATGTTGACGCTGCATGAATGACAGAGATTGCGTATTTCGTGCTGAATGAATGACGTAATTGCTCATGGAGCCCTTGAATGAGTGAAAGATTTTACTCATGACATGCAGTGTTGAAGGAATGAGATAAATTAGATAATTGATTGTGTGATGACCGGTAAATAGGATAGTTCATTCTTTTATCACTGAATGAAATTAGGATACAGCAGTTAAACATCTATCCATATTTAATTTCATGCTCGGACATTGACAACAAGATCATCATGCAACTATTATCACCAACCATGATCTTCATCCATATACCAGTGTCCTTCAAAACTTGATTAGGGTAGAGCAGCAAAAAAGTTATACTAACAATTCAAATTGTTAACATTTTCATTGCAAGTTCATGGGCTTTAATAGTCATTTGTTTCTGAAACTTGTTTTTTAACCCAAATTCAAACTATCAGTTACAGAGACGTGCCTGACAACTTAAACGCTGCAAAAGTGTATCATACTTGTAAGTTAAAGTTCAACTATGAATTCAGGTATTGCACCACTCTTTGTATAGGCATTATCAGAAATGAGTTGCAGATCTCAGTGTTTTGACAAACTTCGGCACTTTGACAATTGGAGTGGTACATTGGACTCAAGATATGTGTTTGTGTTATTGTATCTTTTTCAGTTGATGAGTGTTTTATTCCATTTTAATGATAACATCAAATCTTTCATTCTGTATTATCTTAGTTGAAGGACCACTGTAATATGAAAAGAAAGATGACAGAGAGATATTTTTTTTTCTTTGAGGTAAAGTCTAAATACACTTGTGATGCAGAAAAGCCAATATATAATCTACTTTGACAGAGTTAAAAAGAATATACCTCCAGATATCATCTTTTGGCAAAAATTATCACTTGTTATAAATATGTATTATTATATCTTGCTATAAAAAATTTTGAGATGGAAGATTTATGTGTATTGGTGTTCCGTTGTTGTTAGTTTATTTTTTCTAAAGTTGACTTTTACATACAGTCCAGCTGTAGCAGCCACTTTTCTGAAAAGTGAGTAAATTAATGTTGTGGTTTTTTTTTAACCCATTAGTAACTGAACCGCCCAAAGCTGCCTGTCGGATTGCTCCCTAAAACGGCTCTAAAGTTTGCAATTTGTTTAACCCTGTCACCACTGCTGGCAGTGATATTGCCCTAGATGTCAGGGGCATCTGGTAGTTTTGATTATGAGGGGGTTAATGAGGTTTACTGTCATTACATATACCAAGATAGGCAATCTTCAGGCTCCAACGTGACCGTTGGAATCTCTGCGTGACATTCGTGATCACTTCGATGGTGTCGTAATCTGCCTTGGCCTCCGTAGAGGAGTTTGTGTGGTTGCATGCTATTTTTTCTCTCTTTCTCATCTCCCTCTCTCTCTCTATCTCTCTCCCCCCCCCCCCCCCCTTCCTTTTTTTTTTTTTTTTTCTCTCTCTCTGTGCTGGTGTATCACTGTTTGGGTGACAAAACCTCATATCTCAAAACTGTCAATTTACATAATGATCAGGACTAGCAAAAAAAAGATGGCAGCCTAGGCACTATAACAAATGGGATTGCCTTTCCTTTGACATGCCGTGGTGGCTTCATTTTTTTTTTTTTTTTTTGGGGGGGGGGGGGGAAAGACAGCTGGCATTTGGACAAGACACCACTTCACTGATTATTTAGCAATCAATCTTTTTTAAAAGTGATTTTCACCAAAATATGAGATATAGGTCTTGTCACCCCAGCGACAGTGCAACAGAGGAGGATGATAGTTGTTATCATACGTCTTTATGATCCTGATGGCCACTTACTCTTAGAGTGGTTTCGTTTCTTGCTGAGACACTATTATACAGTACAGTCCCGTTATAGCGAACACAGTTCTAATGATATTCTTGTTAAAACAAAGTAAAAATTCAGGTCTCAAAATTTTCATGTATATATCTTTACATACTGTACTCTGTCTGTTCGGCTATGACAAATTTTCAGTACAACAAAAGACAACCACTGGTCCTGAGGACTGTGTCATAAAGATAGTGCACTGCATTCTTTGTTTGCTGCCGGGAGATATTTTCTATAATGATATTCTGTGGTTAGCTTCCTATTTCATTCTAGTTGCCTGTTTTTCCCCAAATGAAGTTTCGCTTTGTTGTACGATGTGCAGGTATGAGTGTTAATAGGTTTGTTTGTTGTTGTTTTAACCTTTGCCATTCATTGTCACTTTGTAATGTCCTACTACACCTTGGCCTACTTATCTCAATTCGTGTAGGTAGAGTCGTTTTCTCTCCCTCCCTTTTCCCAATGTTTGTACATCATGTCAAACAATGGCTAGATATCCCCTCTGGAGTTTGGTCATGTGCTTTTTAATGAGTAACTCCTACACACACCGAGTGCATGCCTAGGACCAGGGCTGTGTGCAAAACTGGGATATCATCTCACCTGCAAGAGTAGTAGTTGTGCAAAGCAAAGGACAGAGAAATTTCCAGAAATATCAGTTATATATCTTCTTTATCGTAAATCAAAGCCTCATCGTTTATACAAATGTGCAAGAAATGTTGGCCATACTCAAGAAGTCTTGAATAGTTAGCCATCACCTTTTCTTTCTTTTCTTTTTTTTTTAATCCAGCGATGCTGGCACTGAAACTATTGAAATTCATAACTTTTGGATAGATTGCCCAATTTGTCTCAAACTTTGCTGATGTGTATTAAATATCACTGCAATCACTGAATCTACACATACATGTATATTTTAGGGTCAAATGATGCCAGAACATTATTTTAGTGCTACAAGGCACATATCTGACCAGTGTCAATCCAGTTTGAATTACTAGTGCATAGATTCAAAAGACCATGGTGCATTGTTAGAAAAGAGAATGGGTAGAGCAAGTCAATATTGGTCCATTAATCTCTATTGGCAAGTTTGTTATGTTTTGATTTCTATTCCAAACACAGAAAGAAAAAAAAAACCTCTTTGTACATTAGTAGGGGTAAAGTTCCCAATTCAGGCATCCTATGGAAAATACCTCAATGTCATCGTTTTATGACTTTGCTGTCGGTTATTTTAGTAGGAAATAAATCTGACACATCATTGGAGACGATCTAGAGTCTAACCTCTGTGAAAGTCAACTTCAAGGACAGATGCAAACATTACGTGGACTTTGCACCCCACAATCAATGTCATCTGTGTATATTCAAAGATGCACCTTAGAATAAGATAAATGTTAACATTTTCATTACTCAGGAGCTGGTGGCAGGACGCGATGTTTAATTGCTTTTGATTTCTCTTGATGAGCTGATTGATGTACATATCAACCATCTTATCACCTTACTTGAAATGCTAAACTCTGCATGATGCAGAAAGCAGTTTTTAAATCTTGCTGCATTTTTCCAGGGTTTAAGTTGATTGTGTATGACTGCAAATGAAATTGCAGAGTAAATGTAAGGGTAATGCGAGTAGCAGGATGCAAGAACTGATCATTCTTGCGTGCGGACAAACTAACAAACAGTGTTGTAATCCGTATGGATACAACACTTTTTACAAATCTTGACAAAGGCACTTGTATTCTGAGAATTAGAAAGTTCTCATCCCTTGTCCAGTGTTAGTAGACTGAAAAGGTATTCATAGCTCTATGATGAGCATAATTTTTGGCTTCGTGTGTTGCATAAGATAACTTAAGAGTTAGCTTACCTCTGGACCAGGTCACGCCCATTTCTTGTCACATTAAATCCTGTTTATTTGCCTTGGCCCTGCTTCTTCGCACTATGCAAATTGAAATAGTCCTAATATGTTGATCAAATACTAGATTTTTTTAAAATACTATAGAGATGTTCTTACATGTGGCCAGGCACACATCTTATCTCTTAGTCCCAACTTTTTGGCTGTTCGCGATACGATGCGGCCCTGTTTATTTGTTCTGACTGCTGCTTATTCGATCTTTGTGATAGCAAATGGTCCTAATTTGTTTGGCGAATGATAGAAACGTTAAATTTGAGATGGAAATTCACGTGTCTGCCATGTCTTTCATTGACACTTGGAAAGAAGCACCAAGTGGCAACGTTCTTCAGTGATTTAGACATTCACTCTAGCAGCATTTGGATGGTTGCACAAGTTGAACAATTTGAATTCTGTAACAAAGATTAAAGGGATGGTACAGTATTGGTGGAAATGAGAATTGGGCTTTTAACTTTTTGCGAGATACCAAGAAAACACTTATGATATAGTACAGAGCATACCATTTTAAGAGGAATTCAAAGTGTATTTGATGAAAATCGGGTTTGGAATGACTGAAACATCCAAAAACAGAGTAAAACAAAGCGATTGTTATAAAGTGTTGGTCCCACACTTTATTAGAATCGCTCTTTTTTGGTTATCTCAGCCATTTCAAAACCAATCTTTGTCAAATAAATGTTGAATTCCTCATAGAATTACATGCTCTTTCATGTTTCATGAGAGGTTTCTCATTTTCTCACCAAAAACTGTTAGAAACCTGAAATTAGGGCTCAACCAAAACTATACGATCCCTTTAATGTTGTGCATTTTGCACTTTTGAATTCAATAGCTATTGAATGAGAATATTGTACTCCATTGCTATTGAATTTTTTTTTTTTAGATTGTTTCACAGTTAAGAACTTTGTGCAGTAGAATTGATTTTAGTTGCTGACACATTTTCAGAGCAGCTAAAGGCAACGTACTAACTGATGAGTAGGGCTACATGACAGAAACTTCTGAAGAGTTTTTTAAGCTTTGGTTCATCTCACATGATATGTGTACAAATTTGTCATTATTGAGAACAACAAAATTGGAAAAGGAAGAAGCAAAGAACTTTGTGCATTCCTGCACGTATACCACAAATATGTTCCTTGACATGATGATGAACTGTTTAAACTGCATGTATCACTCACAAATTTCCTGTCCCAGGTTTTGCTGGAGGAATTCAAATGATGCATGATGCCAGCCTCCACGTATCCTCAAGTGAAAGTATGAGGAAAAATTGAAGTCAGATTGGCATTTGCAACTTTGACATTTCTATTTGATTTGTGTTTGTGTGTATATATTTACATATATCTATATCTATATTTATATCTATCTATATATCTGTATCTATATTTATATATCTATCTATATATCTATATCTATATATATATATATATATATATTATATGTATCATGTGTGCATCTGTACAACAGTGAATATGCTTCTTATCTTGAAGAGAGTATCTTTAGTTCTAAAACCCTTTAATGTGAGCTTTTCGAAATTTGAAAATGAATTTGTGCTTTCTGTGTCATTCCATAGGTGCGTTGACATTCTATACTAATTACACTTTAGGCCTATTCACACATACATCTGTATGGTGAAATACCATGGTATTTTGTTGTGTGAATGCAAATGTGCATGCAAGCTTTGAGTGCGAAACTTGTCACGAAATACCAACCATCATGCACACTGTGGTGTACAAACATATTTCTCACATCTCCTGAGTGTGGGAGATATGTGTAAGTGTCATGCTTACCTTGGAGAGATGTTCTTTCAGGCCAGAAACACCATGGTACTTTGTCAATGGGAATTGTACCAAGTAAAATACAGCAGCATATATTACCGTCGTATCTCGCCAATGTGAATGGTATTGACAAATTATTGTGGTATTAATACAGTGGTAATTCTCATGTAAATACACCTCTCTATGTGTTTAGGGTGTTGCAAACTCCTGAAATATTTGCTTCAAGGCATGATTCTCTTTTGATTGATAATGGTAATGGTAATGGTAATGATAGTAATGATAATAATAATGTTAATAATAATAATGATAATAATAATGATAATAATAATAATAATAATAATGGTAATAGTAGTAATGATAATAATAATAATACTACTACTACTACTACTACTACTAATAATAATAATGATAATAATAATAATAATAATAATAATATTAATAATGATAATAACAATAACCATCGTCATAGTTTAATAATGATAATAACAATAATCATCATCATAATTTGATTATGATAATAATAATAACAGTGGCTTCGTGTATATAATATGCTCATAGTGTACTCATTTTACATAAAAACCAGCAGTCGATCAGTCTGTTGATTTTTCCTCCTTTTCTTGTAATTGTCTTTTTCCAGAATACAAATACGCTGAAGCGATAGTTGCCTTCTTGTTGATTTTGGTTTCACAATGTGTTTGACAATGGTCAAAACAACCACCCAAAATGAAAAAAAAAAAAAGCCCTGGACCCTCGCCAAATTTGATGCGAGGGAACACATAATAGAAGACCCAAGGAGGGCTCGATATCAAACAACAAAGTTTTGTTATCTCCAGAGGGCAGTGTTCGTAGAGATACGGGCGACCAACCAGCTGCCAATTGGGCATGACCCAGGGCCATGCCTCCATCTTTTCCCCTCCATTGTATCCCAAGATCGCTTGTTTTGTGAAGGTGAATTTCATAGCAATCTCTTTGTTTATACATCCCGGCAGGTGAAGGGAACAAGAGCTAAAAAAATGGACTTGCTATTTTTTTTTTCTCTCTCTTATCTGAGTTTGGAAGGATTTAAAGGTATATCTCTTCTTGAATCTTTACAAAAGAAACATTACATAGGCTTGCCAATCTTGAAAGAATCTATTGAAGTTATATGTCACAGTTTCAAACATATCGTCCATGAATACTTCATACATGGAATTGAATTTCATGGCCAGCTAAGAAAAGGAACCAAAAATTGATGGAGTTGTTTTGGTCAACTCACTTTACAAAAGCAAGTGACTCATAGTGGAATTATCATTTAGTTTGATCTGTTATTCATTGTACCCTGGAAATTGAGATCTCAAATGGCCTAGCATAGTTTATAGCCACTTCGATGAAGGTAACCTTCTCTGCGGATTGATCGACTTCTTTCACTCTCTTTATGCTTCAGCTGAGACAATGAAATTGACATAATGCCTGCTGTTTGTCATTGAAGTCACTTTTATTATCCTTATCAATCATTTTCAGACACCATTTTCTTAAGGGAGCGGGAGTGTCATTGGAAAATATTCAGTAGTTATTTGGTGGTGGTGGGGTTTTTTTTTTGTTTGTGTGTATTATTAGTGTGTGTACCATACATGTATAATCGATAGCATGAATTTACTATGTGTCTGATGATCACACAGTTCCACAGATATCATTCATATGCCATATCAAAAGTTTAATACCAGTAATGAAAAGATTGACAGAATGTATGTAAAGTAGCAAAATTGTTATCATGTTCATTAAAATATGATTTCTACTTTGATGACAGACACACCAAAACAGAGAAAAATGCAAACATGATGTGTGACTGTGCATCACAAAAAAAAAAAACAATGAAAAGTTGCACTTCCCGATTTTACATTGGGACTCTAATAGGTTACAGGGTTCAACCTACACTGTAGTCAATCTTTAGTTATTTATATTTTCTGAAAGAGCAGTTCTTCATCTACATAATTCTTAAGTTTGGGATCACAAAATAACTGGGAAATTGTCTTTTTTTCCCCTTTTTTTTCAGTCAACACTTTTCCAGAGTGTGTACTCTATTTGCATTATTTAGATGGTTGAGGAAATTTCATTTATATTGAGTTGTACATCATTTCAGAGCTTAGGAATCTTCTCTTGCAGAATCTTCCCTTGTTCTAAGAATTTGTGTCTGACGATGTTTTGTAGGGTCACATATATGAAAGACATGGTACTCAGAAAGAAGAGATTTTTCTCCAGTAGACAAAATGACACTGTAATATGAAATGCCTACTCACTGATATCCATCTTTAGAAATATCTTCCATCACACTGTATGAGTATTCACACATTGTGATGATAGATTGGGGGGGGGGGTAAAGTTCCCATGGTTCTTCTATTTCGTATTTTACAGAAATTAAGATTATGCTGCATGTGTGACATCTTTAATTTAATGGAATTATTACCTACAAGACAGTCTAAGCTTTTATAGGTCTGGTGTTTTTGTCAGTGTAATTGCTTCATCAATTGAGATCAAGGTGATCAAATACCACCTCTCATAATCAAATATTGATACATGACACAAAATCAATTATCAGAGATAATTGCATTGGTTCTCTTTTGGTGCAGAGATTTTTCTTTCTTGGCCATATTGTCATTAAACTGTTTTGATGCTATACATGAATCTTTTTTGATGGTTTTTGTCATGTCAAATGAAATCCTCCAAGCAATTGACAAAAATCTGAAAATTTACTCCTGAAATAATTCCCCTTTTTTAGATAACGTGTGTGAAACTTCATTAATACATTTTTTCGTATCAGGGCAATTACCCTCCGGCTAAATACTGGTTAGTGATAAGGTTAGAATAAAAATTAGGGTTAGGGTTAAGTTTATGGTCTAGAGTTTGGGGTAGGGTTAGGATTAGGTTCAGGATTAGGATTAGGGTTAGGGTCAGGGGAATGGACGGGGTAATCGCCCAGGGCGTAATTGCCCTAGACCCCATTTTTTAAACCAATGATAGCATCTTTCCTTGGTATAAAACTTTATCTCCATCATCCAATGGTGTTGCAGTCAATTTTGGCAATTAGTGCCAGATGATGATGATGATGATGGTGGTGATGATGGTGGTGGTGGTGGTGATGATGATGATGATGATGATGATGATTATCATCATTATTATTATTATTGCTATTGTTATCATCATTATTATTATTGCTATTATTATTATCATCATCATCATCATTTTTATTTAAGCAGTTTATCAAGCATTTCCTCCTCCTTTTTTTTTTCACATTAAAACTGTTTTTATGTAACATTCTGTCATCGATGATGACTCATTAAATACTGCCACTGATTTTGTAATGTCCTTCAGCATTTATCAAGCCTTGATTCCAAAGGAGGAACTGATAAGAATTCCTATTGCCTATGGCTTTGATGTCATGGCAAATATGACGGTCAGTTACATTGAGTAAAATCAGAGTAAAAGCAGTAAATTATGCAGTTTCTCTGTGATGAAATACAAGTAATTAAATAGCATTCCTTTAGTGATATAATGCAGCATTTTATACTGTGTGTTTGCACATTATATATCCATGTATATGATATATCAAAGTAACTATAACAGTTTGTACTTGCATTCTGCCAGCAACAGATGTGTTTATTAGATTACTCCATCTTGTGTGTGTGTGTGTGTGTGTGTGTGTTTTAGTTTTATGGCTTGTTCAGAAATACATAGTGGTATATTCTAAATTATATAAAGCTATGGCCAACTTTTCACACACACACAGACACACAGACACAGACACACACATACACACACACACACACACCCACACACAGACACAAATGCCTCTAATTCAGGAAGTTTTCCTCATGTATGATTTTGAACAAAAATCTTCTAATTTTTCTACCAGTGTTTGTGACTCTATCTGTAGTGATTTAGAAATCTCAGTTTCATGGCCATCATTTAAAGTAATTGTATGATATGTGAGTCCCCATTTTAGGTGATTCAAGAAGTGTAATTTTAATTTTCCTCAACACATACTTTTCTTTAAATACAGAAATGTGCGTGTTCAAATTTGCTCATACTGTATACCTCTTAGGAAGCATTTGCCTCAGTCTCTGAAACCAGATCTTTACGCATATTCATCCAATGGCATACATCTGTTGCAATACCTGTACCTCTAGAATGTTCCTCACGACCTTTGCTCATTAATTGTTACATATCTAGTGCTATCTCTGAGTGGTCTTTTGTTTCATTTATCCTTTGTTCTACTAATGCCTTGTCATCTCTTTGCAAAGAAGACTCCAGTGTGCCCCTATGCTAAAGGGGTGGAAGGAATTTTACAGATTAACCCTTTAGGACTTGTAGCTGCCCCTCCCACAAATTACTAAACCAGCAGTGGCTTCCTTGTGTGTGTATCTGTATGTATGTGGGATGTGAGAATGCAAGTATTTTTCTTCCTATACTTAGATTATAATCCTTGGGTCTATTCGGCCCCTCTTGATAGAAATCTCAACGAATACACATTGAGTTTGTCGGAAATCATGCAGGAATAGATTAGGGGGTGTTTCATCAACGTTAGTCAGCGCTGACAAGTTGTCAGCACTGACAATTTCAGCAAAATCCTTGGTTTTGATTGGCTGAGATGCGCTGGTCACTGCTTGTTACTATTGTGATTGTCAGCGCTGACAGACATTGATGAAACACCCCCCTGAAGTGAGCTCTCACTTCAGTAAAAAGGAAAATTAAAGTGTCAAGAAACCTGTAGGTTCTAAAGGAATAAAGTGTTTCACCTTTAATATACCATGCTTAACCTTACTGGTGCAGATTTTTAATGAACTTTTTAAACCTCTCAGAATTACTTCATTAACCCACTGAGGACGAGTCCCGAGTATACTCAGGCAGGGGTCTATGGGAAATGTGTGTTGTAGCAAAATCAGTCCATCCTCAAAGGGTTAAAACATAGTTATACCAATGCATTATGATAACCAGTAGTTGTTGCAGAGGTAACATCTTGATGTTCACCAAAAGTCAGGGGGAAAAAAAAAAGAAAACTAGCTTTAATCTTTAGGCAGTTTCTGCTTGATAAGTTGCTGCTCAAGCTCTTTTATCAGATAACTTTGACATTTGCAGGAAGATAAGTCTGACAGGTTTTCCATGGACTTGAAGCCTGGCCCTGATTCCACCAAGGAGGTATGAGGCAATTCCATCAGTCATGTAATGTGGCCCCCTGATGTACTCCTCCAGAGTTATGCCCTGTTATCATCCAGTCTGCTGGCTCCATTGTGTTTGAGTATGGGATTAACAATTAATAGGAGAAGCCACGCTGTGTTATTTGGGCAACTTGATATAAGACCCAGATATTCTGATGAAGTAGAATTGCAGTTTGATGCTAAACTTCTATATATATCAAACTTCCTCATTCTGTGCCCTTTATGATTAACTTCAGAAAATTAAGCTGAAAAATCTATCTCTTATTGTCTGGTTATAAAGGAAAAGTCGAGCCATTTTGTGTCAGTGGAATAAAAGTATGATATAGATAGTGACAAACATTGCACAGACAAACCTTAAAGTGAATACAGTTATGCATGGTAAACCAGTATAGAGGTTATATCAGGTCCTAAAGATAACATAAATAAGCCATAGCGTGGTATGTATGTCCTTGACTTAGTAATGGTAGTATCATGGACTTAATGGAGAAAGAATATAGTTAAAAACCTCGCATGCATCACAGTCAAGTGATTAAATGCTTATAATTGGTCTGATGTGGCTTTAAAGTTATACAGTGCAGAGAGTTAACAGTAGTTTACTGAAGTAAGCTAACTGTTTTTCTGCAGCAACACAGTGAAAGTTCTTGAAGGGGAGAGTTCTTCCACAGGAAACCATTTTTCATCTAGCGCCCTCTATGGTCAAGCATATCTCAACTGGACCCAATGCGTCATCTTGTAACAAGGGTTTTTTCATTTGCTGTTGTTTTGATTACACACCTCTAAAATCCATTTACAGGTCATTCAGATGTATCAACAGATGTGTCATTGTCACATCCTACTAGCAAATGACTTTGTGTAGGCCTATTCCTGAAAGTGATATTCAATGATAAAAGGGAGAGAAAATGAAACTTGGATTGAATGATATATTTGCATTTCTAATGGACAGAGAGAAAGAACAAAACTTCAACAACAATCTGAATTACACAATTAGATATGGCTTGGACAACCACAGATTAAAGTAAAAGTCTACTCCGTGTTTATTTTGACGGTAGGAAATGGAATGAGATGAAGTGAATAGAATGAAAGAAGTTTCAATAGTATTTCACATAAGATGAGAGAGTTTTGGATTTATCAAAGTTTAAGATTCCTCTTCCCTCCAGAATAGTGATGTCGATGCAAATCAGATGAGGTTGTAGCATCCCTGGTCTCTCATTCCTCAATACAAATCTTAACCAAATTTGTATTATTATTATTATTATTATTATAATTAATATTACTATTACTATTATTATTACTACATGTCGTCTGTTGAGAATGAGAAGGGCGGTAAGTTGTCCAGAACACTATGTGTTTAGAGGCAACTTAACGCCCTTATCATTCTCAACCGACGATGTATAACTATTACTATTACTATTACTATTTCTATCATACTATCATCATCATTATTATTATTAAGAGTATGGTTATTGTTATTTGTGCGTGTTGTTCATATGTGTTTGGTTTGCCTCAATGCGTCCAAAGTTGTAACAGTTCAGTAATGATACACTTTTTGGATGGGCTGGGGAATACATGTAGTTGCTGATTTTGTTTTGTTGTTGTTGTTGTTGTTGTTGTTGTTGTTGTTGTTTTAGGGTTGTTGTTGTTGTTTTTTCTTGCAAAAAGTATTCATGACTTATTTCTAAGGAAAGCATGTAGCAATTTCAGCAGTTGACAGACATTAGCATCACCTGTCATAATGCTGCAAATGTTGACAAAATATTCTAATTTTGTTTCAAGATTTTTTTTTTCATACAGTTTAAAAAGGACGACAGGGACAGTGGGTTTATGAGGCTGAAGCTCATACGTAGTTTTCATGTGAAATCCCACAGTATAAAAGTCAATCGTTTTCATACCTTTGCACTATTAAAGAATGGAACATATATGCATTCTTTCACACCCTGTATGCATGCAGGTAATGTTCAAACTAGATCACCAAGTAGCAGGAATTATAATAACCTGTAATGGGATACTAACATGAAGGTATAATGGTTGTTACATTTCATCGGGTAATGTCTGTGTTTGTGTTCGAGTGAAACACAAGTACTAATAGCTCCTCCTCTGGGCATGTTGATCACCAGTATAAATGTGTTCTGAGACAGGTTGAAGAACAAAGCAACTGGCAAACGTGTCTTTAGGTCACATGTCGAGACATTTTGTGTGCAGCGCGCCGTCTGCAATTTGTACTTGGTGCCCTGGGGGATGTTTCATAAAGCTGTTCTTAAAGTTATGAACCACTGAACAACTGGAACACATTCTGATGTGCTATACTTACTGTATGCACTGTTATTTTCGTGAGGGTTTAATTTTCATGAATTTCGCGAATCACAGTTGGATCGCGAATTTAACCACACACGAAATATCTCCATGCGCTTTGTTAATAGAGCATAAACGTAAGCGTTGGTGTCGATTCGCGAAAACAGCATCTAGCGAAAATGTCTATGACCTGGTCATTCCACGAAAATAACAGCGTATACAGTACCAGAATTTCAACAATGCAGCACAAGAACTGACCACCAGTCCTTCTTAAGTCGTTCGTAACTTTAAGAACAGCTTTATGAAACACCCCCTTGGTCCCACAACTTGCTCAGCAATCAATCGTTTTTGGTGTGCTTGACTGTAACGTTCAAGTTAATGATAACATTTGTGTGCCCATTGAAAGGACATGTACAATTTTATGCTGTGCTAGCCCACCAGCAGTATACAAAATATGGCCATGGCTGCATTTAGTTTGAGAATGTAAGGCTTGTTCATGAGAATGATTAAGAGCTCATAGCAGTAGATCAATATTGCAATGATATCATAGGATGCAACCAAATTAACAATGTGTTTATGGAAATCAGACACATCGTCCAGCTGAGTGAAAATGTTCATACAGTAGACCTGTTTTATAAATCAAATAATGCACACTTTTGATTAAGTTTGCGACCTCAGGGAGATGCGCATTGCATTATGAGGGTAATAATAATTGATACAAAACACACTAGGCATTGGTTGGCCTCCTACAGTATGTAATGGTGTAAATACCCAAAGTTACATGTGAGCTACATCTAGGAGGCTCAACATGAAGCTCCTTGGTAACATTGCCCAAACAAACTCATAATTGTGTAAATTGAAAATGTGGAGACATTAATGGTGTAACTAAATCTGTATGATGAACATGTAGCTGGTACCTGTGACTTGGTACCCTGGTGCATACATCCTTACATCCATGTGTTACTGCAAACATGGAACCAAAGTCATCAAGGCTTTGATATTGACGTGAAAGGTGTGACATGGCCAAGTGTGCCTACGTGTTTCAAAGCATATACTTTGACAGATGTTATATTGGTGTGTGATAAGAATGTAAGGTTATGTCAAGATAAAGGATGTGTTGGGTTTTCCCACTTAAAAAGGACAGGAAGATTAGTACGTGGACAATTAAGTGCTGACCTTTTTTTTTTAATGTCTTCTGAGCAATAACAGGAAGACCACTGCGCAAGAAAAAAAAAAGGAGCTAGGGAGAGAGAGAGAAGAGAAAGTAGAAGGAAATATAATATGAGTAATGTGACTAGCTTGCAGATCAGTGCATGCTTATATGGAGAGAAGTCCATGCAAATCAATGTCTTTGCCAAAAATGGGATAAATTAAAGGGATGGTATACTTTTGTTTGAGACCTAATTTCAGGTTTCTACCATTTTTTGGCGAGATAGTGAGACACCTCTTATGAAATATGAAAGAGCATGGAATTCTATGAGGAATTCAATGTTTATTTGCAGAAAATTGGTTTTGAAATGGCTGAGATATCCAAAACAGAGCAATTCTAATAAAGTGTGGGACCCACATTTTATTACAATTGCTTTATTTTACTTTGTTTTTGGATGTTTCAGTCATTCCAAACCCGATTTTCATTAAATAAACTTTGAATTCCTCTTAAAATGGTATGCTCTGTACTATTTCATAAGTATTTCATAAGTGTTTTCTTGGTATCTCGCAAAAAGTTAAAAGCCCAATTCTCATCTACACCAATACTGTACAATCCCTTTAAAGGCACAATTTACCTTTTGCATATGAAACAAAAACCCAGCATTAGTGCTTTAAAATAGTTCTAAAATGTGATTTAGGGATAGAAACAACCACTGTAAAAATTTGAATCCGTGTAATCGATGTCAAGTGTTGTTAAATACACAAAATATAAACAAAAGTTATAATAAAAATGTTTCCAGACTAAAGCGTATACAGTTACGGTTTATTGAGAAAAACACTGATATCTCCTTTTATGTTAGGCTTTATTGCAAAAATTTTATATGGTAGGATGTTTTATGATACAACAGACCTACACATATGAATCAAATGTGATATCTTGAACATTTTTGAAATCACTGCTCCCAAAGGTAAACTGGACCTTTAAGGTTATAAGCTGTCAACTTCAATTTTTCCCCCCTCTCAGATCTTCAGCAGAAGTATTAGTCTCCGCCACACCATTTAAGCTCGCTGAAAAGTGCATTTTGTGCTGTGTTACATATTACGAGCATGATGGAAAGTTTTGCAGTCATAGACAGTATTATAGTTCAGCCTAGATGCAAGGCTAATGTTGCACTTTCTCACAATCTATGAGGCATGGCTTTTATCACGTATGTCATTGGCCATGGGCATTCCATGTGTCATATTTGTTACATAATGTCCGCTGATGAGATACACTTATAGAAGTGGGTTATTGCACAGGTTTTATTTCTTCTTTCTCTCTGGTTGGTTGCCACACTTTCCAGATTATCAACGAGGACAAACAGTGCGCGCCCTTAATTCAAAATGAGCAGGAAATCTCTGAGAAACGAATGAGATTTTAAAAACATAAATAAAAAATTGAGCCAAGGTCTGATTTTGACCTGTAAGTGAATGCAATGTTTACAATGTACATCATACTTTCTTTTTCACTTCAAGACTCTGATGTGCATTAATCTTCACAGAGAATTTTTTTTTTTTTTTCACTGTAGGGACACCCATGTATTAAACATGGTACATTGTCTGTAAGCCATGTTAATAATCATGTAATCAAAATGCACCTCTGTGGTCTCAATAAGATACCAATCATAATCATATCAGATGTATGAGTTTGCCATTCTGGATGCTACAATTAAAAAAAAGAAAAGATACTTCTCAAATTTTGTTCTTCTAGTTGCTTTTTGTACTTCACTGATTTTTTTTTTCTGGGTAAGCTAATTCCTACCCTATTGTACAATGTATATTCTCCTGTTTTCAAACTGCAAAGTTGTGTCTGGGGAAAGACACACAAGAGACCAAGTGGAACACAGTAGCAATCACAACAAACAGTCTATAAACATCTTGTACATACATGCACAAGGTGACTTTGTGGATGGAACTAATAACAAGGCATGAACTCCACCCCCCCCCCCTCTTTGCAGCTTCCCTTCAAACTCTCTCTCTCTCTCTTCTTTTTCCTTCTTTGTCCTCCAGCTGAGGCTACAGGATTACATAACCCCAGGGTTCCAGCTCTCCTTTCCAACTGGGCTGGTTGGATGAGCTGCAGTCATTTTAGATTTTTACAGCTGATGAAAATAACCCTGGTAATAGTCATCACGGCCAGTGTCTAGAGCTTCGCACGTTCTGGTTCGGTTGCCAAGTGTAATTTGTGAAACCCTTTGCTCAACTTTGCGCTTGGAATGATTCAGTTCCAGTTCCACATTCCAATGCTCTTTCCTTTCTCGGAAGCTCCCGATACTTGCCTAGACTGGGTTCTCAGCTGAAGATGGTGTGAAACCATTTGTGTCTTCACGATCTCATTATATCTAAAATGAAATTGTCAGTTATCGAGAAATGAGCTATGCACTTGGGGTATGGTGACGAGCTACTCCACACTGAAGTCAATCTGAATTTAGAATAAATTAAGCATACAACAATTAAAGAGATGGTATAGTTTCGGTAGAGGTGGGGCTTCAGGTTTCTAACATTTTTGTTAGATAATGAGAGACTTCTAACAAAATATGAAAGAGCAATACAATTCTAAGAGGAATTTAAAGTTTATTTGATGAAAACTAGTTTTGTAATGGCTGAGGTACAGCCCTGTATCCAAAAACAAAGAGGTTGTAATAAAAGGTGGGACCCATCTTTTGTTAGGACCACTTTGTTTTACTTTGTTTTTGGATATCTCCGCCGTTTCAAAACCAATTTTCATCAAATCAACTTTAAATTCCTCTTAGATTTGTATGCTCTTTTATATTTCATAAGTGGTTTATGATTATCTTGCAAAAAGTTACAATCTGAATCCTCACCTCAACCAAAACTATATAATCTCTTTAAGTTGTATTACATTTACTGGTATGATAGGAAAGGTTGAGGAATTTCAGAGTTTTGCATTTCTACACAGTGCAGCCAATGCCAATTGCAACCACAAATGCCAAGTTAAGGAGTTGGTATTGTCATCACCTGGCACATCTCTCACTGTCCCGCACACAGATTTCCAAAAAATTCCCATTTTTGAGATGTGAAATGAAAAACGCAACAACTTAGTTATATCCTTTGCATCAAATTATTGCTGCGCTGTACTAAATCTTGATAATTTTTAAGGACCTTTAGGGGCAAGGGTTATAGTTGCTGAACTATAGACCAAAAAAAAAATATGAGTTTCATAATGATTTTGTGTATGAGCCAATAGGGAGTGTTGATTGGCAATTCTATTCTAGCAGACTTGCGCTGTTGTTGTTGTTGTTGTTTTCAATTGGAGTCATGGAGTGGATTGGAGTCTCCTTTACGCATGAGGGACTTGTTCAACAGTAGCTTCTCAGGTTCATGATTACCATTTTTGTTTCCTTTGCGGGACAATGCATGACATGGTCTACCCCGACAGCCTAGCCCCGTGATGGATTTTTTGTTTATACACATTCATGTATACATGAGAAAGAATTTCATGTAGCTATGGTCATAAATCACAAGTCAACATTTCCTGCAGAATCTAAACCTCAATGTCATCACAAAATCACAGTCCACAGGTGTTTCAAACTTGGCCATGAAGCTTTTTGGGTTTTGTCCGTACCCTCCCATATTCTCCAGTTTTATTGGTTTCATCAAGGAGTTGGTAGTAACTCCTTGGTTTCATCCCAAGCTGCCTCAAACCTTTCCCTCCCTTCAGTCTGCTGTGGTGTCTTATGGGAGGTGATTTTTTTCTTACGAAAATAATTCCCAGGGCAGCATTCATCTTGCCACTGGAGGTGATTTTTTTCTTACGAAAATAATTCCCAGGGCAACATTAACCTTGCCTCTGGATCAAATAGCCAGTGTGATGAGAATAGAGAGTGAATTAGGGGGGCTGAAAAACATGTGAATGTCTCCCAATAGAAGCCCTTCGCATAAAAGTGCCTTTGAGCGTGGAGCGTGCTTTTCTGGGATGAAAGAGGCATGAATGCATGTTGTATGCAGACATGTTCTCCGATAAGAGATGGAGGCCATGCTAACACACTTGATTTGCACCAAGGAGGTACATACCTCCTTGATTTCCATCCATTGCACATGCATGTACAGTAATGTGAGTGTGTGTTTGTGAAAGGGGGGGGGGTTGGGGTGGAGATGGGTAGGAGATGGGGGTGGAGATGGGTTAGTCAATAGGTGATTGACCTTCTGAGATTCTTTGGTTGCCTTTTACATTAGCCTTTAATTTATATCAGGAGAAGAGCATTTACAGTCGTCATGCACACATTTCAAGGTGTATGTGCATTGCTGTTGAAAGCTATTTGATTGACAATTAAACCCTTGGCCTTGCAAAACGAGCTAACCCCCTCCCCTTTATTTTGTTCTTCCTCCATGTGTGTGGGGTCCATGTCAGTGTGTACAAGTGTACAGTGTGTACAGTGTGTACAAGTGTGTGTGTTTGTGTATGTGCAGGGAGTTGGCATCCCACCTCCCTGGTATGTGTGTGCTCATGTTGCATGCACAGGACAGGTGTTTCGGCTTTTGTGGTCCAAACTTGTCCCTTTGTAGTCATTCTCCCTGGAGGCAAACATTTTCTTTCTGGCTTTAATTGAAGATGTGCATGGGGGGGGGGGTATTAGGTATGCTTATGGAATGTTCCATTGTCATGGTTACCACTTGTCAAAGGCAGAGCTGTGTTTATTTTAATACCATCTGCATTGATATTTGACTAGAAATTCAAATTAATAACCAAGAATCATCTCTCACACCTTATGGCCCGAATTCACGAAGGTGGTACAAATGAAGCCATGGTTTAAACCATGGACAAAAACCATGGAGCGTCAAGTGTCGCAAGGAATATTTCGTTATGAAATCGGTCATGTCATCGACAAAATGACCGTTTCATTTATGAAATTAACATATCATGGACGATATGTTCAGTAGTTACAAAATGTTGTCATTTTGTTACAAACTAATCATTTCATCAACGAAATGACTAATTTCGTAACGAAATATTCCATGCGACACTTGGCACTCCATGGTTTTTGTCCATGGTTTAAACCATGGTTTCAATTGTACCACCTTCGTGAATTCGGGCCCATGAGTTTTGCAGAGGGAAGATGGAGCTGGATGTACAATGTAATATCCCACAATACTCTGATTTCATAGTTTGGCCAATTTCTTCATCCGAATAGAAGAAGTCTTTGCTATGGATCGGAGTTACAACATACATGTACACAGGCTGGGAGTGTATGTGTGTACATGTACGTGTATGTATGTATGTATGAGGAACTTCTGAAAGTGCTTGTTGACAACACAGGATGGGCTAAAAATATACTTGGCCTTTCTCAGTGAGCTTGCTGTGTTTCATTCTCCCAGGTCACCAGCTGTAGTCTTGACTTGTGGTTTCCCCTGGACTTTGTCCTCTTCCATTCTTATACAGTATGTGTAATTTCAATACTCCCATTCTTCTCCCCGTTGCCCCCTCTCTTCTCTGTATATTTCTCTCTCTCTCTCTCTCTCTCTCTCCTTCTTCTTCTTCTTCCTCTATTTTTCTATATCTTTCTTTATGTATCCCTTCTCTCAACACTCCCCCATCTTTTCCCGTATCTTTCCTTCTTGTTAGATTTCATATCTTCCCTTTAAATTCTCTCTTGCTTTATCTCCCTCTCATTTTCTCTTCTTCTATTCCACTCTTTTTTTTCCTTCATATCTCTTCCCTTCTTTCTGAATATTTCTCTCTCTCTTTCTACAGTGTATATATTTCTCTCTCTCTTTCTACAGTGTAGGCCCTATATATTTCTCTCTCTCTTTCTACAGTGTTTATATTTCTCTCTCTCTCTTTCTACAGTGTATATATTTCTCTCTCTCTCTTTCTACAGTGTATATATTTCTCTCTCTCTTTCTGCCGTGTAGGCCTATATATTTCTCTCCCTCTTTCTACAGTGTATATATTTCTCTCACTCTTTCTATATATTTCTCTCTCCCTCTCTTTCTGTATCTCTCTCCCTCCTGTTATTGGCCGTTGCAAATAGAGATGACAGAAGGGCTTGTCACCAAGCTGGCAATGCACATATTGACATGTTGATGATTAAACTGAATGGAGTGGACCTTAAAGGTGCTGTTTGAAGTCCGGGGCCTGGATTACCCGGAACATGACTCCTCGTCAAAAGTGTCTTGCTCCATTGGTTGCTGCATTTCTTGGAAGTATTTTTCCTGAATTTTCTTTGGAACTGAGTGAGATTAAAGCAAAGAAGCTGCTTGTTGAAGTGACAAAAGCAAAGTATTCAATGAAAGTTTGGCATCTTACATGTCTCTGTGTTTTCTTCCTAAGTTGAGTTCAGTGAATTAATTGTTTCTTTGGCATTTCTCTCAGTTGTTGTGTTTTGTTAGTTCCATTTGTAAGCTTTAAATTGAAACTGAAAGTAATAAGATACAACACTTCTACTTATTTCCATAATGTCATGAGAAATGAATACTGGGAAACCTTTTAAAATTTGCACATCTCTAAACTTGTTGTTTTGTTTTGTTTTGTTTTGTTTTGTTTTGTTTTTTTGTTTTGGGGTTGTTGTTGTTGTTTTATAAAGTCAAAATGGCAGTCATTTACTGCAGTCAATATCTCGGGTTCAAATGCCTCCATGATGCTGACCAGATGAAATATGGGGGGGGGGGGGTGGGTTCTACAGGTAATAAAAAGTTGTCCATGAACATTACAATACAAAAAGGAAAGGAAGAAATAGAATTTTAAAACAAAAATTCAGGGGTACCAACTGCTGGCTTTGTGTTTGATTGTATGAACTGAAAAATCAGGCAAAGATGGTATCCTAACAAGAAAAAAAAAAGTTATTCGAACACTTTGGTAATAATTTTGGTTGAGGTTGCAGAAAATGAGTAATGCCTTTGGTCCGTGAGGGTTCGTGAGAGTGAGAGCAAAGACATGTCCCCGTGATAGTCACACATATAGGAGAAGGCCAAGCTGTTGAGGGGTCTAACCCAAAGATTGTTGTGTTATTGACCTCACGTACTGAACGAGTTCCGTGCCAGTGCATGTGATCATTTATTATAATGTATGTACACTCTGTAAGACCAGGGAGGTGGGCTCTTTCCACCTCCCTGGTGAGACTAGTCAGTTCTGCACATCATGAATTGGTTTGTGTACAGTGGAGTTATGACTGCACCCCCAGGAACATGGTTTCTATTGCCACAGTGTGCATGTCTATTATATATGTTAAGTTGTGTGTGTATATCTATATGAAGCTATATAAAGAGGATTTTTTTTTCTATATGTCATTCAGTAGGCAGTTCATACTTGCATTATCATGGGGTGAATTAGTATCATTACCAGGCAGTTTCTGTTTTGCCAGTAACAATAAAATGACACCGCCTGGCATGCTAAAAAACCTGGAATGGCCTTAAAGTAGAAATCGGCTTGAAGTTACAAAAAGAAAAGAAAAGAAAAGAAGCAAACATGTAATACAGTATAGGCCTATACTGTATTTCATGTTAAAGTTGACTAATAAATCAGAATAACATTCTGATAAACAGTACAGTGGAAATTACATCAGAGTTATTTAACTTATACTTCCTCATTTTTATACACTTTACAGTCCAAACCATCTATTGAGCAAGAACAACTTGTGACAGGAATGGCGTTCAGTGTCTGAATAGTATTGTTTTAAGGGATATCGGATGTGTTTACATTCAAACTGATGGAAAAGTAGTGAAGTTAGGACATCATCCCTCTGTTGAATTCACATTATATGATTGTGACGTAATTCCCTGGGTTTTTGAAACCTGTCAAACTTCAAAGATGATATAACATGAAAACAAAAACAACAAAAACTTGTCCAATTTTCCTCAATCTCTGCTTGTTCTATTTGTGTGAATTTTACTCTTTTGAATAAAGTCAGTATAAGGACGTGGAGTGGTGCTTCACTTTAAGTGAATTGTTCTCCTGGGTGCTCATTACCCACAGTTGGTAAGTTATTAACCCTGCCTTGCCAATTTAAAGGGAGAGATCAACCATGTCTTTTGTTCTAATGCTTTCAGATTTAAAACATTACTTTCATAATTGTATATACACAAACTTGCCATTAGTTGAGATAAGGCTGGTGTCAACATTTGCCAGAACAGGTTTGCCTGGAAGCCATGTTTTGTTTTTTGTTTTGCTTTGTTTTGTTTTGTTTTGTTTTGATTTTTGTTTATTTGTATGTGTGTCTCTGTGTGTGTGTTTAACCCTTCCACTAATTTTGATCAAAATATTCAGGATGAAAGACAGGTTAAGTGGAACAGTTCCTAGAATACAGTGTAAGGTAATTGTTATCGATTCTTTAATGCCGTCATGTACCTATTAAGTTTTAACTCTACATAGTTGATGTAGCATGTAAACATAAACGTGGCATGTTGAACAAGTCATAGATTCATTATGCCCCCTCGAAGGTACCAACATATTCAAGAAAATCTCTGAGAAACCTATAAAAAAAAAAAGGGAAAGAAAATATTGACTCAACAAGGAAGGTAAATATTGCTGTATTTACCAGATGGTAACAATACAGCTGTAAAATGATCTGAGTCATTGTCATAGAAAATGGCCATATTTGCTGAACACATTTCTCAAGGCACCAGGTTTGCCCTGTGTCATGTTATACAGGTTACTCAAGTTACACATTGTTTGATCTGAAATTGATACAGATATTTTGAGCACCTGCAGGCACACATGTTTTTGTAGATGATCTAAAAATGTTTGCACAAGCACCATATTTGTCCTCATCCTCTAAGATCACACATTCAAGTTGTTCATCTGGGTGAAGTTTTATAACTCTGTCGTAGTTTACCAAACATCTTGAGGCTTGTTCACCTCACAGGGTTTATCCATGATCTGCTTTATCAACTATCTGTAATACCCCTTTCATGCATTATGAATAGGAAATTTTACCCAAGATCTCCTGGGAACTTGTGGATGGTGCTGTAACAAGAAAGGATTTGCGAAAGGCCGGTAAACTTGCGGGTGGCATTATTATTGTTATTATTTTTTATGCCAATGTAAATGCTCCTAAATAGAGAGTAATCTGCATAACGAAGAGATTTCCAGGATTTCAGTCTTGCAGCAAATACAAGAATTCATACATGCAGTCATGGTGCTGTGTAAGGAAGTAGGTCTATTCATTTTGAAAGATGTTCTTTCCTGACTTGCAGTTTAAGCCAGAAACCATTAGTGGCATTTAACTTTTAAAAGCAAATCAGAGCCTACAGCCTTTTTCGCAGCATGAAACTTTTGTGAATTTTACAATGCCAGTGGTGCTTCACAAAAGTTTCATGCGCACCAAAAATTCTGGTCTTAGGCAGTAGATTTCAACAAATCCACCAGAGCTTTGACAGGTACACCATTAGTTTCACATCCATTTCCTACTGGGGCTTTTTATTTTGTCTTTTTTTATACAGACCAGCATACATTTCAGTCTTGCCTTTGCGACTGTCAGCACATACATGTACTAGCTACAAAATGAAAGAATTCAGATGTGGTATTACCAAGTATGACAGTATGTTACCAGGAAGCGTGCTCCAGAAATAAAAAAAATAAAAACCCAACCCAGAACTACTGAGGTTGTCGGTGGAAGTCACCTGACCTATGCTGATGTATTGGGCAAGTGGGGTTTGCTGTACTGTTTCATAAAATAAGGATTTCCCCCTGCATTGTTTGGCTTTGTTGTTGTTGTTGTTGTTGTTGTTGTTGTTGTTGTTGTTGTTTTCATGTGTGTATGTGTGTGTGTGTGTGTGTGTGTGTGTGTGTTAGTTTCAAGTAAGTTATCACTTACCATTGTGAAATGCCCTCTTGGATCAAGCTTAAAAGTACTGAATACTTTCAATGAAAAAAAAAAATCATATTGAGAGACAAAAAAAGTGGCAACACAAGTTATTTTGACATTATTGGTATAGTTTTTGGAAGTCGATATGCAACTTCGTGCAAACTCAGCAAAAAGCCCGAAGAAAAAAACCCACATCAGAAGTCTAGTTTGTCAAAGTTCTACCCATCCCTCCTCAGACCCTTTCTAAAGTGTAATGCTTGCTCCCATTCAAGACATGAAAATTCTGGTGCTTGGTCACATGACTACATCAGTTTGGGCTTGCACCACCGTTAGGATTATGTTCATGGTAAGCTTCTGCACCTGTTTTTGGATCCTGTGGACCTTATACCACAATGAGCCATGTGAAGCCCCAACTCCCACATACTTTTTTTTTCTTCTTTTTTCTTTTTCTTTTTTTTTTGTCCATGCGTGCTAATTCTGGAGGAAAAAAATGTACTGCAAAAGTGGAAATTTTTTTGCCACGTTGAAAATTTCACACATTTCACACAACCAGAAGCTAGCGCGAAAATACGAGCATGCAAATAATTTTGCATGCTATATGTATTCCAGTGATTAATGTCCCAGTTCTTCAGAATTAAAAACACGAAAAATTCATCTCACCCACCCAGGCACGAAAAATTATTCACACAAAAATATCCACTTTTGCAGTATTGTTTTTATTTAGTTTCCCTGGTGTACATATACATCATGACTTGCTGTTACACAATAACCACCTCCAGAATCAGTAGGAGAGGTGAAGCATTCCCCTTTTCTATTAAGACAGTGTTTGACTTCTAAAACTGTCCACAGTCTTGAGAAGTCAAGTCCATGTATGTGACCTGAACAATATGCCCACTGTATTCCACTGATTACATCATGTCTGTACACCTGTAGCTTTACTTTAATTTCTTCTCATCATCCTGTATTAGAGGTGTTAAAAGTATTTGCTCTATACAAGAATCATGTAGAGTGATAAACATTGTCATTCGAAATGCCCCATTTTTCACGGTGTGGCGATGAATTCTTGAACGTTACGGATTCGCAGGGGCACTGTGCTTTTACTTGCTCTGGTTAGTTGTTGAGATGACCAAGGAGTTGTGTAATATCACCCTGAGATGACACACAATGGATCTCATACTCAACTGACTGATAGGCCTATATGATAGATGAGCACAGTTTTGTGTTCATCAGTGTCATTTGTGTTTCATTACATTTTTGTTGTTTGAGTATGGAGCTGCTATATGGTCTGAGTGGCATTTTGGAAAGATTTGAGGCTGGCAGCTAGGCTGAATTCTCCACACTAGATCTCTGGAGCTGCACCTAGGCGACTAACAGGTAGAGCTGATCGTAACAGGGAGGTGAGACGTCCTACCTCCCTGATCACAAAGAGATATAAATTCAACCATGGAGCTACAACCGTTAATTGTCTTATTCTATGGAAAAGGGTGCATCTCTATTGCGTGATAGCAGAGATGTTTTCATTTAATTTCCCGACTACAGTGTGTGTGTGTGGGTGACTTCCTAGAGTTGTCCTTTGTGACAAAAACTGGTCAAAACCACTCCAACCCACCAGTGTGGTCAATATCGATTCGATTTGAGGAGAGATTTTAGGATGGTTCCTGAGGAAAGCATTGACGAGATGGCAGGAAACTGGCTCATTACACCTCGTGTTTCCGACTGCTCCACATGGCTATTCCACGCTGGAATTGTGTGACCAAGATACACAATAGGGAAAGCCCTCTGGGGTCAACAAACTCTACACTCCAGCACTGAGAGAACTGTTGAAGTTTTGGTATTTGAAGAAAATTGGTAGGGTGAACGGAGAATACCGCCTGTATGGTTTGGCTCAGTGTGTTCCCTCCGCCTTCAAGGTATAGAAGTAGCCAGTGTTTGTTCAATTCACTGCTACAGAGATACAGATGCAGACACACATACACACACAGACATACACACAGAGAGGACATTCATCAATTTCTTTCTTTTTGATGGTTGTTGACTAATCAAAGTGTTGACTAATCAATGTGTAAGTATAGCATGGCCATCTAGGTAAATATGTAATCTTGTTGATATACAAATGTTTGGGTTTCCATGATTATATTTCTGGGAAATATGTTATTAATCTTGATACTTATCAACATTCCAGTTTGTTATTAACCTTCTATTGTGTCCATGGTTCTGCCCTTGTGATTACTGGTACAACATCACTCATAATGACTACACAGTCATGGTCCTCCCATAAACCTTTGTTCTTCAAACTCTGGTCAGCTAATTGTTCCAAAGTACAAACTGGTTTTGGGATCAAGCTTTTGCAAATGGTGAATCTGATCTTTGAAGTGGCTTTCCTGCAAGCATAAGATTAAGTACATGTTTTGAAACAGTCAAATCAAAATCTGAAATTACATTTACTGAAATCACCATGAGATTAGATAATTTTTTTTTTTTGGTCTACATTTTCGTTTCACTTGTATTTTTTTTTCTCACGTCTATTGACATTCACGTTTATGCTTGTAATTCATGTATGCACCATAACACTACACTGTCGGATCCAACATTTTATGGCTATTCCAAATAAGTGTACCTGTGACATTTCTTTCAGTCTTTAGAACAAACGACATCTAGCAAATTTCTAGTACATGGGAATCCCACTATAACAAGCCACTGGAGACCACTGATTTTTTTTTCTTTATATCATGGATAAAAACAAAAGAATATCATAAAGGAATGGGACCTGTAAAATTACCTTGTCATATCAGGTATCTCACTATATCAGAACTCATTATTATGAAGTTCCACTGTAGTGGTGATGAGATGACTGTCATTCAAGATGTAGAATTCTAGAGGACACATTGCACAAACCTCATTACAGATCCACCTCTAACTGCTACACCATATAGGAAAATGTTTTGTTTTGTTTTGTTTTGTTGTTGTTTTTCTGGTCCAACTGCAAAACAATGCCTGCTTGGTAACCTGTATGGACTGGTTTCTCTATCTGTAACCTTAACAAAAGCAATTTAGGATGCTACACAAGGAGAAAAACAGTTCACCAACACTTGTGTGACCTTTTGCAAACTTTCCCCAACCTCCATCAAAATATCATTTGAAATTGACATTGAGGAGTGACTAATATATGTGCCAAGTTCACACATGAGCTGGTAATAAAGTTAGGTAGTGGCAAGGTTATTATTCTTTTACTCTGTTTTACTCCAAAGGTTGGAAAGATGTGCATATATATATATATATATATATATATATATATATATATGTCTTAAAACTGTATCCTTACAAAATAACCTTTATCTGAGTTGAATGTTTTGAGTGTCTCATTACTGTGTAGTAATGGATTGGTTTGATATCAACCTTAGTTTATCCCAAGTTTCTTTGGCCATTATGATAACTGCCCAACCTCCTGCAAGAATTGGCAAGAGGGTTTGTATACTAAAACATACAGGGTATGTCATCACAAATGCATGAAAATCCAGTCATTCAATTTTCCAGGTAGCAAAGGAAATCTTCGGTGAATTTGATAAAATGGCTCATTTCAGTATACATAGTTACGGGCGGGAGGATTACGCAGCAGTTTTTGAGAAATTGGTTTGTGAACTGTGAACTCTGCTCATTTCCCAAAATCTGAAAGAGCTTCGAAGTATTAAAAAAAAAATCGCATCAAATTGATGTGCCTGTGTGCATATCAGGTTGACCTTTGCACTTGCATAAATGGTATAATGTACTCTTGGTGTGTTATATCCATTATAAGTCATTTGCATCACTTCCACATGTGATGTGTAAAGACATACATCCACACTAAAATTCAGCTTCCATTCATACACATGTGGAATGACTTTGACTAATCTTGGATATTTCCTGTAATGAGAGATGAATATGAATCTCATATGAGTGACCTCGTCAGAGGAAACATTGGAGTTCCTGCACTTACCATTTCATCGAGTGTGAGTTCAAATGCTCTTCCATGGTGAAATTCAATAGTTAGTACATGGTCACACACTTTTGGTTTCCCCTGATTGTGAATACAGTACGCCCCCCCCCCCCCCCAAAAGAAAAAAAAAATACAATGGATTTCCGCATTGATAACTTTTAAAGTGATTAAACTTGATGAATACTATTGAGGGTCTAAAGATATAACATCTTACCTATATTTTGAAAAAAACCCCATTCAATTTAGGTAAGTGGTCACAGAGAAATGTGGATCTTTCTAAAACATGTTATGGGTCAGTTTCTCCCAAGTTTAGCACTTTGATGCTCTTGGAACTGCACATTAATGTGTGAACACAATGGACAGAACATGGACGGAAGGGATTCTTGACATGCTCTACAAAGATCCTCATTCCTCTTTGACCACTGAACCAAATTGAATGCAGTTTTCTGCAAGATGTGGGCAATGAGTTATAGTTTCATACCCTGAAATTGTATTTCGATTGATTCACTATTTTTGAAGTTACCATTGTGAAGGGTCCCGTTGTAATTTTTCTTCTTTTTTTTTTTTTTTTTTTTGGGGGGGGGGAGGGGCATATGGTATCGCTAATTCCATTTTTTTTTTCTTGAGGACCATATGATCCTTTTCGTTTTTGTGAAACACTGAATTGCCATACGTATTACTTGAGGATAGTTATGTTTGGCACACAGAGCATGGATTAATTTCTGTCAGATACAACAAAATAACTGACAAAAGCAATGTCTCCAACACCATTTTACACTGTTACTCTCATTGATTGAATGCAAAGATTGTTATTTTGCTGGACTCGGTATAAAAGGGAATCATCCACCCATACAACAATAAGTGCCGGTTTACAGAGATGACGGGGAGAATTTGGCAAGGTGCCATGATTGTTCCGCAGATATGTTGGGAGCACTGTATGTCCACTGATGGCCGATGTTTACCAAGCTATGTATGACCCAATCAGTGGTGTTCAGCCCCTGGGTTGGGGTCAAACCTCTGGGTTTGGGTCAAACCTCTCACAATAGCTCACAAGACCAGCTTGTGCCACAAGAGTTTCTTGTGTTATTTGCTTTTAACTGTTGTGGATAGGTGTTTTTGTTTGTTTTGTTTTGTACATTATATGATATACCTGCATAATTTAAGGTACACAAGGTAAATGAAACCATGTGCAGTTAGATGCACTGAAAAGAAAGCAAGATAATAAAGTCATTACCATCATACAGTTTAACCTCTGCGTGCATTTAACAAGAACCACTGTTTATGACATTTTGACCACCTACTATACAACAGAAGTGATCAAATTTCATGATGAGCTCAATAAAGCTCTAGTTAGGATGCTGTTATGGGAGTTTACAAAGCAGCAATCAATAGAAGCTTAAAATAACAGTTGACTAATCACCTAGTGGAGTCAAATCTGTTTCCTCCATTTTTTTTTCTTTCTTGTTACTCTCTGTCTTGCAGTAACAACTTCAGTAGTCAGCATTTCCACAAAGAAAATATACTTGAAACTTATATCAGTAGATTGCTGCTGACTAGTGGGCTATGTTAATCAACTTTCCCATGCTTGAATGTGTTTCAATACCCACTATTAAAACTTGCAAATGCCTTTCGGATCGTGTTTCTTGAGTTGTTGCGTTTATCAACTCTGTCATGAGTCGATTGGGAGGCCTTGTCACTGCACACCTCCAATGCGCAGTTTGACCCAAGGAGAGGAGATGTGCAGTTTTCAGTGGTTGGCGTGGGCAGGTCCAAGCTCTAAACGCATTTGAAAACAACTTTGCATTTATCAACTCTACATAAATGCGTTTCTGACGAAAATGTGTTGCAATCACGCTTTTTTTGGTGTCTCAGAAATGCATTTCTAGCACCATAATCAAAACAGCTTTTCATTGATCAACTGTTCAAAACTCCATAAAAGTTGTTTGGAAACCTTAATTGTGCACCAGAAGTGAGTTGATAAATGCACCCCTAGATACAATTTTTTTAATGCATCATCAACTTATGCAAGATGAAATGAGCTTATTCAAGGCCAGCTTTTTCTTCTCCCTACAATAGGGACTTTTAGATTGTGTGGACACGATAGCGGTCAGGCCGCCCCGAAAGTGCGAGCCAACCGTTCCCAGTGACTCCCGTCGAAGCCAGAGTAAAAGTCAGTTCCCTTTAACCCTTAAAGGAAACCAAAGCCCAAATATTAATGTGGATTGAGCGGAAGCAGTGGTATATAATTTATGGAATACATCAGTGAAAGTTTGAAGAGAATCGGACAAATCGATTCAAAAGTTATGATTCTTAAAGTTTTGGTGCTGTCATGGCTGGATAAGAAGATGGCTACAGTTCATGATGTCATCATGGACAACAATATAAAGAAAATATAACAAGAATTCCACAAATTTTATCTATGTTTGGACTTTGGTTTCCTTTAACAAGCGTGTTTCTTTGCCATCTCTTTACACATGTATAGAAATTGATTGGCCAAGAATAGAGATTACTTTATTCTTCTAATCCCAATCGTGTCTGCATGACCTTCCAGTTAAACTGAACGGCATTGCTTCACTCAACCCGTTGAAGACAGACTGATTTTGCTACAACAGGTATTCCCCATAGACACCTGCCCAAGTATATTCGGGACTCGTCTTCAATGGGTTTCAATAAGCTCTTTCACATGTCATAGGAGGTTTCAAATTATCTGGCAAGAAGTTAAAATCTGAATCTCCATCACTTTAATACTGAGCACTGAGGAAAAGAAGCTTAGCAAGAAATAAATGCTTGGTGCCTTGGCACGCAAAGTGTTAAACTGAATCTATCAGTGGGTGTGTCAACACCTACCGGTATCACATACTGAGAACATTCAGGATGTTTTGTGGCTGATAGAACACCATGGACATGAGTGCGGTATGATACCCATTCCAAGAATTGAAAGATATACTATCTGTCACTAAAGATAGTACTGATAAAACCCTGCTGATTGAGAGGTTACGAGAACTTACACACAGCATTTTCTCCACAAGTTCTTTTGTTTTTCTCTCTCTCTCTCTTTCTTTCCCAATTATTGTTTTCACAAAATGTTTGTTGGATTTAATACAAGTATTAAATCATGAGTCTGAGAGATTAGACTTCAAACAGCTGAATGGAAGCATAGTGACAATAAATGTTTGTAATATTTATCAAAGACAAGTTCCTGAATCTTGATAAAAGTTGTTTTAAAACACATTTGAATCACCAGTTCCACCAGCACAAATTTACTGGCAACTCCCCTTAAACACAAAGTCTTTGGGACTGGCAGTTTTCTTTTGTTACTTGGAAAGTTTGTTCTAGCAGAACAAGTAGAATAAATAAAGATAAGTTCATAATTCTGGGACCTAAATTTTGACTTAGATAAAATGGGAGTGCATTGTAGTGTGAAAACTTTAAAAGCAGATTGTCACCAAATCGTCAAGGAATCCAGAAGTATTGGAAGTGCACATTATTGTCAGCAAATACACTCTTTAAGTAGCGGTAACAGATGTATATATATATTTTATATGTATGTATATACGTGTGTATATATATATATATATATATATATAAATGCGTATGTATATGTATATGTATATGTATATATGTGTATATGTATATACAGTCAAACTTGCCTTAGAAGCAACCTGCCATGTACAGCCACTAATTCCTCCCCCCTCCCAAGAAAAGTTGTGTTAAAGACCTTGTCTATAGAGGCCACCTGCCCACAACAGTCACTTTTTCTGCCTCTCTTACAGGGCCACTGCAGACAGGCATGACAGTACATAGATAGATAGATGATATACATATATGTATCCATATTATATTGGAGAGGGAGAGAGAGAGAGATAAAAACCAAGTGCATATGCCCTTGTTTTGTATTGTGAATGTAGGCATCACCATGGCAACAAGTCTCCTTGCCTTGCTGCTGCAAAATCATTTATAAAGTTTTTAAAAGAATTGGTTTGAACAGTTTCTATTGACTGATTTGCCAGTGTACCGGTAGTCAAATTCTAGGTACAGTTACTCTGTAATACCTGTATTGCTCATGACAACCACTGAGTTGTATGGCCAAACACCTTTGAAGACATACAAGATCGATTAAAGCCATAGAAACTGAAACAAAAAGAGGAATATGAAAGCAAAACATGTCAAAGAAGTTTGGATAGCAGTTGAATAATTGATATGTTAGTGCATCAGAGTCTATGTACTGTTTGTATGCGTACATTGGGGACCTGGGCCATTGGGTAGTATTCTAGCCGCATGATCATGTTTATGCACAAGGGATATTGGTTTGTCCATACATATCAAAGAATTGGTCAGAAAAATGAACTATCTTTAGAAAATATTGCAGACTACATTATGTCATGCAGCTGCCTCTGCAAGATAAACATTCTTGCCTTCTGATAGAGAAAAAAGTGTCTGGAACTCAGACTACGTGTTACTTTAGCATTGTTCTGTTGTGCCTTGTGGTAAACTGAATATTTTCTTTGTTCGTTAAGAGCCCCAGGAAATGTGCACAGATTTAAATTTGCCAGTAGTAATGACATTTGACTATTGTTTTAAGGTTGTGAAAATCCGACATAATGACATCTCCAGTGGCGCCTGTGAGTACATTAGCCAGCAATTTAGCCTCATGACGGAGGAAATGGCAGAAGCAGTGAACAGTGCATAGTCCTTCAGATTCAGTATCTAGCTCATGGATGAAGCAGAAAATTATTGTCATGGGATGTAAACATGTGTGATAGTTGACACTTTAATAGAACAAGCAGGTATGTACAGGATTTCCCTGACTTCCGATTAAAGTATATCACATCGGGCTTGTGTTTTCTTGCTTGTTTTGTTTGTTTGTTTTTCGATGACTTTGGCAGTTGGCCGAAGCATTCGTCTTCCCTTTCAGGGGAAGGGGGGGGGGGGCAGGTGCAAGGGGCAATAACTTTTACAATTCAGTGTGTTATATAAATCAGCTGTGTTAGGTTGGGTCTACAATTGACCAGCAGGTCATGTGTTGTGAAATTATCAGCCATATGTGTGTCTGTCATTCCATATACTTTGATGAATCAGTCAGTGATTGACCTACTGCGAGATCATGAGTTAGGTACCCATCTGTTGTCTTCAACTGATGTGGACATGTTTCCTGCCTGTGGAGGAATAATCATATCAAATACTGTATACAACCAAATTCAAATCAAGAGATTCCAGCCCTAAGCACCTCTTAAAGTGGAGATTCTCCCGCCTAGACTCCCTAGCAAACCAGAGACTATGACTATGCGAACATGTGCACTATGTTTACATAGCGCACATCATGTTTGCAAAACACAACATCCCTTGCAACTGGGGTTCTTGGCCCGCCAAAGAGCCCTTGAAACGCTAGGATTATATAGATGCTCTCTGGTACTTTTTTCAGTTGCAGATCCAGAGGGGGCGCACCGGGTGTGCCGCCCTCCTTATTTTTTGTTATAAAAACAAAAGAAATAAAAAGAAAAAGGGGGGCCAAGCGCCCCCCTCTAATTTTGTAAAGACGCCTCCCCTTTACGGAATTCCTGGATCTGCCCCTGTTCTTAGCCTTATTTTTTTAATATATGACCTAACTGAAGTTGGGCGGATGAAAGCTTAACTTTAAAGGGATGGTATAGTTTCAGTTGAGATGGAGCTCCAACTTTTTTTTTGAGACAGTGAGAAACCACTACTGGAATATTAAAGAGCACACAATTCTAAGAGGAATTCAAAGGTCTTTTGTTGTTGTTGTTGTTGTTGTTGTTGTTGTTGTTGTTGTTGTTGATGAAAATCAGTTTTGAAATGGTTGGGATATCAAGAAAACAAACAAACAAACAAACAAACAGACAGACCAAAGTACAAGAAAGTGGTCGTAAGTACAGGTAGTTCCCACTTTTTATTAGGACATCTCTGTTTCCGTATATCTCAGCCATTTTCAAGTCGGACGATCCTAACCCCTAATGGTACGTTATTATGTAACTCCTCCGAACGAACGAAATTTGTGCAGCAATTGCGCAATGCCAGACTCTAGTGCTATCCACAAACGTGTGGGACAATGCTGCCACTGAGACACGTGTGTGTGTGTGTGTGTGTGTGTGCGCATCATACACAAACATTGTGACCGCGAGCTGCGGTGATTGGAGGCTAGAGAGGCCAGAAGACGTGGGCTCATTTGGCCTCTCTTCGTGCGCATGCGCACTGTGAGTGTGCGTCCATTCGGAAGCTTGTGTGGCTCGGACAGCCATTTTGGGTCAGGGTGATTTTGAGCCCAGTGTGTGTTCGCTGACCCATTGAGCCAGCGCTATTCTCATTCGGTGTCACGACATTTGATACAGAATGGGGGAGGCAGTGTGTTGCATTCGTCTCCGTGCCGCACAAACCACTCGCCACAATTGTAAGGCTTTAAAACCAATTTTCATCAAATAAACTTTGAATTCCCATAAGAATTGTATGCTCTTTCAGATTTCATAAGAGGTTTCTCATCATATCTCTCAGAAAAAAAGTTGGAAACCTGCAGCCCCATCTCAACCAAACTATATCATGCCTTCAAGCATTACAAGATACAGCTTATTAAAGAGAAACATACACACAGTTAAAGCCAAAGATTGCACAGATTTAGCAGAAGTGGCCTCAACACAGAAGGGCCGGAGTCTCTGCAATGCTATTACAATGATGATAATAATGCTACAAATGTATAAGATGTAGTAAACATGTATTCCACCAAAAATTACATTAAAAATATTTGCAGACTAAGCAACACTGCATTCAGCTTCACAAAAAGGATAGAAATCTTTTGTCTTTTTTGTTGTTATAGGTAGTTTGGCCTATGATGTATGGATATATACAACTATACGTACCTGAACTACATTGTGCATGGTTCATTGTACTTTTTTGCAGATGGTACATCAGTTAAGTTTGTATTTAATACCTAACTTCAGTTCTAAAAAACAACAGACTTGAAATGTGCTTCCTGTATCCCCATGTTAGTTTTCACGGATACAGCAACAGCAAGGATTTGTGCTCTAAGTAGAGCACTGACATTGTTCAAATGACGCTAAGCAGCTCAGGGTCATTGTACTTTTGCCAAAGGGTCAAACCAGTGATTTCTAACCTGTTCCTGGTGTTTTAGTTTGGGCGTCATCGCTTTCGCAAAGTTGTGATAATATTTATGTACTTTTGTGTACATGTGAGTGGTTGTATTGTCTTTCATATGTATTATGGCATGTTAATTCCACAAATGCAGCCAGTTTAGTTGATATCAATCAGTCATTATGAATAATTGTAGTTCAACTAACTTCATTCCCATCAGCAAGTCCGTGATTTTTGCTTATGCTGAATCTCAAAACACACCAACACAAAATAACCTTCAAGGCATGGGATCTTTTCCGTAACGTGGCACTTGTCAGCTATGAAGAACTCCCAAGTTTAGTTTTAGCCTACTGAACTTCAGTGTTCCACCTGATCTTTTTATAATTGCAACTGATTGACAAATTGCCCGTTATTTGCGTAAACATACTGATATTTCAGTGTTTGAGTACTAGCCACAATTATTACATTTGAATGTATGAGAGTTTTACAGCATACGCCGTAATTGCTGTAAAAGTGAAAATTTGGGCGTGAGTAATATTTCATGCTCCACCAGGTAAAATTAATTTCACAGGTTTTAAATTCCATGCAATCAAAATATCAAAAAGTGTTTTATATAACAAGCAAAAGTATTTGTGACCTTTTATTCTCTAGCACTCGTTTCTGGTCACATTGAAAATTTCTGTTTTACAGTATGGGCAACTACCGGTATAGCAAAGTCTGTGAGACTGGCAGTTTTCTTTTGCCATATCAAACTTTCATTATTGCTGAACAGTAAAGTATATAAAGACATATAGATGATAGTTTTGTGACCTGAATTTTTGATTCTGTGTAACAACGATTTCGTTATAACCCTACTTGTTAAAATTGGAGGGCACTGTAATTCAAAAAAGGAAAAAAACTGCCATTGCTTTATATTGTCTGCACTCCCATTCATTTTCTTCCCAATGCAGGCATCGCTCCAACAAGAGACAAGTTAGGACCCTGGTGAAGGAATTCAGTCTCATCTGTCGGGGACTCCACGGCACCGAGTACGCCGAATATTGACTCCCGTCGCCATGGAGATGACTAATGCTGGAGCAAAGAGCAGCGCAAACCCATTTCCCTGTTAGAGGAGACAATCATGGAGATGGTGTGAATAGAAACGATGCAATGATTTAGTCTGTCAGCACATGGCCGATTCATTGGTATAGGCCTCCATCCAGCAACACGGAATGTCTCTGACTGTACTTAATATTCTGCAATGAAAGATTACTTCCAGTTGGTCATATTCCATGAAAGTTTATTCTTCATTACATAAGATATTCCTCTTTTGAATGGCATCCTTTCTTTTTTTTAATTCCTATGCAAATTTAGTATCCCCCTGCAATCTAGCACAAAGGGTTGATTTTTGAAGACCTGTCAAACAGGCATCAGATTCAAAGTCAATCTTACAGTCCAGTGAAACCGTGTGTTGTGCTGGCTACTTTCCCCTGGTGTTCTGTGTACCTTCCAGTTATAAGGTTTTTGTCTTGATACCGTTGACTGTCATTTAACCCGTTGAGGACGGACTGATTTTGCTACAACATGCATTTTCCCATAGACACTTGCCCGAGTATAGGCTACTCGGGACTTGTCCTCAATGGGTTAAAGTTTCAAATATTGCGGTCAACAAAAAATGCTTGCAGCTGATAGGGTGTCATCTGGCTGTTGCCATTAGTTACTACAATTATCACAAGTTCAAAAGTTTGGCATTGTGTATGATGGCAATCTCCTGTGAGTATCCACTATAGGCTCTGGGAAGCAGCATTCAATGGTGCTTAGTTATGCAGGGTAATATGAATGAAAATCAGAGAGAGTTTTTAGTGATCTCAAGTTTGTTTTCTACCCTAATAGCCATACAGTTACAACTAATACTCATAAGATCAATTGAAACTTTTTTCTTTTGTGTGTGTGTCTGTGTGTGTGTGTGGGGGGGGGGGCAGCTAAATGAAGAAAGTCTTTATAACATGATAAATATTGAGACTCGTGTAAGCATATTTTGACATGATAGCAATTAATATTCACTATGTGGCAAAGCATTTTTTTTTTTTATATTGTTAGCCCCGAGATAATCATTAAAAGTGTATGACGGAAACGCTCAAGAGTGTCAATGCCGAGTACCGTAACAAGTTTGCCAGTGTGGTGTGTGACATTCCAACATCACATCTATATGGATTTCTGTTGAAATGGAGACAGTTTGTGAAGGGACTGCTCGCCACCTTATGGTGTATATCTTATGACAACTTTGCAAGAGATAGGCATAGCAGGGATGATGTGGGCTCTAATGCAGGCATTACACTGTCCTGAAAATAGACAAAGATGGGCACATGATATTAAAGGCATTATTTACCATGTGAAGATGAAACAAAAACCCAGCGTTAGTGCTTCAAAATAGTTCTAAAATGTGAGATAGGGCTAGAAACAACCAATGTAAAGATTGTAGTCATAATAATCAATGTTAGTATTGCTAAATATACAAAATGTGAACAATGGTTACAATAAAATTGTTTCTAGACTAAACCATCTACAGTTATGGTTTATTAAGAAGAATAGTGATATCTCCTGATATTTAAGGCTTTGTTGTGAAATTTTTATATGATAGAATGATTTGTGATACAACTGACCTAAACATGTGCATGAAACGTGATAACTCGAATTTTTTTTTTTTTTTTTTTTTTTTTTTTTTTTAACCACTGCTCCCAACGGTAAACAGTGCCTTTAAAGGAAATGTTCAAATTTCGGCTGTGATTGTATAAACACCAGGTCATTCATGAGAGCATCTTAAGCCATCGTTTGACCAGGGATGGAGTTTCTCAGGCTCCAGCAGCAACTTCTTGAACGGTGGCAAAATCTACGTGTAGCCACCCTTCATTTGTCCATCTAAAGCTTCTTGATAAAGATTCACATCTTCATGTCATCTGTCTACATGTGGTTTGGATGCCATCTTTTGACCCCCTGTGTGGGCATCATAATAAAAGCTGTTGATTGGGCTTTGACCGTACTTAGAGCCAACTTCACATGAAATTGAAAATTTCATATTGACATTGCCATCTTGTCTTAATTTTGGGACAGTGTGAGGCCGCTTGAAAGGAAAGCTCTGTAAGCTAGCTGACTGGCTGGAAATGTTAAGTGGAAGTAAACCAAGTTATTCAAAATCATATTTACTTCCATCACCAGCTATCATTGTTGTGAGCGATGTTAAAGCTGATTCAAGATTTTACCCTCAGCTTTTTCAACACGACTGCATTGGAACCAGGCTGATACCTACTGTCATCATGTGATCTTGATATTAAGTATTTTCACATGTCTTTCTACCACACAATCAAAAGGAAATCTTTGATGTATTAAACTATGCTTGCACAGGGGTACAGCCACCAATCACATAATGACAAATTCATCATTTGATTTCAATCACAGCTTTTCCCTCCATGCTAAGGAGTTATGCGTAGTGGACAGGATATCAGTTGAAGAGGGTGTGGGGATGGGAAAGTCATTGTTACCCCTCTGACCAAAGTCCAGTCACAACCTTTTTCTGTATTTACATTCTTAAAATAGCTGTTAGTTACAGAGACATAATGAAATGCAATTTTCATCGTACTCATCAAGCAACCATTGCTCAATTGGCATAGGCATAGAGTTTATCGTATACAGTGCACTCCCACTCTTAAGGAACAATGGTTGTAAGGTTATAACAAAGTCCTCATTACAATGAAGTCGAAATTCAGGTCCCAATAATTATCATCTGTACATCTTGATATGCTTTATACTTGTTCGGCTTTAATGAAATTTTGATATAATGAAACAAAGCTGCCCCATCTTGTGGACTTTCTTGTAATGGAGTCACCTGTATTGACACATGCCACTGTAAAGGCCGAGTCAAAATGGAAAAACGAAAGCTGGTGGAAATTCCAGAAGCTATCACAAAGTCTAGTTGTTCTGCTCTCCACAGTGCTCTTCTAGTAATGGCAGAAATGACTATTCAAGAGTGCCTCCATGTCTTAATTCTCTTTCCGTGATTTCATTTTGTTTGTTGTTTGAACTGAAAAGGGAAAAGTCCTGGTTTCATGAAGGAACTTTAAACGTGAACGTGAAAAAGTTGTTCAAATCCAATCAATCACTTATTCATTCAACTTTCATCATTGTGTGACTGAACATGACAGAAAAGAGTGGTACAAACTTGTGTGTCATATTTCACGGCATTCTGGTAGTTACAAAAAAAAAATGCCCCTCACTTTGTGGACATTTGTATGTTAAATTGTCTAAGAGTTTGCTCTGTACATACCAGCTCATTGTGCAATTATTTGGAGGGAAAATAATGGTTTTTTATATTTATTCACCCTTTGTTGGAGCACAAATACCAGTACCAATGACTGGCACTTCGATCAAGTTAATATTTGTGGGAACAAGGTCCAAGGATTGGAAAAGACATCTATCTTCTGTGTTGAGATTTCATTCATGTTAGTTGTAAATGTCTTACATGCTTTGGAGAAACATTACTGTATGTTGCCTGTCAAAAGAATTGAAAAGGATTAATTTACAAATTTATTTATTGAATTGCCAAACGTGGTACTGGAGCTACTTAGGATAAAGTGTGAGATATACAGTGCATTAATTTCAACTTCTGCTTTAAGAGTAGGACACATACTTATGATCCTTCTTAAGTATTCTAATTTAGTTTTGGAGAATGTTCGAAAGATTTCTGGAAAGAGGTTAAGGTTGATGATTCTGACTTGATATTTCCACATGCATCAGACACCTCTGCAATTTAGTCATGAAATTGACAAGATTGTTATATGTACACTGTAAATTCAGTATCTTTTTAATCCATCAGTTTTCATGGCAAAGCAATATTTCTAATGTCGCTGCTACACAGCTCAGTACATCACTCTTACGTTATTCCGATTCCACGGACATGTTTGACACATAAACTCTGATGTGTACATACATCTTTCTGACAGTAAGGCCAGCTGCATCGCCTGATTCTTTAATGGATCCAAATATTTTCACCAGGACTTGATAACACACAGGGTGCACTTTTTTCCATGGATTGCTATTTTTTCAAAGTTACATATTTAATTCTGATGTCTCCCATTTTGTGTCTGTTCTTGTAGAAGGAATTCTTGGGAACCATGCCCTCCTCCACCTGTCCAAGACAGAAAACAAATTACTCAGATTCCCACATGTGAATGTATGTCTTGGAGTGTAGGTTCACGAATGTCATTCTCAATGGATAAATATTTTCATGTGGCACTCCTTCACAGTTTAAATGTCAGTATCACAAATTATTTTTCACATCTGTTATCAAACCTAGTTGCAGATTATCAACTTTTGTTTATGTCAAACAAAACTCTTCCCGCGGAGTGATAGTCCATTTGTTATTACCTTTTAAACTTGTCACAGCTTATTAACAGAATCTGAAAATGTGAGTCCTTCTATATACCCCTCACACACATGACACACACACACACTTTTGTGTGAGATACAGCAAGCTTACTTTTCCCCATTGTTTCACAGCTTAAGAACAAAATCTATATCAGACAACTCAGCTCAAAACCCACAAAAAGTAGGCTGAAATGAATTTCTACATGTTATAAAAGACTAAGCTGTGAGCTTTAAAATCCCTATAACTTGATCAAATTGGACCATTGTACCCATTCAATAAAAAAAAAGTAATTGAAATAAAAGATAATTAGGAGGTGCAGATTCATAGAAAAAGGAGAAAAGAGAAAAGGAAGAAAAGATTAAGGTCATGCAGGCTTGCTGTGCAAAAGTATCTTTGGAAAAAAAAAATGGGTCCAGACAAAAAATGCTGATGTACCAATTTAGGGTTTGTTTTAAACCACCAAATGCTGACAGTAGGTAGAGAAATGATCACTTGCTTAGGAAAGACAAATTTAAGAAAAAAAAAACAATTGTCAAGTCAAATGATATTTGGGTCCATTACAAGAGAATCCTGATCTGCAGCTTTGTGAGTTTTCAATGGCTGTCACATATACAATGATTAGTATAATGCTTTCCCATTATTTCCCATTATTTCCTAAAACCCTGCCAGTTTTGCCTTTATTGGACAGATGCAGACATGTGAATATTCTACAGAATGTGTGTGTTTGTAGTGATTTTATCTAATGCTTTTAAAAAGACTGTTGTCAATAAAGTCTTCATTAATTTACTCTTTTTTTATAAATTAGAGAAAACTAGGTTAAGGTATTAATTTACATCTAAGCCCAATAACTCAGCACACACAGTCTGTTTGCCTGCTCCTGACAAGTGTTCAACAAGAAGCCTTAATTGTTTGAAATTTAAAAAAAAAATATATGAAAGAAAACAACCTGTAAACTTATGTTTTGAAGACTTCAATCATAATGATGCTATAGATTGCCATGTCCATAATCTGTAAACTCTATCACATGAAGGCACATGGTAACATGCCTCTTCGTATAAAGAAGTGTGGCAGCCATCCCAATTTTTATGACAGTTTGTGCGTTTGTAAAATGTAACGGAAGTGTTTGTGTCTTGGATGTACAGCAAAGTGTGTATAATTTATTATTCATGTTCGTGTAGTTGTGTGGGCTTTATGATTTCTGCAGAGGCACAGTAATGTTACTCCACTGCCAAGGAAGCGATGACATGCACCTATACTTCAGTATGACAAATGTTACATTTGCTTATAATATATAGCATGTCTAACATCATAGTGATTACTGTGTGTGCTGTGCCATGTCATCTTTTACTCCACAATTATATATATAAAGAAGCTTGTAAATTGAATATGATTATTGTAAAGTTTGAAACTAATGTGCAGGTATATGTTTACACTTTATAAACTCTAATCTTTTGCTTTTGTGATCTTCGTGTTCATGAAATAGGTCTACTGATCTTTACTCGTTCTTACATCATGTTTTCCTTCATATGACAATTATATGTATGTCACACATGTGTACTGCAGTTCTTAAGTTCAAACTGTAAGAACTGCAGAAATTAGTATTTGATCTTTTTTTTAATGAAATATCATGGAATGGCAACATGTAGAAGAGAATCAAGACATTTTGATAATTTTGATATGATAGGCATACAGAATTTAATTTGTTGTAAATCAGTCAAGCAAGAATTAAAGCAGTGTCAACAAGTATATTTTTCTCATCATCTGACTTTGCTTCATTTTTTCTCGCCCGAGTAGCGTAAGCAAGAATAGACATCACTTTTCCGTTGTCAGCGTTGTCAACGATTTGATGTACTCTCAATAACTTTGGATTTATGCAAGTTTGAACTATGACTACTATATATATATATATATATATATATATATATATATATATATATATATATATATATATATATATCTTCTTCTTGAATAAGCCAAAGATACACACATATTGAGTCTCTCTGTCCTGAATATCTAGAGTCACAGAATTTTGTTCCAACTGAACATCATAACCAGATTTTTTTTTTTCACATGGCAATTAATTATTCCTTGAACGACTTCATGAGAAACCAGTAGCAAATAGACAACTTCAAATCGAAAGCTCATGACTTGATTTTGCTCAGGCTGATGATAAAGATGACAGTGTTTATAGAATTGGAGGGGGTTATTAAAAAAAAAAAAATGATAGAGTTTACTGCACCAGTTCTACATACAATTCTTAAAGGGATACTTTTGTTTGGTTTAGAGGGTGCTTTAGATGTCTTTTTTTGTGTGTGTGTGGTAATGAGAAACAACAGAACACTTTCTATATCGAACAAACAAAAAATAAGAATATAATACTGTTCGCCAATACAAAATCAAATTGATGGCAATATAGACGTGGTATAAACTATGTCAAATCGCATAAACAATCAATATAACATGTAGGTCCTATTACAGATGGAAAGTAAATGGCAAGGACAAGCAGCATATAATGTCTTTCTTTTTTCTTAAAAAAACAAAAAACAAAAAACCGCAGCCTTCTTCAAATGAGTCTGTGGTGAACGAATGTACAGAGATGACCGAAACATGGTGGAACAATTATTGTTGAACTGCCACAAACGAAATAGTAGTAGAAATCCTTCAGCACTGATTGGCAACGGTAACTGCTGTCAAACCGAAAGCGGATCTGTAGTCACCTCGTGATGGGCAGGCGTACAGTTTGACAGTTCAGCCATTTTGAGATCATTGTTACCGTACAAACCGTTGAGCTTCATGTTAAACAATGCGCGATGATAAAAGCAGCACAGTGCCGAAAACACCGCCGTAATCTCTATCGAGCTACGTGTGGGACTTGGTGTACCAAGTCCACGTATTATTTGCCGAGATAGTATAAACACGTAATTACCGATAACACGGCATGTTTGGAACGTTGATGATGATGATATAATTAATCTCTTTGCCTACTTGACTTCCTAGTCCTGATAGGATCGTTGAGTTATCACGAATCCTCAGCAATGGCAATGGCATTGATTAGGTAGAACAAAGCTCAGAAGGACGAGATAAGTCATTCGTGCTTTGTAACGCGCGCGGATGATCGGTTTCTTTCCCCATCATCATTAAATCAAACCCCATGACTATTGTTTATTTTATTTTGTTTTGTCTTTTATGTTTGTACTCTGACAAGCTATACACTTAACTCTTGCATGCAAAAACATCAGGAAGTCGTCATTAAATAACATTATATGGGGAATTTACAACGGAATTGCATATTATTTCAAGGATTTAACCTAGCATTGATTTTCAATAGCCGACGTGCGAAATGCCCCTAAGTCGCGGAAATATAATATAGGCCTAACAACAATGAAATAACAGAGACAAACTGTGGACCCATGCATACCACTAAGATCAGTCTATACAGGTTAAAACAATGTCACAAACCGTTCCATGAATACTGTGTGCAACAGAAAATCATATTGACAATGATGAAAAAAACAACAACAATGAAACAGAATACTGACAGGACTGCCAAGAACGTAATGCTTTTTATATACATAGGCCTAGTCATGTAGTTTTCGATGGTCTAAGGTCAGTGGGTGCAAGTCACGAGTCGACACCGAGTCATACAGCTCACGAGTCATACAGCCCACGAGCTACAGACATAAAGTGAGCAAGGCCCACGAACTCATATATTAGGTAAAAATAGGCCCAAGAGCTATGGTCCTACAGTCCACCAGCTAGACACTCGGCAAATAAGGCCCATGAGTCCGATATAATAAGATAAACAAGGCCCACGAGACAGACATTACATTGCAGGGCTTGTCGTTTTCGTAGGCCTTGTTTGCCCAGTGTCGGACTCGTGGGCCTTGTTTGTCTTATTGTGTCGGACTCATGGGCCTTATTTGCCTTGTGTCAAGCTCATGGGCTTTATTGTTTGCCTAGTGTCGAACTGGTTGGCCTTTTTTGCGTAGTGTTGCAAACTTCGTTTTAAACTTTCCATCCTTATAATCAATCATAACCAGATATCTAATTGTTTTGATGGCCTCCAAAACTGGGACGGCACTCCATTCAATTCTTGATGAATGATTATTGCCTTAAAAAGCTATACGAACACGAACACTGTTTGCGTTGCCTGTGTGTGTAACAGCTGTACTTGCAAACACAGTTACTCTAATAACAAAAATAGAATTGAACTGAGCAAAATATCTTAATGAAAAACATTGTCTTGAAAATAAGAGGACACTGAATTTAAAGCACGTGTGCACAAGAAGTATAACTTTCCTTCTTTGCATAACTTTACAAAATGGATGTTTGTTAGAACAGATAGTACCACTTTATATCATTCCCCCCCCCCCCCCCCCAAGTCCATAAAGTTACCCAACGCGATAGAGGATGAAAGCTATCGCGGGGTGTCTATCCATACTGTCCATAGTTTGCTCGTGTAAACTTGCTTGAAGCTTCCCATCCTCTTATTCAACCACAGCGCAATTTCTTTTTAATTAATTTTGATGACCTTCAGAACCGGGGCAGTTGAGTACCCTCTCGATCTCTGCATTGCTGCAAAGTTGCAACGATTTTTCATTTCTCACGTTTTTCAATGGTTGTATAGTTTAAAGACACAATGTAATCTGCGTGAGATAATCCCGTCAAAATTGCTTCCATTTTTACGCACGTTGTCACTTCCCTCTTTTTAAATCAGAATACCTATATCCGTACGATGGATGAAGGATGAAGCTCTTCTTTCGCTTTTTTGTTTGTTATGTAGATATTTCATTCCCTGATTTTCTACAGGTTTGTGTCATACACAGTGATTAGACAACGATTTGAGTTCACCAATCTACCATCATGACCAGTATTAATTTTACCATTGTATGCGTTAAACTCGATGTATGCATTAAAACCAACAGAAACCAAATGCCTGCTTTTCATCAACTACTTATTCAAAATGGCAACAAGTAGAATTATTAGATTTTGATAATCGCAGTATTTTTCTTCTTCGAGTGTTAGATGACGCAGCTATTCTTCTCATATATTATGACGTTTAATGTGATTTGACTGATGTGATTTTCTCTCTTCGATTCTTCAGTTTAATGGTACCCATGAACAACATTAAGTATACTGAAGATCTGACAAGGAGCTAAGAGTAAATGTGATATAGCAAGATTTGACGGACATTGCAATATTTCAGTTTTAGTCGCTCGAAAGGGGGGGGGGTGGGGGGGAGGGGGTGTATCTTTGGTGTCGTCGATGTTGTCCCGGGCTGCCCCTCTCTGGTCCTTTTGGTGGCTTGACTGTAAAACAATATATTTTGCTGCCTTTTTGTCTTCTTCTTCTTTTTCTTCTTTGCAGTTGTTGTTTTTGTCATAATTTTCCAATCGTTTATAATCGCATGTAAATCTTCATTTGAATTGATTTTAATGAAACATTAAAAAAAAAAAAGTTTTCTCATGATTCTGTCACATCAATAATGAAATACTAAGTATATATGCGTTTACCTGTGATTCATGCGTGTTTTGCACATGATAGAATAATCTTATAATGGGGGAGTCTTGTGTGAAGAATATGTTAAGTGTTGTAATACATAGATCATCTCTAGTAACTTTTTGTTTGTTTGTTTGTTTGTTTGCTTGTTTGTTGGTAGAAAAGCACTCGGGGAGCCGAACAACTCATTTCCACCCTTATTGTTACTTCCCACTGCATATAATCAAAATTGATTAACGGTCACTGTCATAACATGATCATTCAAAAGAGTGATGGCAATGTTAAGTTATCTGGCTATTTTTTGTGGTGTTATATAAACATGCCGAAAATGGCCTTATTTTCCAATGATAAAGAATCCTTTAAAAAAATCCCTGGATCCAAACGGTGATCACTACCAATATTTGATAATCTGTTATCTTTATGCCATTATCAATTTTTATCAATTTACTGAAATTTCATCCATATCCGCAAAAGGCTTTTTGAGTTGTTCTCCAAACAGACAAACAAACAAATAAACAAACAAGCGTCTGTAAAAACTATTAACCATATTGGCGGAGGTAATAAGTATATTACATAAAGACACAAGAAGTTATCAAAATGAGAGATGAAAAAGGTTATCAAAATGAGAGATGAAAGAGGAAAATGAATAGAAAATGAAGAATCTCTTTCTCATGCAACTATGAACTTAGAATAATTCAAATACCATTATAGTTGTAATCATAACATTATCTCACATTTTGATGAAATTAAACTTACGAGCAGCGAGAAATTATTTACTGCACTGATTTATACATGATTATTATATATATATATATATATATATATATATATATATATAAAGAATACAAAGCTGTGAGCTGTGTGTGAGAGAGAGATAGTGACAGAGCATGTATTTTCATTGAATAAGTATTGTCATTATATACGCACATCTGAAAAATGCAACAGAGTGATGTCAACTATACATTGACGTTGTGCTCTTAAAGGGATTGTATAGTTTTGGTTGAGACCTAACTTCAGGTTTCTAACATTTTTGGGTGAGATAATGAGAAACCTCTTGTGAAATATGAAAGAGCATGTAATTCTAAGAGGAATTCCACGTCTATTTGATGAAAATTTGTTTTGAAATGGCTGAGACACCCAAAACGGAGCAATCCTAATAAAAGGTGGGACCCATCCTTTATTTTACTTTGTTTTTGGATGTCTCGGCCATTTCAAAACTGATTTCCATCAAATAAACTTTGAATTCCTCTTAGAATGGTATGCTCTGTACCATTTCATAAGTGGTTTCTTGGTATCTCACAAAAAGTCAAAAGCCCATTCCTCATCCCCACCAATACTGTACGATCCCTTTAACATTCTTCAGGTGAAAGCAAACGCGATTTTGGACAGACCACTATAGGCCAACAGTTCATCACCTAATAACTGTCATTATTTAGATGCACAGACTCACACTTTCTGAGCTGTAGCCTAATCAGCTTTATAGTCACATTGTGACATGAGTATGAAAAGCGGGAAAATATCGATAAACAATGTCTTTTGAACGACAAGGAACAATTCATTCTTTATCTTTGACATGCTTTATTCGGTGATGTCCAAAGCAGATTTCCGCTTTGAGGAACCAATAGCGAAATGGTGTAATTTTACAGAAGTAAAGAGCAAACTTTCACCTTGAATTCCTCCTCTTTCTACAGAAATCCCATCAGGGTGACATTTCAACCATACTGCAGCTTTCTTCCACGATTTTGGACTTTATGGATTTCTGCATGTCATGAGGCACAATTGCACGTTTACAGAACTTTATGACGTTGTATTTAGGTTGGTGTTAATCGGAAATAATCTCAACTAAACGGGGAAAGTCCTACTCTTTCTGGTTAGACGACATATATGTATCATATAGTCATGGTGACAAGGGACGAAGAGATTACAAACAATGTACAACGAAGAACACACAATAGCAAGCAACTGAACGTTGCGGCAGAAAGTTCGTTGACAACACGGTGAAAGTTTGGCGACCCCGCCGACTGAAGCGTGGTGTTTCCTCGTAATTCTGTCGCCGATTGCAGGTCAGCGTGGTATCACTGTGGCCCATTTAGGAACGTTTTGTTGCTAGGGCCAGATAATAGATACTGAAATACATGTGATTCGCACAAAAACAGGAAATCAGCTGTTCTCAACGCAAGAGGAGGTGAATCAGAATCTGTCAGACTCTTCAAAAAAAAAATGGAGGTGGCAAACTTTTAGTTTTAGTTTGGGTGTTTCTCATCAACACGAGCTTGGGACATTAAGATCCATGACAGACTGTACTCTCTGTGAACACATTCAACGAACATGATGTCATGGAAAGTAAAACATGACAGCAAAATGGCATACAGAAGAGATTCTATTTTTGTCCGATACCGACAATCGTTGCGTATAGGGCCTACCTATCTGTATACGTGTGACTTCCAAAATCGAGAATAACGTGCTATACTGGAAGCTGATGAAGAACAGAGCAAAGATATAAAATAAGCAAAGAGGAAGAAGTATTCTGAAACATATTAAAAAAACAAGAAGGGACCATAAAAGTGCGAGACATCTGGCTCATCCGCATCATGGTATCAATCGCGTGACACCAGAGTTCTCGGAGGTTGACGTTATACAATGTACATTGCTAAACACGAATCCCTTCTTACCGTCACATTACACGCACACACACGACACGCGTGCACACATACACGAATACAAATATAAATAATCCAAGTATAGATGGATATATATATATATATATATATATATATATATATATATATGGATAGATAGATAGATAGATGGATAGATAGATAGGTACATAGATAGATAGATAATTGAATAGATGATAGATAGTAGATAAAAAGATTGAGGGTCCCATTTGATAGTGGGACCCTTTTCCATTCCCCGGCATCCTTATTTAAATTTGAAGTATGCATGTTATTATGTATGACATAATATCTATAAAAAAAACAATTGTTTGTTGGGTTTTTTTTTATTTTGTTACTCATTATCACATGTATACGTTTTTTGCAATTATTACAAATATGTTCTGCTTATACATTGTATAACTATAACTTTTTTGTTTATTTGATGAAAATGAAAATAAATTTGAACTTTGAACTTTGATAGATAGATAGATAGATAGATTTGCTAGATGAAAAAAATTTAAAAAAATAAAAAATAAAAAATATATATATAATAAAATAAATAGAAATAAAAAATTGCTAGTATGAGATTAAGACAAGTGTATATTTCTGAACGAGGGCAGTACTATGATACTATATACAGATGATGATGGATATGATGAAGATGATGATGATGATGATGATGATGATGATGATGATAACTGACAATAAAAGTCATTATCATTATCATTATTGTTATCATTAATCTTATTGTCATTTTTTGGGAAAATGTTTACTGTTATTTCTGTAACTAACATTATCACTAAATGGAGTAGCAGTATTAGGTCTATCATAGTTGGTCCAATCATTCTCATTCATGGTTATAATAGCGTGATAGACACGCATCGTCTATATGAAGCGTGGTGTGAATCTCAACTTCGCTTTCTAACTAGTCCTCATTGTTTGAAGCCTATGAGGGAAAAGGATGTATAATGGTGGGATGCTAAAAAGCACACCCACGTTCTATTAGTGCCATTGAAGCCATTCTCATGTTTTCATGCCATGAATATTCAACAGTGTAACTATGCATTTGAAGAGTTTATTCGTAAAAACCGATAAGTCCATTTTTGAAGATTTTGAAGTACGGTCTCTGTCATAAAGTACAAAATAATACCTTTTAAATGATATATTGGTCACTACATATAAAGGTACATTTTTGAAGTTATGGTCAAAAGAAGCAAAAATTTTCTTATTATTCTCTTTATTTTTCTTGACCTTTAATCGCAAATATCTCCATTTGGCAAATATGGACTTATCGGTTTTTGCGAACAAACTCTTCATTTGCATATACGCAATTGCAGTCCATTTTATTTGTAGTTTTTGTAATTCTTTTTGTAAATTTAGTCTCATGTGCTAAGTAGAAGATCAATTATATAAGATGTTACCATATGTTTGGGGGGAATGCACCCTACAAGCTTTGCTTCTTCAGCATTCCTCCCCATCTCCTGCATTTTCTTCACTTTAGAATGTTTGTGTTTTTTTTTTGGTGCTGTTTCTTTTTCACCTTATTTGTATATCCATAAATTCCATTTATCATATTTTATAATACTGACATCTATATGTATCTATATTTTATGTGGAAGGAAAATGTAACTACAAGTTCTGTTGGAGATGGAAAAAATAAATGAAATGAAATGAAAAAATAGGCGCGGTCAGACTGGCAAAAGATCGAGAAGATTAAGAAAGAAAATCAAATGAAATGGAACTGTGGATGCAATACGGTCGTAAACCAAATGAAGTTCGACTAAAATGGCGAAATGGTAGAGGATATTGTCAGGGATAAAAATTGTCCAGTGATGTTCACTAGAAATGAACCTTATTCATGGCATCAAGACACAGGGGAAGCTGAGATAGTCTGAGACAAGTTTTTCATCAGACTCTCATCATCATTATAATATTATTTCGTCATAATAGACATGCCCATCATGACATAACAATAATAATATTATGTGCTGTGAATGGCGGCCTGTGCTATCACCCCCCCCCCCCCCTCCCCCGGGCTTGGGAAGTTTGGATCATAGCGTAGAATGCATTATTATACATTGCACCTTTTTAGAATTTGGGCGTACCTACAATGAAACATTTTGATTTGCATACACAGAAACAGCCAACGAAAAGGTTCATCTTATCAAATATTCTTTGTCTTGTTTGTGCTGGTATGTTTTCAATTCAATTCAATAGTTTTATTCATTTCCATCAAAGAATAAAAAGAAAACATGATTCAAAGCATTACAAGTTGTCGATTCGTCTTTCATTCATCTGATAAGCACAGTTCCTTCGAATACAACAATAAAGTATATAATGCACGAATGATATTATAAAAAAAGAAACAATGCACACTTTGTCATGGTAACAAAAAAAAAGTAAGAAACCATAGCGACGGAAAACAGTGTTCCACTAAACAAGTGCTATATAAAAGGCAAAGCTTGTAAGACGTTGTACACTGGATTGAAAACAACGACAACACCAATGTGTTGTACAATAAAGTATATTTATATTAAATTCATTATACCATTGTACATTTGGTCATTGATGTATGATGTTGATAATACAAGCATACTATAAACAGTATACTTACTATTATTTTGGATTTATGATTTTTTTTTAATGGAGGATTTTTATAAACGCAATTATCTGGTGTATGTTGAAAGCAAATATTTTTAAAGTTTATATATTAATGTAATATTTGACTGTACTAATCAAAATATTAGGGTCAGGGGGAGGGGATTGAAAAAATGGAATCTTCCGCAAATAACATAAATGAGATTTAATCTGAAAACCTGAAAAAAAAAATCATTAATTTCAGCTATGAATAACAGTAGGCCTAACAAACTTGCATGTGGAACACCACATTCATTTTTTCCACTTTGAAGAATCAAAACAGTTAACATGTACATATTGAAATCTGTTATAGATAAATAACTCGCGAACCATTGCAACGCTTTTCCACGTATGCCGTAATGGGATAATTTAGAAGGAGGTATATCTTGGTTAATCGTATCAAAAGCCTGGGAAAAGTCCAGGAAGATGCCTATTGTATGCGAAAATGTATCGAGTGCATGTGTACTCTTCTCCACAACGGTAAGTAAAGCGAGTGGTTTTGTGATTTTCTCTAAATCCAAATCGAAAATTCGTAAACATATTGCTCATGTTGAAAAAAAAATTCACGATTCGGATACTTTAGAAATAAAAGTTAATAACGATATTGGTCTATAATTATTGACATCATTTTCTCCTTTTTTTTTATACATAGGTATAACTTTTGCAGTCTTCATCTTATTTAGTACAAGTCCAGTCATAAACAATAAATCAATAATGTGTACTAAGGAATCTATTATTTGGGAAATTATAGTTTTCAACAAGATTATCGATTCCATCACAATCCGGGCTTTTCCCTTCTTTCACATTTTAAACAATATTATCAACTTCTTCTCTACATGTGGGATCTAAAAATATAGTTTTGGGATTAGGTATATCTAAAAAATCATGAAATACTTTACTAGATACGGGGATTTTTGTGATAATTTTTCCCAATCAATGCACACACACACACAAAAAAAAAAATCATTAATCGTACTTCTGAAATACTAGATACATCATTCATAACATTTTTTATTGTTTTCAAAATATTTTTGATATCATCTTTATATTCCATTAGCTGGTTAGCATAAAATTTTCTCTTTTGCAAACGCAATGAATTATGGGAATAGTGCGCGTGCTTCTATAGTTCACATATTTTATTTATTTGTATAAGTGGGGTTGCTTCTTTAATTACAAAACAAATTACGTTTTCTAATCAATCGATCTTAGAAGAGATTGGGTTATCCACGGTAGTCTTTGAGTTCTTTTGTAAGTACTTTTCCTCGTACAAAACTGAATATATTCATCAATTTAGAAGTGATCTAGTTTTCATGAAATAATCATAAGATAAGTCAAGATCGGTACTATTGCATACAAACGACCAATTAATATCTTTTAAAATGTTTTGCAAATTAACAAGATTATTTGTTGTAATCTTACGACGTTTCTGATAATTATTTTGCCTGGGAGTTAACTTAATCGGCACTTATATAGGATAATGATCATATTATGTAGTTTGTTCTTTGTATCTTTCGAAATAACTATGTATGCGTGTGAGTGTTTTTTATGTTTCTTTCCTCTCTTTTTTTTTTTTTTTTTTTACTTGAGAATGCATAAACGAAGTGAGGTGAAATCATAGCAAATCAAAATATCAATCTCTATGTTTGCAAATTTGTGGGCAACATTTCTCATTTGTTTTATTTTTTCATTATTCATTCATTGAATTAAATTATTTGTTATTCCCTTTGTGGGTAACATTTCTCATTTGTTTTATTTTTTCGTTATTTATTCATTGAATTAGATTATTTGTTATTCACGAATTTCTTATCTATTCCTCTCATCTATTTATCAAATGATTTTTTCAGTTTATCTATTAATGACTTTCTCATCTACAATCATTTTTATGTTTTAATTTCCTTACTTAAATATATATCTTTATTTTCTAGCCCCCTAGTTCAAATATTCATGGAGTTACAAAATTGTGTGTACATATGTGTTTTTTCACGTGGGCCCATGTCTACAGCAAAACTACACCTAAGTTGAAATAGAAAATGAAAGCTCGATCAATCAATAAGGTGAAAATTATAATGGGCGCTCGTAAAGGGGGTTGCACTAGACCTTTAAAAATCCTTTATTGAAATAAAGAGCAGAGCTAGTGTGCAGAGATGTTTACCGGAAGGACTTTACTAACATTGTACTACCTTTCGCGACTTTAGCAGGCCGTAATGTGTCCTTAAGACCTATAATTTCGGCCTTAAAAGCATTGGTTAAATGGACAGCCGTCAAATAGTCTTTCTGCAAGTCAAGAGGGTTTTTTTCTCTACTTCTTCTTCTTCTTCTTCTTCCTCCTCCTCCTCCTCCTTCTCCTCCTCCTCTGTTGTGATGCTGAAGTGTTTGTCTTGGTTTTTTTCTTTTGCTGAAAGTAACATAACTGCCGAAGAATAATCCTCCGTAAAATCTAAAATTACCATTGATGAAACATTTGTCCTAATGGTCTATTCAGTGCCGCAGAATGAAAGAAGTACTATCATCCTGGTAGTGCATAAGTAACGGAGACCTGCTCTCATGTGTCTCTTGTGTTTGTTTGTTGTAGTTTTTTCTACGCATTTGTAACTGATATAGATATTCTGGTGGGGGAAAAAAAGTTATGAAGCTATGAAACGATGGAGGTAAAAAAAAAATGTCAATGATAGCGCATGTAATTTACATTAATAATTTGTGAGTTGGTGTATGTGTGCATGTCTGTGTGCAGATCTCTTAAAATGTCTTAATCGCGTATTTACCAGTTACAGGGTAGATGTACTACAGGTTGTTTAAAAAAAAAAACAGATTATGCAAAATTTCCGAAGGGTATGCAAACTTCCGTTCTGATTCAAAATAGTCAAAGGGTTGTAGACGGTGACACGAAATTTGCTCCTGCGACAATGATTGCTCCGGTCTTATTTTCCAAGGACTTATAGGTTAGGGTTAGGGTTGTGTTAGGGTTTTAGGTTTAGTATGATGTAAGGATTAGGATTAGGGTTAGGGTTATGTTTGTGGGTAGAAGTTATGTTTAGCTTAGCGTGCAGATATTTCATGGGAGCAATTTTCGAGGAGCAAAATTAATGTTTTTGACCGTAATAGGCACATAAGGACAATAAGCAATGATTAGAATTGAATGAGAATATAAAGAAAAATTTTCACCATGTTCAAAGTGATTTTGATGTAGTGAAAGGTATCAAACGGAAAAAAAAAGGTTTGATCGTCATCAAGATCAGACCAAAAAGGTAAGAATGATTCTGAACCTCATTAATTGCATTACAGAGCTTCACCTTCTTTTCCACAAAACGGTGCTGCAACGTATCATGCATTTAGGATCACATTTGAAATTATAGATGAGTTAAAGATGACATCTTCCTTCAAGCGTCTAACAAGATTGCACATGAATCTTCATCAAAGGACAAGACCAACCTAGTACTCCTTTATGAAAGCAGAAAAATCAGAGAAGCAGATCAGTAAATCACTGAGAAATATCCGACATAAACTAATCACAAAGAGCGTGTAAATTGTAAAAGTTGAAGAAAGTGAGGCAAGTTGGCAACTGAGTATGATACTGCTGATGAGCAGCTTTCCATTTGTTCTGTATACAAACTGTCACTAATTTTGGTTCTTCTCCAATATTTTGGCACAGACAGACATCTTCCCATGAGGAGGACACGCAAAAACATATTACTTTTACTGTATAAATTTACCAATAAAAGATATGAAAGAAAATTCTAGGGGGAAGAAAGTGTTGAATGTTTGTTTGCAAATTGAATGCTGATCATGTATTGGGTACAACTATAAATATTATTCACCCACAGAAAACGACAAGAACGTGATTGTTCAAGTTCATTGTCGGCTTTCCGTTTTTAGTTTATGTGGTTTGCTTTTGCCATCACTGATAGACCACGCGGTCCTGCGTCAATAGAAAGGATTATACAGGCTACTAACTCTATTCATACACACGACAGCGCTACAACCTCTATAGAAGTACTACATCATCACCTAGCGTTAGAAGGAAGGGGGAGGGATAAATATATAGCCAGGAGGTACTATATATATCGCCGAGACTTTCCTCGGTCCTTTGAGGTCATTTTTTTTTAAATTTGTGAGAGAGAAACACAGTGGTGTCTCACCAAGAGAGATGTGCGAACGTCCTCTGACCAGAATGTATTCAAAGTTTTCTCCGTTTGTTTGCAATGTCGTAAGATCAACTCCAGTAGATGGAAGGGCTTAGGAACATCCATGTTGGATGGTACAGTATTGGTGGAGATGAAAATTGGGCTTGAACTTTTTTTGTGAGATACCAAGAAAATACTTATGAAATAGTACAGACCATACCATTTTAAGAGGAATTCAAAGTTTATTTAATGAAATTCAGGTTTGGAATAGCTGAAACATCCAAAAACAAAGTAAAATAAAACGACTGTAATAAAATGTGGGTCCCACATTTTATTAGGATCAGTCTGTTTTGGATATCTCAGCCATTTCAAAATCAATTTTCATCAAATAAACGTTGAAATCCTCATGGAATTACATGCTCTTTCATATTTCATGAGAGGTTTCTCACCAAAACATGATAAAAGCCTGAAGTTAAGTCTCAACCAAAACTAAATGATTCCTTTAAGTAGTTGTGTCCAAATGTCATATCATTGTTTTCCTCCTGTCACTCAAACCCACGCAAAACACACACACACACTCACATACACACGCACACACACACACACACACTCACATACACACGCACACACACACACACACACACAATGTGTGAAGATAGACGGTTCATTTGAAGTTTACGTATTGTGTAACCGGGCACTCAGCTGAAAACATGGGAGCAGTAATAGGCTGCTCAAGATCCTTTCTGTCCACTGATAGTTACAGAGTCGCGACAATGAACCTGGCCCGTTACGTAATCCCACGAACAGGGGGGATTTATACAGCCGTAAATTTTGCTCCCTCCGTCGAGCACGCCGTCGAAGAATGGCCAAGCCGAGCCCGCCGAAACTTGAATCCTTGTTTATCGATCATCGTTATTCTTCTAGGGTTGTTTACATGAGCTAAATCCCTCAAACCCGGGGGCAAGTTTACCATATTATGCAAAAGCAATGAACTTTGAAGTCAATGGTCCCGAGGTGGTCCAGGTACCTTTGTCTCTTCTTGTGGCTCTCGTTGTCTATTCGCCTTTTAAAGGCACATGCAATTCTATAAAACATAATAAAGCACTAATATCATCTCTATCGGTGACCGAGAAAGACATTTATATCGTGGCAAGATATACGGTCGTCTGCGTAGATATTGGTATAGTGTTTCAAAAACTGAACATTTCATATATTGTCATTGAGATTTGCTTTGTCTTACACTGACACTACAAAATGACTTCATTTTCAGATGATTGTAACGGCTGTTTTCTTATAATTTTTCCTGTCTAACTAAAGAACTGAGTTTTGGTTTTTCAATCAGATACTTTGGCTAATAACACACTGATGGTTACACGTGTCTATATTATCTTGATGATCTATCGTTAGTTGCGCAATGTTCATGTAATTACTAATACATGTATAGTATGATGACGTAGTTGTGACTTCTTGTCATAAAGGATCATATAACATGAAATTTTGTCGTATTGTAAATCACCTCTCTTCAGAAAACCATGGTCAAAGACTGTGATATCAGCTATAATGCGATTCAAATTGAGTATGTCAGTGTTTAGAAATTGACTTTCATGAGTTGTGTAGTTTAATATCAGACTACTTCACTGCTCGAAAATTGAGTATGTTTCAAAAATTGAAAGAGAAATTTCAATTTTTCATCCAAATAAAACCAAGTACACAAGCCAAAGAGCCTCTACAAGGTGAACGAAATTATTGCAATTGGTAACGAAAATGCTGTATGATACTGGAAGTACATGTCAAGAGAAATATAAATAAAATCATGTATATATATATATATATATATATATATATATATATATATAAATTTTATTATGTGAATCGTTCACATTTTGTACCTTATGTAATATTCTGTTATTATGTTATATCATTTGTTTTTAATATGTATATGAATGGTTGTGTTATATTATTAGTATTATTTATGTTATTATTATTCGATAGCCAGAAGACGATGCGTGGCTGCTGTACTGCATTTTATATAGCCACTTACGTCTTGCACTGCTGCCACATGCTGTATTATTGTCGACAACATAAATGTTTATTTTTATATTATTATAGTCTTATATTATACAACACACAATATGAAGATACTGAATTGGCGTTTTTGTTATATACCTTCATTTCAATTAATAATACGAGTTTGATATGAAATGTATTCAATAATATGAAATTAATTATGTATATCATTATAGTATTCTGTTATATAATTACGGATTTATTGATTACATAGTCATTATAGACTCACGCTAGTTAGATTTATATTGTTACGAGCGCAGCCATATGAATGAGTCATTTTTGTATCATTACAGCCCTGATGAAGGTCCTAACGAGACCGAAAGCTCGGCAATAAACACGCACGTTGATCACTAGCTACGTCCACGAATGCTCTTCTTCTCGCACTGTGTATATATATATATATATATATATATATATATATATATATATATATATATATATATATATATATATATCTGTATATATATATATATATATATATATATATATATATACATATTATATATAACACTATAACAACACTATCTATTGTCCATTGGAGGACTGGACATCAGCTTTGAATTTTGTATCAGAGCCCCTCTGACCACTCAATCAATGAGTATGACAGTTTTTCTGATACAACATAAACGTCATTAATTACGCAATGAGCTACAACTCGTATGCGAACAACATTGGCTCAATCCTAAATGCAATGAGGAAAAAAAATGTAGCACTTATATAAACTAGAAACGATTTTAAGTCATATTTTGCAGTTATATGGATCCAACAAGAATGTATAGTAGGCGATCTTAATGATAATAACCTCTTGTTAGAATACATCTCTTTCTCTGCCCGTTTATTTACGACTTTGTAAATCAACGGCTTATTCCCACAACTATTGGTTTCGATGACGTGATTATCCCTGGAGCTTCTGACAATAAGAGCAGGCTTATTACCATCCACTACAATCCAACTGACCAAGCACCGAAATGTGATGATGGCTGAGTAAATTGGAAGCGAATTCTGATCAAATAGTTCGTTGAAAATTCCTTTTAAATCACGATATCGTGAAAGCGAAGCGGTCATCGATCGCGTGCAAAATAACCTGGCACAAGTCATGTACAACTTTACTACAAGCACACACACCCACACCCACCCACACACACACACACACACACACACACACACACACACATGACGTTTGGTCACGTGGACCTCCACCTGATCATGGCTTCGTTGTTGACGACTGGAAAAAAAAAAAGAAGGGGGGGGGGTAAGCATGGAAAAGGTTTGCTTGTCTTACGTAATACCAAGGAGCTAATAGCTCCTTGGTAATACCGTGTTTTGAAAGAACATGTAGGCCTATACACACACACCAAAGGGCAGATTGTGACCAGCTGAAGAGCTGCGAGGTATAAAGCTGTAGGATGGATACCAAGGAGGGTTTCATCTCTTACCACCTCCCTGGTTTTGGCGAGCATAGTACCACCTTGGATGTACCATAGGTCTCGTTCCTCCTCGAGTAACCTCTAATGCTGAACCGTCGCCACCGAAAGCAGTTCGTGAAGACATATAGTGGAAATTTTCTGTGATGATACCTTTTCTTTTATTCCTCGGTGAAAATGATGTGCTAAATAAAAGCAATGATACAACACCGACAGATAGATGAAAAACGAGTTTATAATATTATAATATGGCGAAATCGATTTGGAAAATGATTGGTAAAAGCGTGGATACAAGTGGGTCATAAGATGGAAGTGGGGATTCTACATAGTGTGTTTCATCATGGTCCATAATTTTTTTTTTTTTACTTTAACATTTTCTCGTCATCTACGTGCTTTACAAACTCTGCTGACGAGGAAAGTGACAAAAAGGTACCAAGCGAGTGTATACCTATATCGTGATCGCGCAGGATTTTGAGAGAAATCAAACAAGCTTTAGATGCCAATTCACAATGAGATAAATCGTTGTGTTGTTTCTTGCGTCAGGTGTTACGTACTATCAAACAAACATCTAATGTCAGCGATCCTCACAAGATGGAAGCAATGTGAGACACTTCACTCGAACCCACTGCTCAATCATTAATTAATTCATTCATTCATTCATCTATTCATTCTTTCATTCATTATTTTGTCCATTCTATTCATTCATTCATAAATTTATTCATTCATCCATCTATTCATTCATTCATTCATTCATTCATTCATTCATTCATTCATTCATTCATAAATTCATAAATTCATTCCTCTATTCATTCATTCATCTATTTATTCATTCATTCATTCATTCATTATTTTGTCCATTCTATTCATTCATTCCTTTCATGCATTCATTCCATCCATCTATTCATTCATTCCTTCACTCGTTAATTTTCCATCTCCAACAAAAATATTTCGACAAATGGCAGCTCGTAGTTTCGTACAAACTTTGACATAACAATTTTCATAACCTCCCTAACCCACATAGATAATTTAACAATCTACCCCTTTTTGGGGGTGGGGGGTGGGGAATGTGCATGATAAAGTGGAGATAAAAGAAGATTAGTGGTCATTGCTACATATGGCTTCCCGTTTAAACAGTTATCATTGCTAATCCATTGCACAACTCCAGGAAAATATGCCATAGATTAATCTTTTAAATTAGAATGGGTGAATATTTTGCGCAAGACATGGGAGACTTTCGTGTGTGGAATGCTTTCATCGCCTCATAACATATACATTTTCATGATTGTCACCGGTGACACAGTTTTATGATCGTGTTTAAATCCTGGAGATTCTTATTTCATAACTTATTGCTGGTCAGGTGTCCCTTGAATTTTTTTAAATTCAAAATTGCCCTTGCTCTGCAGGTGGCTTCACCGTATTTAAAGGAGAACTGATAAATCATTGTAAGACTGACTTTATTTTTAACATTGTGTCGTCTGCAAGTCAATCTATTTGCGAGCTTTGTACTTTGTTAAGGTTTCTCTTTAAAATGTTTTAAAGATGAAATGATTTGAGAAAGCAGAAGGATCAAGAGGAAGGGTTTGAAAGAGGAAAAAGTTTGAATTTGAATTTGAATTTGAATTTGAATTTGAATTTGAATTTGAATTTGAATTTGAATTTGAAGGGTGATGGGCGGGGAAGAAGAAAGATTAGATTATACAGGCCAAAAAAAACAAACAAATATGAGATAACGAGTCGAAAACGAATACACGCCACCATTCATATTGATTGAAATCAATTTTGAAGCTGTTTGTATGATTCAATGCCGATTTTGGTGTTTCGTCTCACATAACAACATTTTTCTGTAACTGTTGCCTGTTAGCGTATATTACCAAATGTATTGCTTTCAAAAGCCTGTTTATAACGCTAAGTTTTAATTGAGGTGAAACATGCACACTCTGAAATGCACAGCGGTTATACGTGAATAGCTGTTCTCACCTCATCACGGTGTCTTATACCAGTATCATATAAATGTAATGTTTTGTATACTACAGCAATTATATCTAATTCCTCGCAGTCTTAAAGTACTCTTAATCACATTTTGATGAGAGCCCTCTTGATTTGTCATAGTGGTTTAATTTGTACGGGATGCTGAAACTGAAAGCATGAATTTTTAAACTTTTTTAATCAACCTCAGAGAGTATATTGTACATGAACTGTAACAAGTGATGCTATATAATATATATGCGTCTATCTTTTAACGTTTATGATGGCGGAATGATGTCGCATTTTCATTCTTTTCTTGTCTGTACTATCATAAACGATATTCTGCAGAGTGTTTTGCTAATCACGTGTGATCATTCTTTTTTTCGTTGCTGTTTTGCTTACCCCATACTTATGCATTTTGTTAGATAGATTGACATGATTTTCTCAGATTGTATATGTATTCATATCTCATTTTCCCTTCATGGAGGATTCTCTTCAGTCTTTGTTTAATCATCACTGCATCTCATGCTTACTCATATTTTTTTCTCTTTCGCTTATGTCACAATAATGCATCGATTCGAACTCTTTATTGTGCATACCTGCATTGGGATGAGTGATATTGGAACCTTCTTGCTATGATTTGCAAGTAGGTTGCGTCTGCAAAACCATGCAATAAGTTTATGTAACATAATATATGATACGCTTGTGAGAAACATAACCTTTCTTTTCACGCAGGAATACGATAAGAATCATAATATAGTCCCTGCCTGTGATTGAATGAAATGATTAAGCACTACAGCAACACTACTTACGCGGGTGTGTGTATTTTGGAAATTACTTTTTGAACATGCTGTAAATGACTCCTTCGAAATATTGTCCCTTTTATCGCTAAAAGGAGAAAGGAAAGTCAGTCCGAAACTATCTGCTGGAATTTGGCGTGTAGCGAAGAAAATTGATTTATTTCACGCGTTACCTGCGCTCTAAGTAGACAAGCAAAATGTTAGATCTGTATCTTCGAGAAGTTACCGGAACTTCAGGCCAAGTACGTACAGTCGGAACGTTTTATAGGAATGGAGGGAAATGTGTTCAGCTGTGTAAATCACATCCCGTACCTGAATGATATGTGAAAGACAGATCTCATAATAACTTCGGATCTTTGATTGAAATGAACCGCTGTAAATATCCTTGGCTTGCGTCACATGTCGACATGACCTTCGCATTATCGCGGAGAGAGCAGAGTTGCGCCCTTTATTCTCATTTTACTGCTATTGTGAAAGCGAGGGAGCAAAAACGTTTTTCAGCGACTAGGTGTTAATGTGTGCAAAGAGCGATTTGATCATAATAGCCTCCTTCACAAGCTTTTCTGCTCGGTAGTTCCGAGATTATCCCTTTTACGAAATTTGTGAGTGCTAAAGACCTCCCAAACCATGAGAAACAAACAGTAAGTATTATGTATTTTGTCAACATGGACAGATACGTTGAACATAATCCACCCTGCAGAAAAAGCGCAAAATTATATATGATAGGTACATGCATATCAACATGATGATTTCGGAAATTTTATACTTTTGCGAGTGTGTGCAATCTTGATAGCCTTGCCCAAGACTAGTCAAATTCTCTCTTGAAGTAGCCAACCACGATTTCTTTGTAGTGAACAGCGGGAGCCCTCGATGGCGACAGGCTGCACATTGGTTAAAAAAGTTGATACAAATTTACATACAACGGCAGTAGTCTACCAATGAGAGAGCGCTGAACCGTACAAGGCTCATTATGTATTCAGTGGGCGTCTTTTTTGCGCGCGAGTGGGGAAACCCTGGATGGGCTGTAGCAACGCAGGAACAGCGAGAGAGAGAGAGAGAGGGGGGGGGGGGGCTTGAATAAAGAACAACATAACAAAACTTATTACACTGAGCATGCGCACTGTCAACTGCTTTCAGCTCCGACCGTGCATGTGTTGCAAGAGAGGGAGATCAGGTCCAATATAAGCTCGCTGTTTCTCACCTTCCATTCCATTACCCCACGAATCTCTGGTAGGCGAGGATAATACCTTCATCATGAAGGCGGTCTTTGTACTACTGGTCGGCCTGCTTCTGGCCTCGGCAGTTGTCGGAGGTGAGATGAACATCTCGTATTGCATGACTTTTTTCCCCCTCAATTTTTTGCAGATGGCAAGCGTCGCAAGATGAACTTGGACCATTCTACATCGTATACAGCTTCATCCACCACAAACTTGGAGACGATATATTGCCTCTCTGGAGCAGACCATCTATCGGGGAGATGGAAGATCAGGACGGAGAAATGCTCCGCTGTTCAGCTGATTCTGTAAACATGACGCTATTTCTCCATGCTCTGTCGCGGTCGGACAGGGCCTTTTACCTTCGTCAAGCTCGCTCGCTGAACTTGAATAATGTTTGCCGCGATGTGCTTGTTTACTCGGCCATTTCATGTGTACATTACCTGCTCAACGTTTACTTCTACGACGGATAATTTTTTTTTCCATTCGAGCACTCATGTCATGGACATTCAAATCAGTTGTTAATAGTCTTGATTGTTGTTGCTGCTTTATTTTTCGCAATTGCCGAATGATGGTCATGCCAGAAAGAATGTACTCCAAAATTACTGCACATTGTGTCGGGCCAGAGGCATATCGGAGGCTTGTGGCTTATCATTCCTCAAATACATTGTAGATAAGTTGTGGTGAAGACATAATCAATGTTGCGTGATGTTTAATCGTGTAGTTATCAGTGTTCAGGTGCAATGTGTAGATGATAATGTTGTCAAATTATTGCGTCCGTCGTATTTGAAGGGTGATAGAGTCTACAAAATGTTTCCTCCGAACTGATTAGTGGCCAACTTCCCACGTCTATCCTGTTATTGATTATTCTTATAATAGACAAGTAATGGTGTTCTCCCTGTACTACCTGTAATGTATGTGAGTGAATACCTGATGCGAAGATTATTGCATTGAGCGTGCATTTATACTCCATATCTCAGAAGTTCCTTGCATTTTACATAGCAAGATTGGGGACTTTGTTAACAACACCCTCTTTTCATACTGAGTTGTGAAGCAACGTCAGATGCTTTTCGTAAATTCTGGTTGAAGGGATTGATTTTATTGCGTCTTCAATGGGCTCCCTCGCTATTAAAAAAAAAAAGTCAGTTCGTAGAATCGTGAAGGCAAAGTCGAGCTTCAACGTTTTCATGACAGGCTCCAAAATTTCGAAGGCTGATGGCTAACATTATGCATGCATGAGTTACAAGGCCCGGGTCGTCGAACCAATCAAAACTTTAGTCATGGTTTCGAGCCTGGCTTTGAGTGGGCGAGTTTATTGTATGCAAATCATCGGAGGTGGGCGGAGCTTACTCCCCCTGACGAACTTGTTTACCGACCATTGAGCTATCAGTCTGCGGTGTTTACATGCTCTTGTCGTTTTTTCCCTCTCATGAATGGCGAGCTATCAGCTGATTGTGCGATAATAAAGAAAGAGAGAGAGAGAGATAGAGAGAGATAGGCCCTGTAAGTGACTTTCAGAAACATACGACTTAGTAGATTTCCTCGTTCCGAGGTGCGTCCTCTTGTGTCTAACTTTCTGTATTTCTTCCTCCTCAAGGGGGGGGGGGGGGGATGATGATAGGGCTAGGAGGACTAGGGCGGGGGTGAGGGGACGCGACGAATGGAGGTGACAATTAAGCACAGTTGTGAGTTAATAAGTATGTATTTGTCAAATCATATTTCATTGTGGATTTTTTTTTCAACTGTTTCTCATTATTCCTTTCTTCAGGTCCTATTTTTGGATCAAGACAACTTGGCGAAGAGGTCGAAGAATGCTCAGGTAAGCACAAACCCTTTCTACTACATCTTTTCCCCTGATATCACGTTCACGTACACAGACACAAACACACACGTAGTCACTTGTACTACCAATGTCCTCGTCGTTATTTGAATACTGCTCCTTTTGTATTTCTTCCTCTCTCCGTCATTATCACATTTGATTTTTGGATGATTTTGTTTCTCTCATGATATTTTTGTAAGTGTTTACAAACTTAACGGTATTTTATGAATGCACTTTTTATGGGGGTGATGTTCATAATTTGCAGTGCGATCCGATTTTTTTTTTTGAATCTTTGGTTTTACTTCTAATCTCAATCAGCTTTAATCTAATCTCAATCAGCTTTAATTAGCAAGGTGTTGTTAAATAGAACAAGAGTGGGGCGATCTGTCCCTTCTATAATCTTGTTACAGCTATTTCGCTTTTAGCACTTGAGTTTGTTTCTCTTTCATTCTTATTTATCTGTCCCTTTTACTTCGCTTAACATGAACATGACATCAGTTTTTCATTTGATTTTTTATCTTCCCTTCCCGTAATGATTTAGAGTTTCGAAGTATCATTCCTTTGATTCATGCAATTTCGCATCGTACCTCACGAATAGTAATGTCTAACATTCTCTTCTCATATCAGTCTATTCTGGTGATACATTACATCATCTCTTTACAAACTGCGTCAATATAGTTTTTTGTTTTTTAAATTCAAGCGTGTTATCATATCTGTGGTCAAGAGTATAGTTGTTGCTCCCGACTCAAGCAATACAAATAGGGGTGACCGTTTTGAATAAGAAAGGAATGATGGCAGGGAGGATTTTATTTTTTTACATTGTATCCTCATGTATATATTTTGTGCCTTCATGTTAGTGAAAACATTATTGTGTGTGTGTAGTTTTATCCTGCTTATCATGTTCTGTCTTATCCGTCCTTCCTTCTGCTGTACAGTTAATGCTCCGTTCAGTCTGTCAAGTAGTGCATGTAGTGACTGATATCAATTTCCGTGTACATTCAGCTAGTGATCTGAGATAATCTTTCTGTCATATAATAATGTACGTCTAATAAAATGCCGACATCATGCTCATTCGCCGCATGGCATTATAATTTTTGCAGAGCTGACACGATTCAAGGAAGGATTCGTGTACAACTTCACCTATGAAGCCCTGACTGAGTCAGGCATTAAAGGCGCCGGACCCGGATCGATGATGAAAATGACCTGTGACGTGCTAGTGCTCGCCCCGGAACGATGCAGGAACGTCCTCAAAACTGTCAACTGCCGTCTGTACGAGGACGTCTTGGGGAGGCAGATTCAACCTGAGTTCGAATCGGAGATGAGCGCCTTCGACCTTGTCTTCCGCACCAAGAATGGGCGGATCGTCGAGGTTCTGGCCCACCCGGACGAACCCGTGCACATTCTGAACGTTAAGCGTGCTATCCTCACCTACCTGCAGCTGGACATGAAAGCCGACGACGTCGACCGAATAACCATCGATGAGGTGACCGTCCACGGAAACTGCAGCAACGAGATGACCGTCACTTTCCGGGACAACAAGGAGCGGCCTCGTCGGGTCGAGGTCGTCACCGACCTCAACTCATGTGAACTCAGGAAGCGTCCCGAGAACATGACAAGGTGGCAGAGCTTCACTGATGTTATCTTTAACACCGTAAGTATAGTTATCTTTTCAGAATATTTCTGTTCACCGCAATGAAATCGTCATAATGTCACAGAATCTGTGTGTCTTTGCGCTGATCATGATGAAATCAAAAAGTAACCGTTGCTTGAGGGTAACTTTTCTTCTCCTTTGTTATGTTCTGGTTTATTTTTCTGCCTCTATTTCAGACTGTGGTCGACAAGTTCATCAACTCGTCCAAGATGTGCACCTACGAGCTCAAGGGAACCAGCGGAGAGATCAAGTCCATCAAGTGCTCAGAAATCCATTCCTTCTGGCCGCTGAACTTCAACAGCGAAAGTGGTGTGCGTACATCCGTCCAAACATCTCTTTTTGCCCAGTTGCCGGAGAAGCTGAACTCACTCTGGGTTGACCCAGCAAGTAAGTTTTTCATTGCATGCTGCCTACCTGTTCCTTGACTTATTCGAATTGGACCATCGGAATCGTTTCCATTAATTTTACAATACTGACCTTCAATTAAAAAAAAAACAGACGAACAAAACGAAACAAGCAAAATAAAAAGCATTTGTATTTATGAAAAATCCTTTGATGGATTGAATTCTCATAACATTCGAAGGATGAAAAATATGATTTTTTTTTCTGGTTTATACTGCGATATTATCAATTGTTGAAAGGTCTTTTCATATATTACATTTTAAGTGTAAAACTGTGCATTGTGAATGATGGGTCTAAATGTTCTTCAGTTGGTGTTAAAAAAAAACCCGTGAAGTTGATTTACGATTTTTTTTTTGTTGAAATTTATTACCTACCTGAACTTTCACAAGAATCTGTCAATAGCAGTATTGGCCTTAGTCAGTGTACTTTACAAGTCTTGACTCTCTGAATTGATACCTTCTGTTTTAGTGTTTGAGTTGAGTTTATTTCATTTCACCACGGGTCACTCACTTCAGCCAATGGCTGTTCTTCTGTGAGTCCGTGTAGGTAGGTTTAGCAAACTGTGTATATTTGTTTTTAACTCAAGGACAGCATCGTTACACCAGTGCCAGTGTGAATGATGAATGCCAGTGTATATTTCTAGTGTTTCGGAACAGAACCATGATCATGACTGTCTTGTTCATTGAAATTTCTCTACAGACACGCGGTCAACCTGTCTCAGGTACGAGTACAACGCGAAGGAAGTTGGTGAGAAGCCAGATGACGTCACAGCCGATCAGGCCATTGACATTCTGAAGGCTCTAGTCAAGTCTTCCCGCGAGGAAGTCAGGATGGAGACTCCCCGACTCTTCGGCAGGTGGAGAGCTGCTCTGCAGGGCATGAAGAACGACACCATCCATGAGGTCTTTGATCGCGCCTACGACTGCAGCGCCTACTCTCAGACATGCCGCAATAACCCAGACAAGGCCAAGCTCGCAAGGTATGCTTACATAACATCACCTATGATTAATCTAAAAAAGCCTCTCCAACGCATGTCTTGTAATGCGAATTGCCTTGTGTTGAATGCGTAGGCCATACGTTTACTTGGGATTGAAAATAACAAGTGTCAATAACAAGTAACAAGTTGAATATAACGCTCTTTATTATAATGGTATTACATTATCTTTGTAACAGAGGTCTGAATGTACTGAAGTAAACTTCTCTTCTCATTTTGCTTCCATTAAGGGAGTACCTGCTGGACGGACTTCTTCCATGCACCACTATGCCCTGCTTCAGCGTCAAGAACTACGCCATTGCCAGGGGTATTGTTCCAAAGCCACTTGCAAATGCCTGGATGGTCACCATGGCATTCCAGAACTACCCAACCTTGGAGCTCATGAGCGAGATGCTGCGCATGGCCCAGATGGTTCCATCTCAGATTACCATCTTCCCACTCAGCATCATGGTCCACAACTACTGGGTGAACAACGAAGACATCCACACCAGCAACATGGTAAGGATGAAATCCAAATTATTCCAGCTTTATAACGTTTTCTCCTCGATATTGTTCTTATGGTCTGACGACGAATCAGCCACTGTGAGGATTTCAATCTCTTGATAACATGGATTTTGTTTGTTTTCTCCATTTCCGTTTGCACAGCTCCCGGAGCCCATGATGAAAACCATTTCGTACCTGAAGACTCTCATCCGCACTGACTGCAGCGTTCCCGTCGAAGATGAACGTCTTGCCATGATTGCACTGAAGGTAACTAGTCCGTTTTTTTCTCTGTGCATGTTTTTTCCAAGCTGTCGCTGGAAAAGTACCAATCGAATGCATTACTATCACATCAAGTGTGAAATATCTTCAACAGCATAATAACCTCTTCTTTCATGTGTAATTGCCACAGGCCATTGGAAACATTGGAGAGCCCGTCGAGCGCTTCGACCAGATCACTTTCGCCTACGCAGATAAGGTTTCACCTGCACTGATCAACTGTGCTAAGAACAAGGATATCCCCAGTGACATCTCCAAGGCTGCCATCCCATCAATGCGTCGCTTCGTCCTCGGTGACCAGCTTCGTCGCCAGGTCATAGAAGAGCTCTTCAAGGAAACATCTCTTCCTGTGCCCCACAGAATTGCTGCCTACCTCCTTGCCATGAAGGCCAACCCAAGCGTCTCCGAGCTGACTGGAATCTGGAATTTCCTGAAAACAGAGCCCGTTAGGCAGATGCAAGCTTTCTGCTTCTCTCATATCGAGAATGTGCTGGAGTCCAGCGAACCAACTCTTCAAGAGTAAGTGGTGAAAGCAACATATCTTTTACCAAACTAGGTAACATTTCAGCTAATATAAAAAAAAAAAGTAAACACATTGCGGGAAATGTAGAACTTATTCACATTGAAACGCTTACAAAAGAAATTAAAGAGGCAATCGTTGCTCAATTATTACTCGTTAAAGTTTCCTGACAATCAACATTGTTCTAAATTTTAGCATGTTCTTTTGAAATGTCTCCAGGATGAAGATCAACCTGAGGGAAGCCATGGGTGACGACGAACTCCCAGCTTACCCCAAGGACTTCCGCAAGTTTTCCCGCTACTTTGAGCTTTCGAAGAACCTGACTGAGCCCTGGAGAAACAACACTGTAGGCGTCCAGTTTGAGAGTGACCTCATCTACAAGCCGGAAAGCTATCTCCCTCAGGAGGTTATGTTCCACTACGTTCTGAATGCTTTCGGCAAGAGCTGGGATCTGTTTGAGGTAAGAATATGTCACATGTGCGTATAAGTGTCATTTGTGTGTTTATATGTATGTATATATATATATATATATATGTGTATATATATTATATATATATATATTTACGTGTATATTGAAATCAAGTGACAGAGTAACAATAATCATGTTCATATGGATTTCTTCAGTGCCTGAAAGAGGTAGTGCGTTTCTTCTAAGACTGATATACATTAAGATGAAGAATACAAGCATTAAAGTTGAAGACATAGTTTAGCTGAAGGCAAGATTAAAATACGTATATATGACTCGACACCATCAAAGTCTAATCAAGAAATAACATTATTTCATTTGTTATACCAACAGACCGGATTTGAAATGAAGGGCTTCGAGCCAATCCTTGAATCTGTCTTCGGCCCTGAGGGAATCTTCCCAGAAATCAGCCTCCAGAACCTCTTCGAAAATCTTGATATGAACATCCTCGCTAAGGTTCGCGACTTTGCCGAAGCTGAGCTCGGAAACTGGATCGTGACAGAACCAGAGGTTGAAACTTTTAACAGCAAGATGTTCAACAAGAAGAACAAGTACGCCAAAAAGAGCAAGAGGGAGGCCATGGACAATCAGCGGGTAAAGATCTTAGCTCATTTGTTTGTTATGATAACTATCATAAAGTGCAAAAATTCAAGAAATGAGGCGACTGCTGCTACACGTTTTTCTTCTGTCGTTCACTGTATTTAACATGTTTTGTCTCGCTCATTCAGCAATATTCAGATACTGTTGTCATGTTTTATTTTATTGCATTTTTTGCAGCTGGTTGATATCATCCACGCAACGACAATGAGGAAACTAAATGAACTCCACGAGACAGTTGGCATGGAAACCTCTGCTACCGATGCTACAGTTTTCCTCCGTCTCCTTGGAAACGAATTTGGCTTTGTAAGCGCAAGTGACGTCCTCTCAGTAATCCCTTACACCATGGGAATCTTTGAGGAATTTGTCAACAAGACCAAACAGGTAACTAACGCAAGATATTTCCTTACTGTTCCTCAAGGTAAAACTGTTAAAACTGCTAGCATTTCGTTTCAACTTGCATGAAAAAGTTATAATCAAGGTGTTGAAATAGGAACAAGTTATAATCAAGGTGTTCAGAACATGTTATTATCAAGATGTGAAAATCAGTGACTCCACTTATGAAGGATTGCTTTCGTGTTGCAAATGTAGTCATTAGCGCGTATCACTTTATCTTCAGATTCCTCAGCTCTTGTCGAATGGACTCAACCTGAACACCACGAGGTCTTTCGTTTTCATGGACAAGAGTTTCGTCCTGCCAACTGGTATTGGTATGCCTCTGAATTGCAGCATCAATGGCACAACTGTCGTGAGTCTTCGCGTGAGGAGCCAGTTCAGCATTAACCTACCCAAGATCATTGCCGCCGGCTACATTGCTCCGAGGTAAGTTAGAAAAAAAAAATGTTTCTAGATATGTGCATTTTGTTAGAGCACTAACAATCTACTATTTTTGCTGCCAATTTGCTGCCAATATTTTTGTATATACAGTATACGTGTGGATATAGTGTAATCATACCGTGGAAATCAAACCTGAAGAATATATATATATATATATATATGTTATATACACATATACGTTTGCAATAATGCATGCTTTGTATGTATCATTTTTATTATCTGGACATGACATGTATTTTCTTTTCATGTTGTCATTACAGTGGCGCTGTAGAGGTCCTGGCTACCATGGGAATTGATCTGCCGACCAAGGTGTTCACTGGAGTGATGGCCAACTCGACCATCTACCACTCCTCCAAGGTTGCAGGCAACGTCACCATCGACGGCACACACCTCCAGATCAACCTCAACAACACTGAGCAGCCAATGAACCTCTTCAACTACTCCACAACCTACAACCTTCTTAGGCCAAATGGCAACGTGGACTACATCCCCGGCGTTCTTCAAGATGCCGTGAGGAGCCAGAGGTGCACTAACATCAGCAACATCTTCGGTGTGGATCTTTGCATGTCATGGGCCTACCCCAACGCCAGCTACGTTCCGGAGGCTCCACGATTCCCATTTGCTGGACCAAACAGCTTCAACGTTACCTTGGTCAACACTGATAAGTACGTGAAAAATCTAGTTACCAGAAGAATGAATTATGATAACGATATTCAAAATCAGAATATACTTTGATAACACGTATACTTTTGTATGATTCAGATAATTCGAAACAAACATGAACCTTACATAGATATTTGACTTATGAAAATGTGGCTAACATATTTCGTATTTTTTTTTTTAAATGTAGGGCTCTGAAGGCGTTTACCTTCGACGCTCTGTACAGGCAAATCAAAGAGGGTGGTGCTCCGGCTTCAATCCCATTCACCTCCATCGGCAGGAAGGGCCCGCGAAAAACTGCACCTATCACCAAGCTGATTGACACCGTTCGCATTTCATTCTATGCACCAGGTAATGTGTTCATGGAATCACTTCCGTCTTTCTTTCCTGGATGTATGCAACACCACACTCATTCAACAGCTGAACTGACAAGAGAAAATTCCATATTTGTATGAAAGCGCCTAATATGCGCTTAATTGAATATAAAATTCCCCTTCCAGTGAAACGACCACAACATCGTGGGTACTGTAACTGTGTTCGCTTGAAACTTTTTTTTTTCAGCAAACAGTTAGTATGAAGTTGCAATGAGTCTTTGACATGTTCTAATGTATCCAGGTGAGGAGCTCACTCGCAACGTTACCTCTTTCCTGAGCATCGATAGGCTACGTAAGACAGCTCAGTGGACCTTCACCGTTCCAGAGGTCAAGAACTTCATCATGTTTGCCGGAATCCTGAACGAGACAACCGACGCTGCACCGGCATACCGCGCTGTCTTCAACGTGTCTGCAGCAGAGAACGCTGCATCCGTCGACTTCCTCGTGAGGAATGAGACGACGGTGGCCCAAAAGAACCTGACAGCCGTCTTCAACGCATCGATCAACAATCTGTACTGGGCTGCTGTTGGCCAGTTTATCAGGCAGTCAGCCAGTGGCAACTGGAACGCTCACCTCACAGAAACCTTCTACTGGTGAACACACTCTTTGATTTTCCTTTTGAAATGTTACAAATAAGTACTGTTGTAAAATAGTTTTGGCCAATGCTTGAAGAGCAATTCAAACTACTTTCAGTCAATCAACAACAGCATTATATTCCTTTGTAACTGTCAAACGAACCGTCCTTGCGTTTTCCTCTGTGAGTTATTAAAAAATAAGAGCTGTTGTGAAGTGAAATGTCTTTTTTTTTTCTTTAGGTAAGGGTGTCCAAAATGTCACGATGAGGGCAATTTTAAAGTAAGCTTTTTTTTTTCTCTCTCTCTATGTAGGGACAATGAGACGCCCCTGTACAGGCAGATTCTTTTCCCATGGACTGGTTACCAGATCAACCACGAGAAGTACCAGACATCCTCAATCTCGTTCATGAGGCGAGCCAACGGTCCAGTAGTTGACCGCAACATGCAGATCTCTGCTCTCAATTGGGCATTTGACTTCAACACTCGCCAGACTGTCACTGACACTCTGAAAGAACTCACCTTCCAAACTAGGATCGCCAATGCAACCTGGGTAAGCTGTTCAAAATGAGTGTTGTGTATTACCAGTGTAATCAGACAGGATTCCCACACGGAGTATTATAGTTCTCTTCTTCAATACGTGTTGGATGCTTGATATTCATGTTTGGCACTCCTAGACCAACCAATTAACTTGTTTTTTTTTCTTTCGGAGACATGCTAACAAATATTGAAATAATAACACCAAATTAATTGCTGCTTTTTTTCATGTTTATGCTTTGATTTCAATTAGGAATTCCCTCTTATGGATGCCAGTCTAAGGAATGTCACCACTGACTCGGGATACAACCTCGAAGCTGAGATCGGACGCAACACTCATCATGTCTTTGCCAAATATCATGTCACAAAGGAACAGCGTGTGACTCGCAGAAACTTCAGGACTGGCCTCAGGACTGATGTCTTCGTTGACAACCCAGATATGGCTATGTTCATGAACTCGCCCTACTTACTAAGTAAATGTAACATAAGCTTTATCGTGTTGTGTGTTTGTTTGTTTGTTTGTTTGTTTGTTGTTGTTGTTTGTTTGTTTGTTTGTTTGTTTGGTTTTTATTTGGGGGGGGTCATTCAAGAGGAACGTAATGGCTGATGGGTAAAACATCTCGTTCAGGAACGTATGGTATATGGATTTCAGAATAGATACCCTGTTCTGTGATTTAGATTCTTATCTACCAGAAAATAGTGTTCATCTCGTGAAGTATATTAAATTTGCTTTTTGTTTTCTTTACCTTGTTTTCAGAAGTGGAATCTAGTAAAATGATAGGTGTGTTTTGTATCTTAACAGTTACGCAGGAATTGATACATAGCTGCGAAATGTGCACATGAAATCTAGAAATTACAGTGATCGCCTGAAGTACCATAGCATACGTGCGTCTGAGTGCAAAAAGTGTGTTTATGTGTGTGAGTGTGCGTGCGAGCATGTACGCACTCAACCACATCTATGCTGACGCATTTTTTTAATGTCATTCCATAGAACTCTTCGGAGAGACTGCCCTCATCGACGAGCCAGTAGAAGTTGCAGGTGGTGTGAATTTCACAATCACCGATGAGTCAACTGATGCCAGAAGGCATTTGATCGAAGCCACAGTCTACATTCCAAACCCGAGGAGGCCAAGCAGCGACCTGACATACAACTTCAATCTTCGTACCGAGAATGCCAGTCTCCTCAAGAGAAAGGATTACTCTCTGGAGTTGTCGACTCCCATCCCACTCCTGAAGGTATGAATACTAGGAATTTTCTTTCTTTCATGTAAACATGAAAACAGAAGTGGCTTCGAATTTTTGGATGTGGGTATTTTAATTATGACTGGGATTTGTGTCAGTGTAAGATAAATTTTACCTCTCATAACCTTTCGAATAAAATCTGTACAGGAAGAAATTTACAATAGTGACATCGCGTTATTGATCTAGATTAGCCTCTTCATGTTCGGACCTTCACTCTTGGGTGAAAGGGCCAAATTATCACCCCAGCGATGCCAGATTCCAAGTAAACAGTCTATTCAAAGCAAAACACTGTTGTTATAACACTTATTCAGGGATGTAAGTATTGAACAGGATTCTAACGTGCGACCGTGCGGTCATTACGCTTTGAACCTTAATGTGGTTAAAGTTGACAATATAATGATGTATATATGTATGTATATATATATATATATATATATATATATACAAACAATGTATCGTATAATGTTGGTGGATGCCGGAGCGCACCATGATATATATATGTATATATATATATATATATATATATACACATATATATGTATATGTATTTATTGCTTTTCTTTATATAGATGACCAACATCAATCTCCTGCATCTGATGCTCGATTGCGAAACCGGTTCATCTTTGGTTGAGCACATGTACACCTTGCAAGACACACGCTACAACAAACCTCTGGCCACTGTCTCCAACACCTTCAATGCTGGGTGGAAGAAACCGACTGCGAGCTGGTACATGAGTGTCGACACCCCAAGTCTCACTTTCTACCAGAACTACACTGCGCTTTACTCACGTGAAAATGGCATCCAGTATTTCTACGAAACCAGCCAGGATAGCATGAGTGATCTTCTGGATTTTACTGAGATCAGTAAGTTCATGTAATCATATTCCTTATAGAAACAGAAAAGCGAAATATTACATGGAAGCTTCAAATACATATTGTGAAAAATATGTTCACATTCCTAGAATACTGATAAATTCAGCAATGATTCTTTCAAGTCATTAGCTGTTATTTCTTCTCAACGCACCTTTCGTCGATTTTGGTTTTCGCATCGAAATTGTCACGCATCATTCTGTAACGGTGTAGACTAAAGGAGAGTTAAGTGCTAGGCATGAACCAATTATTCATAATGACCACAGTATATCAGCAAACTGTTGGTACATCTACATTGATAACATCTTAACAAACACTGCACAAACAGTTCTGATTTCCATATGGTAGCTTTGGCTCAGATACATTGCTTTACGGAATTATCATCAGGGTTTTCTACTGCAATAAAGATAAGAAATTAGGGAAAAGCAGTTTGCTGTCATGTTGTGATTTTGCTAACATATTTTGATTCATAATTTTGCTTTCTTATTTGGCAATACAGGTAACTTCTCTATTAAGCCAACTGCTGTTTCAGCCTACTGGTCATACATCCACAAGCTCGTCTCATCCAACATCTCTAACAGCTTGGTCCTTGGTGGTCCTATCACAGAGATGCGCCCTCGCCTTGTGCCGATGATTGTCCGTGACATCATGAACAAGACCGTTCGCAGAGAATTCTCGGCAGTCAAGGATATTGTTCTGAACAAATTTGTGTATAATGTCACTGGTTCTTCACTCACTCTTCGCCAGAATGTCAACGTGTCAAGCCCAATCATTGCAAATATGTCGGCTTCTCACTATTTCTTCTTGAGCAGAGAGCTTTTTGATCATAAGTTGTCGTTTGCAGCTTCTCAAAGGCGTCTCAACATCTCCAGCGGACTTAACTACTCTATGGTAATGGCCGACTCTGATATGACCATGAAGACAGAAGGAAGCCTGTTTTTCTGCAGATACCTACAAATGAAGACCCTGACATCAGTCAATGCTACCCTTCTTAAAATCACTTCGCCATTTGACTTGGAGGCTTTCCACAACACTGAAATCTCCAGCCCATTCCTCCAACTCAGCACCATGTCCACTGCTAACGGCAATATTGGTGACAGTGCCATGCTCAATGTGGTCGCAAACCACAACACCACTGTCTCTTCTCGAGTTGGGTCTATGGCGGTCATCGGAAACTTCAACATCGATAGCATGAAATCTCCTGTTTACTTTGACACTGTGTCCGGAAATCTGAACTACAATATGCTTTCTCGTTACCTGATCTCTTCATTCAACAGTTCTGTCTCCTTCAATACATTCCGTAAGCTATTCAAGTTCCAAAGGGTACAGGCAGAGGTGTCTCATGGTATAACGAGTAAACTGATCAACTGGAATGCTAATGGCCAAACTCTCCTGCAGCACTTTAGCACCCCGACTCAGTTCGGAGAGATCAGTACCAGCCTTGATGCCAACCTTCTCAGCAAGTTGGTCAATTCAAGTCACAGTTCTGCATTCGCCCTCCGAAACATGGAAGGACTTGTGCAGTTTGACGAGCTGTCTGGGCATCTGAGGAATAATGTTACCAGCAAATTTGTCAATAGCACTTACGAAACAGAAGTCAATTTCAACAACGTGCGGTCTCTGTTTGCTTTTAGGAAGCTTGGAGGTTCTTCGAATTATGTTATGTCATCTCGCCTTTTGAATGTTACAGCAAATAACACGCTAACACTCAATGGGTTCAACAGAGTTTTCGAGTTTGACAGTATCATTGGTAACCAGATCTGGTTCGTCAAGACTCCTGTCATGAATGCAACCATGGACAATGCTATGGCGTTGAATGGTTTTAGGCGTCTGTTTGACTTTGATGGGGTATCAGGTCGTATTTCTGCCAACATGACATCTCCTGTGGCACAGGCAGTCACATTCAACACTCTTTTGATTGAGCGAGTGCAATCAATCTTTACAGTTGCTAAGATTGCCATTGACTCTAACTCCAACTTTACTAGCCGTCCAGTGAATGTATCCCTCACTCAGACCTTCGCTGTGGACAACCACAGGACCTGGCTAAACTTTGACTCAATTTCAGCATATACCAGCTTCACTTCAAAAGTGTTCAATGTGTCAAGTTCAGCTCTGAATGAAATCAGCTTTGGTGGTGTAAGGTCTTTATTCAACTTCGATGCCATCAGGCATTTCGTGACCTTTGCAACCAACAGTTACTACGTGAACACAACTGTGTCAGAAAGGATCTCACTTGAGAATTTCCGACGGATGGTCCAGTTTGACTTGGCAGCCGCTGAAATAAACTCGTCCTTCATTACTCGACCTCTCAATGTGACGTATCAACAAGCCCACAGAGTTGAAGGAATGAATGGGTGGTTCCAATATCCCCTGGCCGAAACGGACATTAGTGGCAACATCACATCCTGCTGGCTGAATGCGTCAACTTCCTACATCGGGCGCCTCGTTGGCATGAGCGCTCCGTTTGCCTATGACAGCAGCATTGCCAAAGTTCAATATACTCTCCAGAGCATCATCAACGTTACTGGTGTCCACGGATTTGAAGTGACCGCAATGAGAAGTATGTTCGACTTTGACAGAATCAGTGGTGAGTCATCCCATGTGGTCGATACACCCTTATCTCACATGGCTGTTGGGGGTCTTCTTGAGTTTGACAACTTCCGCTCAATCTTCAACTTCGACCTCGTGAATGTGACGACATCAAACATCTTCAGCGTCACTCCCCTCACCACCACCTTTGCTTCATACAACGCCGGTCTCACTCTCCGCGGCTTTGAGAAAATCAATCGATTTACCTACATCAGAGGATTCGCCAAGAGTGCTATTCTAACAAAGTGGACCAACTGGACCATGGGCATGGACGCCGATTTCTCTGGCTTTACGTCCTTCATGGTGTTTGACCACATCACACTAGCTGGACGGAATGAACTCAGAAGCCCTCTGTTTGTCACCCTCTTCAACACGACAAACAACGTGATTGGATCAACGGGATTCCTGAAAGCCTCTGATGCCAACTCAAGGAACCTTTTCAGCATCTCTTCTCGTATTGCGAAGATCGACACAGGAGCAATCTGGGCAGTAAATGACCTCGAAGGCCTTCTCACTTTCCGCACGAATAATATCGACCTCTTCTTCAACACTTCGTCACCTCTGCACAACACAGGGTCTGCTCTCTCTGTCGAGATGAATGACTGGAGGAACATTACTCAATTCGGAAAGTTTGAGGTAAATGCTGGAAATGATGTCTTCACCAGGCTTGCACAATGGAACGTACACTCTCACTTCAGGTTGGACGACATGACTGATGTTTTCACCTACTCCCGAGTAGAGAGCACTACTTCATCAAACTTTACCAGCATTGTCTCGTCTCTGAACACGAGTCTTCATGCTCACATCGTTGGCCAGTCAGGAATACTCACATACGATGAAATGATCGTTTCTACCGTTGCCAACTTCTCGTCATGGCCCTTCAAGGTTCGTGGTGCCTCCATGCTTAACATCCAGAATATGGCTGGCTTCATGAGGTACGACAGCATCTCGAGCTCTGCATCAACAAATGTGACGAGCAGAATTTTCAACACGACTTCTCAGATGAACTTCCAAGCCAATGTAGGAACTGGTCTCTTCAAGGTCCAACGGGCTAACATTACTGGATCACTGTCGCTTGAGACACCTCTCTCGAGAGAAATCAAGGCAACAACGACATCTCAGGTAATCAACTCCAGAAAACTTTTCAACTTTGACGAAGTTACAATGAGGAACGAGTTCTCCTTCCTGACATGCAAGATCAACGTGACAGCAAACTCCGAATCGTCACTTACCAACTTTGTCAACTTGACCAACTTCGAGTCTTCAGAGACGTCCGCTGAAATGACTGTTGCCAGCAAATATTTCAATTCTTCATCTAGTGGTGTCGTACAGCTGCGTGGGTTCCAGAGGCTCTTCACGTTTGAACGAGTGTCTGCCAATGCCCTTACCTCCGTCAAGTCCATCTTGGTAAATGCCACGTCTACGGCTGGTATCGACTTCTCCAACTTTGAGAGAATGTTCACCTTTGCACGGGTCAACAGTTCCGCTGATGTACAGCTGACATCTAGGTTTGCAACTGCCAATGGCATGACTGGAATGGAACTTGTAAACTTTAGAGGACCTACCACATTTGAGCGTCTCAATGGCAGCTTCCTGACGAGCTTCAACAGTACTATGTTAAACAGCACAACTGCTGGCGGATATTCCTTGGAAAACTTCAATTCCCTCTTCAATTTTGTGAGGGTAGGAGCCTCGGTGGAAACTGTCCTCACGAACAAGCTCATCAATGCCACAGCCATCGCAGAATACAGTCTCACTGATTCATCCTGCCTCTGCAGATTTGCCAGGCTTTTCACTCGCTCTGCTGGGTCTTTAACCACCAGGTTTGCAAGTGGTAGTGCCATCAGCGCGTTTGAGCTTAATAATGTCCGTAACCTGACCAGTTTCGACTTGTTCAACATCACAACTGGAGCTCGCCTCATCAGCAAGCCGATTTCTGCAGTTTATGAATATGAATATTCCGTAAAGAATCAACAATGGCTCTACAAGTTTGACCAACAGACCAGCCGTCTACATGGTGACGTCAGGAGCAAGTGGCTGAACATCACCAGCATGTTCGAAACCCAGATGAACAACTCCAATTCTCTGTTTGGGTTTGATGCTGCCAAAACTCAAGGTAGCTATCTCCTCCGTACTCCGGTCGGAATGGTACATGTACACGGCTACGTAAACCTTGATGGCTTCACAAACATAACGCATTTCGTCGAAACATCTGGTCTGGTGTCAGCAAACGTGACGAGCCCTCTCTTCGAGACATCTGGTTATTCAAGATTCTACGTATCGAAAGCAGCTGGCATTCTGACTTTCAAGAAGGCCCTCACTGACTCGTTTGGAAACTTCAGGTCCAGATATGTGAATGGCACATACCAAAATTCACTTGCCCTTTCAGGCTTCCGTGGCATGAAATTCTCAGAGATTAGCAACCGTTTCACTTTCTACTGGGCTGATCCAATCAACCAGATTGCCCTGAAGAACGGGCTTGATATGACAACGCTCCAGGATATGGTCCAATTGTTTAACATTACATGGGTGAATCCAAAGGGAACCGTCTTCGTCTCACAAAGGCTTGATTACGAAAATCTGATCGCATCTGTGAGAGTCCCCTCCATCGGTGTCATTTCAGCCGGAGCTAGCCTCAACACCTACGGGGACATCCTGTCATTCTACGTCGATCACCAGCTCATGGTAAGGAATAAAACAAAAAATAATTTTGAATGCATTCACTCGTTTTACTTTAAATAAAAGATTAAATGATGTATCCATACGTACGGAATTATTAAGCTATGTACTTCATACTTTGTTTTATGTTATCAGAAGTAATGCCAATCTTACTTTCCATTCTAGGTTTATTAAGTATATGTTTGTTTGTTTGTTTGTTTGTTTTATTTTATTTAATCACGGGATAAAATGCCCTCGATCAGCCAGATGGAGCTGTTTTTTAGAGAGGCCGTGAGTACAGTGTTACAGCAACAACAAAAACAACACAACAGTTAACAAATCAATCAAAGTAAATTAACAATAAAAAAACAACATAAAAAACAACAAGCATGACATAATGAAATACATTACAATATAGCAGAAACTAGATACCAAGAACACAAAAAAAAGAGGAATATAAACGTAACCACTAAACACAAACGCTACAAAAGAGGGTGACACAAACAAGTTCACGTAAATTCAGACAAATTAGCTCAAACATAGTTATGAAATCCACACTATAACACATACTCTAACATTCTTTCAAAAGCCTTCAAATTACTTAGTATTCTTACATTTTCGGGGAGGCTATTGAATATTCTAACACTGGAATAAATGCATCCAAATTTCATGAAATTTGTTCTGGGTTTTGGAAGTATAATGATATTACGTGAATTACGTAAATTATATTTATCTATTTTGATAACTACTTTTTACAGATAAATAATGGCAATAACTGGTGTAATAATTTAAGGATAAATATTGCCGCGTGTTTTTCCCAGCGATTCATAATTGCTTCTACGCCAGATAATTCATATAAGACTCGACTACTGAAACGATTATCTACTAATAGAATGGTGCTCATATAACTCATGATAAAAGATAGCAGAAAGTGGATGCCACCGCGCTGTCGAATTAAAGGATCTATGCCCTCCGGGAATTAAAGAGTATTTCTATCATTTTAACATAAATATATTTATGTTATGAATGTATTGATGCACTTTTTATCACTGCAATAATACAGTTATCTGTAACTCTGTTTGATTTATATTTCTGCACTACTAATTTATGTGATTTTTGTGAACTATTCTAAACATAAAAAAGAAACAAATATCTATCAATATGTATTCCTATCTATCTTCTGCAGCGCGACAACCTGAAAACCGTCAATGACATCACGTGGTTCCTCAGACTTAACCAGAGCAATGTCATCTATAGCAACTTCAGCTGGAATCCCGAAACGGTTTCTGAAATTGTCGACATCACCGTTGGTGCTATTAACAGCACTTTCAACCGCACCATCACCATTGCAAATGGCACCATCAACAGAATCATGGAGGTTGCGAACCGTACTCTCACACACACCAGGAAAATGACCAACTGCACTAAGTGTTTCATGCGTTACTCTTACATGATAGCCAACGAGACCCTAAGAGCAGCACTGACACAGCTTAACCAAACCTTCTACAGCCAATACGTGGAACTGAATCAAACCATCCGCGCTCAATTGATGAAGCTGAACGAGACTTTCTACAACCGACTGGAGAGGCTCAACCAGACCATCATCTTTGCTCGCAACAACCCACGAGATTTCATCAACAGGTACGTGAATCTTACCCGCGTGAACGAGACAGTCGTTAGACTGAACGTCACTCTGAGGGAGCTGTATGCCAAACTCCGCTACAACATCACTCATCCTAGGGAGACGTTTGATAACATCAAGGTCCTCATCAAGTACGATCAACGCCGTGACCAGATCACTTGGCTCATTGAAAACAGAGGTGTGGTCAAGTCAGAGGTCATCTCGTACCTGAAGGATGTTAAGGCAAACCTAACCACGAAGGCCATGACACTTATCACCGACATCAAAGAGCTCGTGAAGTACGACGCTAAGGTCGCTGCCCTCCAGCAGTACATTGAAACTCGTTTCAATGTCCCCAAGATGCAGGAGAAGATTGAAGAGCTGAAGTTGAAAATTGAGGAGATCAAGCAAAAGATGGTGGATCTCAGGCGCAACCTTGGTGAGAGAATTAACACCTTGAAAAGGCAGATTGCGGCACTTGACAAAGAAACGGTCACTACCGAGCTGAAAGTTCGCATGCAGATGATCAAGGACTTCATTGTGTACTACCTCAACAGCACCACATTGAATGCCATTGAATCATCCGTCTTCATTGACTACAAGGATGATGCTCAGGTCCAGAACCTCATGCGCAAAGTCATCCGTCTGAGACCACGCAATGTCATTGATATTGTAGACAAAGACCGTGTCCTGGAAGTCAAAGACAACATCGTCGAAGGACTTAGGGCAATCAACCAAACCGCCTTCCGTTATGTCAACAAAACCTACGTAAATGAGACGGCTGAGAATACACTTCAGATGCTCAGAGAGTGGAACGCCACTTTCCATGAATTCGTATACGTTGATATCATCAAAGGTGACGTCAAGCTGGTATTAAACATCACGAGAGATAAGGTAGTGAATATCACAAAGGCTCTTCTCAACTTCACAAAATCCAAAATGCAGGTCATCAAGGCTTATCTTACAGAAAAGTGGGATGCTCGTCCAAGATCGATTGAAGAACTGAGAATGCGCATGACGGAAATGATGATGGAATTGAAGCAGGTAGTGTCTGACTACCTCCTAGAGCGTTACAACATAGATGTTGACCTCATGTCTGAGAAGATGCTTGAAGAATATCTGAAGAGGAAGGAACAGATTGATGTCATCATTGCAAAGGTGATTGAAATCTCAAAGAATGAGACCCATCCCATCAACATGCTTCCTGTGTGCTACTTCGATAAGACCATCTACCAACTTGTTCAGCCTCCAGTCAACATGACGATGAACCTTACAGTGACGTACAGCAAAATGGCCTTCAATTTGACCAAGGTGTATGGAAAGGAAGCGATCAACATGACCAAAGTATACTCTCGCATTGCCATGGACAAAGGAATCGCCCTGTCTAAGAAATACATCCCTATGGTGAAGAAGGCTTTGAAGGAATACAAAACTGCTCTGATAGAGAAGAGCAAGATCCTTAAACAGAAGGCGATAGTGTATTACAACATGGCCAAGGGTAATGCAACCGTTTTCTATGAGAAGTATGCCCCGATCGTCAACGAGACCATCCGTAATTACTCCCGCTTTGCCAAACAAGCTGTACTAAACTACACTATTGTTGTGCGTAACATGACCGACAGGTACATCAACATGACCATTGAGCTGCTTGAGCCTCATGTCCAACCATACCGGGTAATCGTCATGGAGAAATTTGACCTGTTAAAGGCTCGTGTAGCAAACATGCAGGAGCGCATCAGGAACCTTCCAGCACAGACAGAGCAGTTCCTCATGGACACAGCTGAATACCACATTGACCGATACCCCGAGTACAAGCAGAAGACTCTACAGAAAATCGAGGAGGCCAGGCTTAAGCTTCAGGAACTGAGGGTAAACTTAACCAACCTGTACCGAGAACTGAAGACTGACCTGACTCGTCTGTACTTGGAAGTAAAGGCCAATGTCACAGAGGCATACACACGTTACTCTCAGAAAGCACAGGAAATGTATCGCCTTAGCACTGACAAACTGAACGAGTACAAGCTAAAAGCACAGATGAAGTGGCAGACAGTCAAACCAATCATGATGGAGAAATCTATGAAGCTGTATGACGCCACCAAACTCAGAGTGAACCAGACACTTGATCGTGCCATCCTTATGACCAAAGATGAATTTTCACTGATCAACGAGCTCCCCATGAGGGCACTGGACAAGACTCTCTTTGAACTGGCCGTTGACCTGAGAGCTCTCATCAATCAGCTAATTGAAACTGCAGATTTGACCATCAGGGACAGGGAAAGTCTACTCAACTATTATCCTGTGAAGTACCTGGACATGACCGTCTTTGAGGTAAGTGTTCACATTTACTTACCAATACACTGTATGTTATTCAGAATTTCAAGCTTTGGTAGTGTGATTACTGGCGAAAACATTTTCTCCGTATGAATTAAAAAAAAAATAAAGCATTGAACGCAAGACATAAACAAGATTAAGATGTATTAACGATACATGAACCAATAACGAAACTAAAAAGCTGAAAAACCCTATTTTCACCTATTCAACTGTACTTATATTTTTAATATGCATATGGATTTCTGTCTTTATGTATATGCATGCATGTTTTTTATATATAAAGAGAGAGAAAAAGAGGACAAAATGTAAAGAAAAGATAGATATACATAGAAACAAAGATATACAAATACAAAGATTTACAAATTTAACGCACGACAGTTTTCATATAAATTATGCGTTTCTTCATCTCTCTCTCATTATCATAGGCTGGAAACTTCACCTACGGCAAAATAGTGGTGGCCAAGAACTTGACGAAATTCTACGCCAACAAGACTCTTGTCTGGGCCAATAACACCCTGGTTGCTGCCAACAAGACAGTCTTTGACGTCCTCATCTTTACCAACAAGACCGTGAGAGAAGTCATCATTCCGTATGTCAACCAAACCACACGTGACCTGGTTGTCTACTTGAACCGCACCCGCTCCCAGCCTTGGAGAGTTACTCTCAATGAAACTCTCAGCTTCCTGAACGAGACATCTGTTGTTCTGATGAACAGGGCAAATGAAACCCTGATCATGGTCCAGACAAGAGCTTTGGAGGCCTGGAGGAATATTACTTCGGAAGAAAGCATCGCCAAGATGAAGATGTACCTCAACAAGACCAGGGACCTCATAGTCACCTACGCTCGCGCTGCCAACGAGACGATCTTCATTCTGCGAAACAAGAGTGTCAATCTCGTCATCTACATCAGGGATGAGACTCCTCTGCTTAACCTGACGAAGGAGTATGCTCTTCTTGCAAGGAACATCACTAGGGATTCTATCTTTAGGGCAAGGAACTTTTCCAACATCACAATGGACTTCGCTCGCAACATGACTACCTCAGTGATCACCTTCATCAATGGCACCGCAAGGGACTTCACCATGCAGTATGTGACCTACATCAACAACACCATGCCTGGTAAGTAGAAGGATAGTGTCTGAAAACACTGTGATCCTTAATGTTACAGTGAAATCACATATTTTCATATCAAATAACATGATTTTGACACTATGTTCCACAGTTTTACATGTACAAAGAGCATACGTGGAGAACAAGTAAATGACAATAACGACGACAACTAAATGAAACTAGTCCCGGAATGCATTTTTAATGTTTGTTTCTGTATATATGTACATGTATATATATATATATATATATATATATATATATATATATAATTCCTATATCATGCGCATTCCTCGCCAGGAAAAAGCGTCTTTAGTGTAATGCCATTTTAGGTTTTTATCACACACATATCTATATCTATATATATATATATATATATACATATACAATTCCTATTTAATGTGTTTTGTTAATTACTTTATCTTTGTTTTGATCGGTATTGCTACAGGCTGGATGATTCGCTACTATGAAATTGACCAGATCCCCTTTAGGGTCCGTATGCGCCTTGCAGCCCTCGAACCAGTCCAACTGGCACGAAATTTGACCGCCTATGCCATCAACCGCACCCTCTTTATGACCGAGGTGGCTCTCAACCGCAGTCAAGCACTCACACGCTACGCCGTCAACCAGACTCGCGTGATGACACAGTTTGCTCTTAACAGGACCCGTGTTCTCACCAAAGAGGCCATTAATCGCACTCGCACTCTCATCAAGGACACATTGAATACCATTGGTCGTCTTGATGATCACAGCTTTGCCATGAACATCTCTCACCCATTCAACTGGACAAGCTTCAGAACCGTTCCTCGGCTGAGCAACAGTCAAATCCAGTACATAAAGGTAATTACTATTTGGTTGACAAGAATTTCATTCAACCTTCGGCTTGTATTTTTAATTTCCAGTGTATTTTCATATAATGCCACACCATTTTCCAAGTTTCATCCTTCATTCACCTGGAGTTTGCGACTGATGTATTTAACCGAACCATACCAATTGAGAAAACCAAGCTCTTTTTATTGAAATTAAAAATTACTTTATTTTTACTTATGATTATTCATATGTGTACTGAACACTGACAAAATTTGCGAAATTACCTTGTATCTCCTCCTCCAGGACAAAATGGCCCTCATCAACCAGAACGTTGTCGTGCCGGTTCAACTCAAGATCGAAGAGGTCCGCAATAATCTAACTGTACGCTACGACGAAATCTCTGCCATGGTGCGGGAATACTATGAATTGAAGAAGCCTATAGTTGAGGAAAAGATCAGGGAATACCGTGCGAAGATTGAGGAGAAGATTGAAGAGTACAAGAATATCCTCAATGAGTACAAGAGGGAGCTTGAAGAGAAATGGGTGGATGAGTGGAAGCCTACTCTTCTTCAGAAGAAGGATGAGATCATCAGCAAATGGGAAACTGAGATCAAACCTACGTTCGACGCATTGGTAGCCAACGTTACCAGGATTGTCAGGGACCCAGAGCTGCTGAGCAACCTGAAGAGGAACTATACCTATTTCAGGAATGAATATCTGCCTGAGCTGAGGAGATACATCATGGAAGAGAAATACCCAGAGCTGAGGAGGTACATCGTTGATGAGAAATATCCTGAAATCAAGGAAGAGGTGCTGGCCAGATATGAGGTTGCAAAAGAGCTCTTCGAGGAGTTCAGATACAACGTCACTGTCTTCATTGATGATATGCAACTCCGATTTGAGAAGCTGAGGGTGCAAGCTGAAGAGAAGTGGACTGAGCTTCTGGACAGGATTACAAGTCTCAAGCAGAATTGGCCAGAGACAGTCAGAAAGCTTAAGGAAGACATCGAGGATGTCAAGGTTCAACTGAAGGCCAAGTTCACCAAACTGGTCAACAAGATTCTCTCCATCCTCAAAGAGCTTCGCATCCCTGTTGAAGTTCTTCCTCTGGAGCACATCAGCCTTTACAACCCATGGAAATGTGAGTATTGACTTTCTCTTTTTCATGAATAACTTCGTAGCTCTGTTTAAGACTATATAATACTTGTACAATACTTGTACTTTTTTTTTTCAAGGCAGCTGATATATAGAAAATCATTTTTGTAGGTTTCAGGGCAGTTGAGAAGGATAGAGAAATTTTCGATAAACTTCTTCGTTGACTTTGAAATGATTTGTATTCTTCAGATCAATCTGAACAGCATATAAACATACTGTATGGAATTGTTATTTTCTTTTACTTTCTCACTACCTTTGTCATTAATAGACACTGCAATGATCTTCGGTGACAACCACGTGATGACCTTCGATGGAAAGGTTTACAGTGTGCCACCATACTACGATGAACAGCAGACTTACATCCTCGCTCACGATTTCGTCGATCGCAACTTCTCTCTGCTCGTCCAGAAGAAACGCGTCACTCTTTTGGTGCGCAACATGAGTGTAGCCATCGATGACCAGATGGTGGTATACAAGAATGGAGAGGAAACCCTTCAGGAGCTGCCGTACCAGACACCAGTCAGCAAGGAGCTAACTATCATGCGCAGTGGTCCATGGGTTAACGTCACCTCGTCATCTGGTATCGCTCTCTTGTGTCACAAGGAGCACTTCCTGTGCATCTTCCATCTGAGCGGCTGGTATCATAGCAAGTCTCGAGGACTTCTCGGCAATGTTGACACTGAATACCACAACGAATTCGTTCTTCCCACTGGCGAGGTCACAACTGACCTTGTTGAATTTGTCCGTGCATACGACGTTTCACCTGCCTCTAACCCGAGAAACGTTGTTCCGTCCCTCTTCGGATCGTGCGCATCGAACGTTGAGATGTGCAGAACTCTCTTCCTTGATGACAACTCCGTCTTGAGCGAGACATTCAACGTCATTAACAGGACCGAGTTCTACAACTTCTGCCTCGAGGACACCAGGAAGTGCCATCAGACTTGTGATTCCGCCAACGCAGCCATCACTCTTGGCAAGGAGTGCAGCACCAACGTGAGCTACACACCAGAATGCTGTGAGTATTACATGCTGATCCGAGGTGTGTGAAACTCACTCTATTTGATAAATTTCGAGACAAAATAAATGCAGAACGTTCTGATTTCTGGTATAGTAATGGTGCAGTCAAACGAATAAGTATGCTAACATGTAAACATATCCAAACATATCTAGACACTGTCTCATTCGGAAAATTAAATCTCCATCCTGCTTCTTCCTCTATAGTGAGCTGCAACGTCGGGGAAATCACTCAAGAGAATGGTAGATCTGCGAAATCGGCCGATATCATATTCGTCGTCTCTGAGACTTATGCTATGGCTGAGGACAACTCCATTCAGGATAACCTTAAGGTCCTCGTCAACCGCATCAAGGGCAAGCTCGGAGCTTTCAACGTCTCCGATGTGAAGTACGGCATCACAGCCTTCGGTGGAGCTGACATCCACGGCAAACCTCACACACACACTGTCTGTGGACATCTGCAGGATAACCTCGTTGAATGCCTCAACAGCGGAATCGACAGTCTCGTCTTCCAAGGTGCTAGACCAATCGATGCCATGCAGGCCGTCGAATACGCGGCTCACTATCCATTCCGCAAGGACGCTGCTAAGATCATCATCCTCATCACGGACGAGGAGCTAATGGTACGTTGTCCAAAATATTATTGCCAAAGCATTCACGATCCAATACACCAACGGACAATATGGTATATTAAAGGTCCTGTTTACCTTTGGGAGCAGTGATTTAAAAATTTTCAAGATATCACATTTCATTTGATGCATATGTGTAGGTCAGTTGTATCAAAAAACATCCTACCATATAAGAATTTTGCAATAAAACCTAAAATATAAGGAGATATCACTATTTTTTTTAAATAAACCGTAACTGTAGACGGTTTAGTCTGAAAACATTTTTATTATAACCATTGTTCACATTTTGTATATCTAACAATACTTGACGTTGATTATGCTAATTCAAATCTTTACATTGGTTGTTTCTATCCCGAACTCACATTTTAAAACTATTTTGAAGCACTTATGCTGAATTTTTATTTCATCTGCAAATGGTAGGCCCTAAATTATACCTTTAATTGATAAAAAGACTGGAAAATGTCACGAGAGAAAGTTGTTTGAAAGATGTTATGCTCAACTCGTTCCCCATGATATATTCTGTGTATATTACTCGCTAGGCAAAGGAGGAAATAACTTTGAGACTCCGTTGTCGTCATGTGTAACAACATTTGATATACTTTCCTGCATGTATGTAAATCACGATAGTTCAGTCTAACCAAACTAACCAAGGTGCCTCCATGAGAATAAACTGACAAAGATTTTTCGTCGTATTGTATCATTTGGTCATGAAGGAAGAGAGTGGCAAGCCATGGGACTTCCTCTTCAACATCAACACATCTCTGCCAGCAATCCAGCAACTCCTTGACCGCCAGGGCATCACCTTCAACGTCTTCTCATCCTACCCAACCCTGAACAAGAAGACAATCGATTCACCAATCCTTGGTGTCAACTACCTCGGAAAGCAGATCATCAAGAAGAAGAGCAGCGGCGAAGAAGGCGTCGACCGACTTGCGATTCCCAAGGGACAGTACGCAAAACTCGCTACAGCCACTCGTGGTAAGCATAATATTTATGTTCATTCACGAAGCTACAGTCAGTTGATGGTGGCTTACTTCCACATCATGCCGTCTTGGACGTATGCTGGTATACTAAATGAACTGTGTTAGTGCGTCTGTAATCCTAGAAGACTGTCCGCTTCCCAAACTTTACTGTACATTTATGATGAGCCCCAGCCCATGCTTCCCTAACGTTATTATATTTATTATTTGTTAATTGTACCATTTCAGTGTGAGTGTATGATAATGTAATTGTAATTATGATGTTCTGTTTGGCTGAATAAATGCTAATGATGATTTTAATAAGAATGATGATATGAATAATAATAATTGTAATAAGAATAAAAATGATAATAACAATAACAATAATAATGAGACAATTGAAGAGAACCACGTACAAATTACCTTTTTCATTGTCTTCCTCCAGGCTCGATCATGGGTCTCCACTGGCTCCAGAGCGGCCACCGTGACCTGACCCACATGTTCCCCAGGCTCATCTGGAAGCAGGTGGAGCCCCAGTTCAACGGTCGTGTGGACTACACCTGTCGCTGCACCCTTGGAGTCTACGGAGAGGCTCGCGAGGAGTGTCGCATTACCCGCTTCGTCGACGGAGTTTTTTAAACGTACTAAACATCTTGTAAGATCGTCGCATATACAAAGTCACTTGTAAAGGGCTGACCTGTGATTTTGTGTATTTAGTTGTATCTGAAAGAAAAAAAAAGTTATCGACCTTCACAAGATACTTTCGGTTTTTGTTGTTGAAGATAATTACAACGTTTAAGCATAGTTTAAAGTAACGTTGCAAAAATCTTCTTACACGTTATGAAAGGCAGCCCTATAAGAAAATTACCGAAATGTCTTGACTTGACCGGATTTGCCCATGACTATGACTTCATGTCTGAAAGCAGTTAATCCGATAATGCAATTTGCTTGAAATTCTTGAAAAATCGAACGTATCAAGGCCAAAATTTATTGTCAGTATTCCTTCATTTTTTATGCTAAGTCGAAGATACCGAGTCTGAAATCTGTACTTACTACATGCTATGAACACGTCTTGTATCTTTTGGAAGGGACATACAGGTTACAGGCATTAAGCCATGAACAAAATGTCTCTCGAACTACTGAAAAAAAAACCCCACACATCCAAGAAGAACTGGATAATATCCTTTCAACAAATAGATATATACGCAAAGTGCCATTCATCCATTACGGAATGATTTAAAACAACAACAAAGATAGAATACCTATGTTTTGTAGTTGAATTTTGACGAATAAGAGGATTTGTTTGTTTTTGTTTTTTTCTTGTTGGAGACAGTGACGATCAATGTGGTTTTGTCGTCGTACCAACACGTGTATTTATGTATTTGATATTAGATGAATAAAAGATAAAAGGAAACAAAGGAAGGAAGTGTTTTATTTCAATTTGGTATGTTCATCAGTATGTTCACGTGCAAACGTATGCTGCAGTAAGTTTGGACATTTTATTTAACTTACCGTATATAATTCCTCTTGATATTGTACTGAATTGTCGTATCTGTGTTTCTATGACAGTGGGACTCCGTGAATATTCAGTATTCATCAAAAGTCAGAATGCAACATACAGCAATGTACCTAAGATTGAACAACCATAATTTGTACCACTCGCACTTTTTGATAGCAGAGAGAAATATATGGAAGCTGCAGTTTGAACTACGCAAAACATAATGTTTCCGTTGAAGTCATTTGGGTTTACGTATCAGACCGAACCATCCAACCGAAGGCTTTTGAGAGGAAAACAAGAGAAAGATAGGATAAAGAGTTATAAGGACAAAACAAGAGAAGCAGTATTTGTGAAAATGATAATGATTGCTTTGCATGAAGAGAAAAAGGAATATGAGAAAAGTGGGAGACGTTAATGAAGATGTTGATTAGAAGTGAATGTTTCAGCTTCTAGATTGACTGAACTGTGAAAGATTGAACATATTTAGAACATATTCATGTCTTAGAGCGGCATTACACAAAATTTCCATCAACAATGCTGACAGTCAATTCTACACTTACTCGATATATTGGAATATTGAACGATGTCATATACATTATATATATATATATATAGGTCTCTATATTTATGTGTATGTGTGTGTGAGTGTGAGCCTAAATAGACGTGTGTTGCGTATGAGTGTCTATGTGAGCGAACTGCATTTTATTTCACGATACTTACATGATAGGTTTTATTTTCTATCAGTTCGTAAAGTAGAGTTCAGTTAATTAGGCGTGTCATAATATCTCTGTTTTTATTCAATTGTATTTTATTCAAAAGAAACCAACACTCACTCTAACAAAATTGTATTACAACTTTCACAAAATACCAGCGTAAGATAGTGAATAAATGTGTTTGGCTTTGGACAGGAACAAATAAGAATATGAAGCTATCTTGAATTACACGGATTATTCGATTGATTTTTTTATGAGCATAGCAAAGAAATACATTTCACTTTCGTGTCAACATACGTAGCATGACACTTCACTGATGCTAAAAAAAAAAAAAAAAAAAAAACATGTTGCGTGCCTTCAATCAACAGTATTAAGTATTGAAGTTATTTTTTAAAGAAAGAAATATAATAAGAAAGATACTCTTGACGAAAATAATCTGGATCAGACTGATCCTTAAATCTTATCTTACTACCTTCACAATGGTCATCTATATAGTCTATATCTAGTCCTACAAGGGACTTAATCCCACTCCCACTTACAAACATTTCCTTATCATTCTACCTTCCCCCCATTTCCCCCATCAATTTACACTAAATATATTCACACAAACACACACACGCACATATTTTTCTCAACACAGTAATACATTCGCCATACATGCGCAACACATAACAAGAAACATAGACACCATCACCATCCCCTCACTCCACTTGCATGTTTCACTATCTTCTCTGAAACTGAATATTATATATATATATATATATATATATATATATATATATATATATATATATATATATTATAATTATATGAAGAATGAGTCTCAAATACGCAATCTGTAGATCCAACAAGAAGGTTTTTATTCACAAAATTTTCAACCCGCCTCGGGCCTTCGTCAGTGTAGTGTATACTAGGACAATGATAATTTTTTTTCTTATAGTGAATATATTTAGTGTAAAAAAACAAACAAAAAAAAACAAACAAACAAACAAACTTATCGTTGTCCACTGACGAATTCCTGAGGCGGGTTCAAAATTTTGTGAATAAAAACCTTCTTGTTGGATTTACAGATGGCGTATTTGAGACTCATTCTTCCTATAATTATAACATTCGAAGTCCAACACGTTGAAAATTCCAAGATGAACATTATCATATAATATATATATATATATATATATATATATATATATATATATATATATATATATTATATATTATATATAATGTTAACGGTTGTCAGACATAAGCTGAAATGCAATATATATATATTGCATTTCAGCTTATGTCTGACAACCGTTAACATTTCACTTATTTCACTGGATAAAAGGTTTTTAATCTCCGAAAGATTGACTTTATTTGCAATCCCTCTGCATGTATAAGGCACTATACCCCTCCCCTCAAAGTACACACACACACACACACACACACACACACACACACACATACCACAGATATGTATTGATATACCAAGATCCATAACATTATAGTGCTGCTTATTTCTTTGAAACCCCCCCCCCCAAAAAAAAAAAAAAAAAAAAAAAGGAGAAATGAAACGCGCTTCAATGCCATTATCTCAGCCTACATACTAGGGACATGTCATTTTCAAACAAACCCAAAACATATTCAAAACTTAAACGTCCCTGTCCATCATCTCTCTATCATCCAGTTTCTATAACCAGTTTGATGCCTTATAAACGTCTTTTATCAAATTAAAGTGAAGGTTTGGTGAAGACTTAGTAATGAAAGATGATCTTTGACTAGATTCTTGATAAACAGGAAAGAGCAATCTTGTCCTGTAATATTGATGTTCTACAAATAGAAAGACAAACGAGGAGAAGTTTGCACCTTTAGAAAACAAAACCCGATGAAGTTGGAATACTGCGGCCTTTACCACCTATATCGGCATGTCTCGTGTCCACGATAATCAATCACATGATAAGTTATGACTTTATCAGCGGGTTCAACTTGTGCCACACTGGCACACCTGTAGAAATACACCTGTATAAAACGAGTGTAATACTAAAGTCCCAACATTTTAATGATGTCATCAGAAATGCCGGATGTATTGATGCTTTAGTCCTTGGTGTACCACGGTTATGGTTATGACAACATCCCAAGAGGCAAATAATCAAGAGTATTCCGTCAAAGGTTCAGAGAGATGAACATAGTGCAACCCGTAAACAGTGTATCATCTCGCTTCATTGGCCTGCAGATGGCTGGCCCGGAAATTTCGAACATTTCCGCTGTTTTCCCTCGAACGCGCACACACAAAGGATTGTAACCAGGGAGGCCACCTCCCTGGTACCTTGGAGCAGCTCCATGCTAGTACATGTACCCAATATTTTTGGGTATACTCTAGTCTGGCTTCCAGACCGTCTGCCTGTACTAGTTTACTTCCTAAAATATCAGCACCTTCTAATGACGAAAGAAGTAGCAAGTTAAGTTGGTTGGTCATGCAGATACCTTCGGCAAAGAGGTTGATACGATAAACATAACACACGTGAAAATACAGTATGCAGGTTCATTCCATACACACCAGCCTCTAATAATGGACAGAAAACATTGTCACTGATTCTCTACAGGACTTCCTCAGTGCCAAGCCATGCTGATGTGTCTGGGAATATTGATGGCAATACGACGGAAGAATGATTTAAAGAGCCACAATAATGAATAATTTCTCCCCTACCTCTTAAGTTAGTATACATTTTCCACCTACTATGTGAGTACAGAGGAAAGGAGAGAGACATTAACACACACACACACACACACACACACACACACACAGAATATTTCATGAAGTGAAACACGATTTCAAACTTCAAAGGCGCTTATAGCCAGAAATGCAGCTCACAAACGAAGTGCAAGAGTACAGAGAACTCCCAAACGCCACTTCGATTTCCACGGGAAAGCGCTGCTCAGCTGCAGGAGCCTGACACTGTGCTAAAGAGTTACTAGCATGGGCGTAAATCCCGGGGGGATGGGGGGATATATCCCCCCCCCCCCCTGAAATGGAGGAGGGGGGGGATGGCCTAGCTGTACAATCATCCCCCCTGAATTTTGAGGAAAAAAATGGAGGAAGCAGAAATGTGATTGTATCAATTTTGGCATATTGCATGACGTTTGTACGCCGGCCTTCAGACAGGTAACAGAGCTGAACAGTATTCTATCTTGTAGGAAAATGTATAATTTTCTCTTGAAAGCGCTCGCTCGCGAAGAAAGTAAAATCGACATGCACTGTAAGGTGTGGCTCAGACGTTGACAACGTCAAATAGTATAGGCCTACATGTAAATATGCTATGACGCGAGTAACTGGGGACCATCTGCAAAATATGTACGAAAAGAAACAAAAAAAAAACAATAACAAAAACTATATAGCCATAATTGAACCCCCTCCATTTCCTGAGTCATTCATGAGAAACGACAGTGACTGATGACTCAGTCAGGATACATCTATGGGCATACCCAGGGAAGATCATTGGCGTCGAGTCTATGGGGGGGGGGGGGCAAAGGGGCATTTGCCCCACCCCTACGGAAGTGTTTAAGCAGACAAATCATTTATCCCCCAAGCAACGGCGTAGCCAGGATTTCATCTCAGGGGGACGGTTAGTCTGCGAGGGAGCGAAGCGACCGAGCCCGAGCGAGCGGAGCGAGCGAGGGGGGGGGGGGAGGGTGTGGGAGGGGGGTGTCCCCCCTCCCACGGTTAGAACTTTTTTGCATTTGGATGTTGTAAATGGTGCAATTTGATGCATGTTTTTGCGCGTTTTATCGACGTGAAACAGTCCCACTTGTTTATGGTAGCAGTTTATTTTGATGTAGATTATTATTGAACAATAATGTTGCCTATAAAAGGGTATAATTTAGATACACTTCTTGTATCAATTCTTTTCACTGAATATCATGAACGTGACTGGACCCGGGCGAGCGGAGCGAGCGAGGGGATAGGGGAGGGTGTGGGAGGGGGGTGTCCCCCTCCCACAGTAAGAACTTTTTGCATTTTGATGTTGCAAATGGTGCAATTTGATGCATGTTTTTGCGCGTCTTATCGACATGAAACAGTCCCACTTGTTTAAGGTAGTAGTATATTTTAGTGTAGATTATTATTAAACAATTTGCCTATAACATGGTATAATTTAAATACACTTCTTGTATTAATTCTGTTCACTGAATATCATGAACGCGACTGAACCCGAGCGAGCGGAGCGAGCGAGGGGGGAGGGGAGTGTGTGGGAGGGGTGTCCCCCCTCCCACGGTGAGAACTTTTTACATTTTGATTTTGCAAATGGTGCAATTTGATGCATGTATTTGCGTGTTTTAACGACGTGAAACAGTCCCACTTGTTTAAGATCGCAGTATATTTTAGTGTGTATAGATTATTATTGAACAATTTGCCTATAAAATGGTATAATTCAAATACACTTCTTGTATTAATTCTTTTCACTGAATATCATGAACGCGACTGAACCCGAGCGAGCAGGGCGAGCGGAGCGAGCGAGGGGGTAGGGGAGGGGGGTTTCCCCCCTCCCACGGTGAGAAATTTTTACATTTCAATTTTGCAAATGGTGCAATTTGATGCATGTATTTGCGTGTTCTAACGACGTGAAACAGTCCCACTTGTTTAAGATTGCAGTATATTTTAGTGTAGATTATTATTGAACAATTTGCCTATAAAATGGTATAATTCAAATACACTTCTTGTATTAATTCTTTTCACTGAATATCATGAACGCGACTGAACCCGAGCGAGCGGAGCGAGCGAGGGGGGAGGGGAGGGTGTGGGAGGGGGGTGTCCCCCCTCCCACGATAAGAACTTTTTGCATTTTGATGTTGCAAATGGTGCAATTTGATGCATGTTTTTGCGCGTTTTATCGACGTGAAACAGTCCCACTTGTTTAAGATTGCAGTATATTTTAGTGTAGATTATTATTGAACAATTTGCCTATAATTCAAATACACTTCTTGTATTAATTCTTTTCACTGAATATCATGAACGCGACTGTACCCGAGCGAGCAGAGCGAGCGGAGCAAGCGAGGGGGTAGGGGAGGGTGTGGGAGGGGGGTTTCCCCCCTCCCACGGTGAGAAATTTTTACATTTTGATTTTGCAAATGGTGCAATTTGATGCATGTATTTGCGTGTTTTAACGACGTGAAACAGTCCCACTTGTTTAAGATTGCAGTATATTTTAGTGTGGATTATTATTGAACAATTTGCCTATAAAATGGTATAATTCAAATACACTTCTTGTATTAATTCTTTTCACTGAATATCATGAATGGGACTGAACCCGAGCGAGCGGAGCGATCGAGGGGGGAGGGGAGGGTGTGGGAGGGGGGTTTCCCCCTCCCACGGTGAGAACTTTTTGCATTTTGATGTTGCAAATGGTGCAATTTGATGCATGTTTTTGCGTGTTTTAACGAGTTGAAACAGTCCCACTTGTTTAAGGTTGCAGTATATTTTAGTGTAGATTATTATTAAACAATTTGCCTATAAAACAGTATAATTCAAACACACTAGTCTTCTTGTATTAATTCTCACACGGAATGTCATGAACGCTGTCTGTTCAGCAATCAAACAGAAAAAGCATGCACATGAGGGTGTAGATAGGGGCATATCCCCTCCCACACGAAGGTGATTTTGCGTTTTCAGACCTGAAATTCAGCGATCTGGTGCAAATTTTTGGTGCAACACTTTTTCATCGAAGTGTTAAAATCACGGAATTTAGCTCTTATTCCGAATGTGCACCATCTGTGCGTATGTATAAAGTCTAGTGAGGTAGAACTTAGGGGAAGGGGGATTCCCCCTCCCGCTCGCGGAGCTTTTGCGTTTTTAGAATTGAAATAAAGCGATCTTGGTATAGCCACAGTCTACTTCTTTGCATGGCGGGGGGGGGGGGGGGGCGAGCAGGGAGAAGGGCGTTGGCGAGTGTTATCTCCACTCTTCCCTTCCGATGGAGCTTTTATCTTTTTAAGGTTGAAATTGAGATATCTCGTATACGCATAAAACGCATATTTGATGGAATCAACATTTGGGTAATAAAAAAAAATAAAAAAAACTGATGGGGGGGGGGCTGAGGGAGGAAAGGGTCGATTAAAAGGGGAAATTCCCCTTATACATGAGGGAACCTTCAGTTTTCGGAATACATGTATTAGTGAAAAGTCTTGTGCACTCAGAATTATTCAGAATTTTTTGTAAATCTAAAAAGTGTACTTAGCTAGGGAAAGAGGCATAGAGGGGGAGGGTTTGGGAGGGGGATACCCCCTCCCAAGCACGAGAGATTTTGCATATTTTGAATTGAAATTCAACGATCTGGTGCACACTTTGAGTGAAATATTCAAAAAAAAATATCTTATTTGATGAAAGGTTGCAAAGGAGACCCGCTTCATGCGCATGCATACAGTATACACGCATTTTTTTTTCCGCCTCCCAAATCCTCGGTCCAAATCTTAGGGGGGGGGGCGACCGCCCCCATCGCCCCCCCCCCCCCCCGGCTACGCCAGTGCCCCCAAGCAATTCCCGAGATGAGGACAAATCTCGAACTTTCTAAATGGAAAATTGTCCAAATATCGCCAGAACTATGCACCAGATCGTTGCAATGCAATCATAAACATGCAAAAGTTGCGCTATACAGGATCCCTTTCGATAAACTTTGTACACTTTTGACATTGACGTATATTTCCCTAATTTATCAAAGGGCGTGTAGCAGATCTTTCACTTAACAAAAGCACCCTCATTATGCAGAGGCGTCGATGGGGGGGGGGGATGGTTCCCCCATAAAAATTGGGACAAACAAAAGCGAAAAATATAGCTACAAACGGCAGTTTTTTTAGTGTAAAATGTAAAAACTTTAAAGCTCGCTCGCATTTAACCGCTATGCCGTTCTCCTAATGTTGCTGCCACTGACTGACAGCAGTTGCGCCCGGTGCGCCCCCTTAATTTCCAAAGCGGAAAAAAAAACAGCCACAAACGGCAGTTTTGGGGACTGTAAAATGTCAAAATTTTAAGTTCACTCGCTTCGCTCGCTCGCATTTAATCATTATGCCATTCTCCTGATGTTGCTGCCAGTAATTGCCAGCAGTTTTCGCCCGGTGTGCCCCCCCCCCTTAATTTCCAAAGGGAAAAAAAAATACAGCGACGTGCAGACGGCAGTCTTTGGACTGTAAAATGTCAAAATTTTGAAGCTCGCTCGCTTCGCTCGCTCGCATTTGATCGTTATTCCATTCTATTGATTTTGCTGCCAGTAATTGCCAGCAGTTTTCGCCCGGTGCGCCCCCCTTAATTTCCAAAGCAAAAAATAAAAAAAAAATAAAAAAATATATATATGTATATATATTATATATATATGTAGGACAGTTTTGGGGACTGTAAAATATCAAAATTTTCAAGCTCACTCGCTTCGCTCGCTCGCATCAAATCATTATTCCATTCTCCTGATGTTGATGCCAGTAATTGCCGGCAGTTGCGCCCGGTGTGCCCCCCTTAATTTCCAAAGCGAAAAAAAAAAAAAAAAAAAATACAGCGACAAACGGCAGTCTTTGGACTATAAAATGTCAAAATTTTGAAGCTCGCTCGCATTTGATCATTATTCTATTCTATTGATTTTGCTGCCAATAATTGCCAGCAGTTTTCGCCCGGTGCGCCCCCTTAATTTCCAAAGCGAAAAATATAGCTACAAACGGCAGTTTTTGGACTGTAAAATGTCAAAATTTTGAAGCTCGTTCGCTTCGCTCGCTCGCATTCATTATTATGCCATTCTCCTGATGCTGCTGCCAGTAATTGCCAGTAGTTTTCGCCCTGTGCGCCCCCTTAATTTCCAAAGCGAAAAAAAAAGCCACAAACGACAGTTTTTGGGACTGTAAAATGTCAAAAATTTTAAGCTCACTCGCTTCGCTCGCTCGCATTTAATCATTATGCCATTCTCCTGATGTTGCTGCCAGTAATTGCCAGCAATTTTCGCCCGGTGCGCCCCCCCCCCCTTAATTTCCAAAGCGAAAAATTACAGCCACAAAGGACAGTTTTGGGGACTGTAAGTAGTATATGAGGTACCTTTTCAAGAGGTCCAGGAGCAGGAGCAGGAAGAGTAAACAATAGAATATGAAATATGAATATTTGCATTGTTCTTAAACAAAGAGAATATGATATTAACGATCACAAAATTAATCAGATTTGTATAATTAGGGTATTAGTCGATAATATTCTATTGTTTACTGCTGAGTCTATTGTCTTAGATCACGCTCATAAATAATATTCTTTTGTTTTAACGGTATGCTATTTGTTCGCAAGATGATGGTTAATAGTTCTAGCAATATGCTATTGTTTTAACGATGAGTTTATTGTTTTAGATCATGCTCATGAATATTCTTTTGTTTTAACGATACACTACTGTCGACAACGTGCTACGATGGTTGATTGTTTTAGCATTATCCTATTGTTTTAACGGAGATGATGGTCGATTGTTTCAGCAATATCCTATTGTTTTATTGATATGTCTGTGTGTTGTTGTTTTTCATTACGCTCATAAAGATTCTTCTGTTTTAACAGTATGTTATATTAGGTAACATGATAGTCCATTGCTTTAGTTATGTATTATTGTTTAAATATGCAATCTATTATCTCAGCGTGATCTTACTCTTCCTTATAGATATTCTGCTTTAATGAGACACCGTTGTTTTTAGCAAACCCCGGCTGTGCTGTGACGTGTTGACGATGTCCATTGTTCATAACCGTGACAGTATCGGACACGCTTGGATAAGATGGTGAATTCGATGGAAGTATATTGCACCATCGTGTGAAAGAGAACAAGGTAAACTGTATCTAGTCAACAGGTGTGAAACGAGGTCCATTGTTATGTCATAGCCGTAACAGCGTCGGACACGCTTGGATAAGATGGTGAATTCGATGGAAGTATTGCACCATCGTGTGAAAGAGAACAAGATAAAATTGTATATTCTCAACGGGTGTGAGGTATTGATCTGTATAACTCGATACAGATGTGAATGATGTGAAAAGCTGATAGGTCAAGTTTCGGATGCTTTAGTCTATCCGTATGAGACGAGTATATGCTTTGGTAGCTGTTGCGTTACCATGCAGTTCAAGTCATTTATCCCTCCCTATTCTAGAGTCTATGGAAAGATCCTGTAGCCATGTTATATTATTTTGTCTGCATCTAATAAAGTACAAGGAAACGAGTATATTACACTATCAGTAGCCTATGGCAGTACTATAACAACGCATACAGTTGATATAAAGTAATGGCATCGCCTTCTTACGATAACCACAATGAATTGTTTCTCTCTTAGTTGCTAATTTGCGTCAATTTTCATGAAGAGGATAAAAGTAGTTCAGTTTAAATAATACTAACAATTGGTAATGAGCCTGTCAATTTTTTTGGTCCTTCTATACGATTATATTGTCAGGAAGTAATATTAAGATATTTCTTTACTTTTTAAATTATACCTATTTAGATCTATTATACTATGAGTGTAAGTATCATTTGTGTGCACGTTGTAATTGATAAATAACATCTATAAATATAATATATCGAATAAATCATACGAGGTTTGTTTAATTATACAAGGGCCTAGGCTGGTTATGTTTCCTTTATTTTCTAATGATCATCATAGTGATTAAAAGAAAAACAAATCCGTCCACTCAGAAAAGAAAATCGAAATGATAAACCCATTGCTATTTTAATGTGAGAAAAGTTGCATTTCTTTTTTATGCGGAGGTGATTTCCACTAATCTGTATTCGTACGATTAAAAGCTGAAAAGTGCAATCATTAACGGTTGCTACTACACATATATGTTTGATATTCTCCATCCAAACATTTCATTTTTTTTTTGCCGACAATGTTATACGATACGGTCATTCATGGTTCGTGGTTCACAATGTTGTTTTCCCCCTTATGTTTACGTTGCTACGTTGCCATTAGCCAAAGATTTGGGGGTTAAACATTCTAGTAAAACTTGTTTCTATATCAACCCATCCCCCCCCCCCCCTTCATTCAGCGCATGAGTTTATCCTCACTGTCGATGTATGTGCAAAAAAAAAAAAAATGAAACGAACCCTGCTACTAACTTAAGTGCATCCTAAACACTAGAGCGGGTGTCATACCGCTATACTGGCACTGACCAGTGGAGATCGCGCGTGGCTACGAACAATACCTTTTCCCTGACGTCATATGCTTGGACAAAAGGACCGGTCTGCGTATCCCAACGAGTTCAAGAAATCGATAATAGAAATTCCCCTCTCCTGATATCCCCGACAGTGAACATACCTCTTCTTCATTCTTTCTTAATAATTCGTGTAAATCACTATCTTCTCATAAAAAACTTGGTCGTTACAGTTTTGTTCTCGTTTTTTCGTATTTCTTTCTTCGTAGATTTGCATAAATGTGTATTTTTTTTGAGCCATCACACGTTCATATATCATTTTTTTTTTCATCGTAATTTCATAACGGTAAAAGCATAAAATATAATACCGATACATGTTTTGAAGGTCAATCATTGAATTGAAATAATCTTTCTTATCAATCAAAAATAACAGAACTGAACCTCTCTTGGACAAACGAAAAAAAAAAATCACACACACAATGTGTCATGTATTGTTATGCACATAATCTGGTCAGATACATACACATACACACGTTAAATATATTTATCCTCTTCACTCGTTCGCACAAAGATGTGACATGTTGTTCCACTTCTTCATTCGCATCGTACAATGACACTCACACGATTATATTATGACACCCCCATGATTTATACTCTTGATACTCAAATATGACTGCAAAAAAGAAATTTGGATGCGTTACATACACAGATTTAAGACTGCAAATGGTGAAATGATGAAACGATGAAATGATGAAACGATGAAATGATGAAACGATGAAACGGTGAAATGATGAAACGATGAAATGATGAAATGATGAAACGATAAAATGATGAAATGATGAAAAGAGGAATATAATTGTCCTCATTCTTTCTCACTTTCGATGCCAAGTACTCACACCGTAATGATATTAGGTCAAGCAAAGTCAAATAAGATTTCCATGATATATTGCAAACGCGCACAGCTTCACCACACCATAAACTCCACATAGATTCCATTTCCTTGACGTCATATGCTTGGATAAAAGGACCGGTCTGCGTATCCCAACGAGTTCAAGAAATCGATAATAGAAATTCCCCTCTCCTGATATCACCGACAGTGAACATGCCTCTTCTTCATTCTTTCTTAATAATTCGTTTAAATCATTATTTTCTCATTAAAAAAAAAACTTGGTCGTTACAGTTTTGTTCTCGTTTTTTTTTTCGTATTTTTTCTTAAATATAATACCGATACATGTTTTGAAGGTCAATCATTGAATTGAAATAATCTTTCTTATCAATCAGAAATAACAGAACTGAACCTCTCTTGGACAAACGGAAAAAAAAAATCACACACACAATGTGTCATGTATTGTTATGCACATAATCTGGTCAGATACATACACATACACACGTTAGATATATTTATCCTCTTCACTCGTTCGCACAAAGATGTGAAATGTTGTTCCACTTCTTCATTCGCATCGTACAATGACACTCACACGATTATATTATGACACCCCCATGATTTATACTCTTGATACTCAAATATGACTGCAAAAAAGAAATTTGGATGCGTTACATGCACAGATTTAAGACTGCAAATGGTGAAATGATGAAACGATGAAATGATGAAACGATGAAATGATGAAACGATGAAACGGTGAAATGATGAAACGATGAAATGATGAAATGATGAAACGATAAAATGATGAAATGATGAAAAGAGGAATATAATTGTCCTCATTCTTTCTCACTTTCGATGCCAAGTACTCACACCGTAATGATATTAGGTCAAGCAAAGTCAAATAAGATTTCCATGATATATTGCAAACGCGCACAGCTCCACCACACCATAAACTCCACATAGATTCCATTTCCTTGACGTCATATGCTTGGATAAAAGGACCGGTCTGCGTATCCCAACGAGTTCAAGAAATCGATAATAGAAATTCCCCACTCCTGATATCACCGACAGTGAACATGCCTCTTCTTCATTCTTTCTTAATAATTCGTTTAAATCATTATTTTCTCATTAAAAAAAAAACTTGGTCGTTACAGTTTTGTTCTCGTTTTTTTTTTTTCGTATTTTTTCTTAAATATAATACCGATACATGTTTTGAAGGTCAATCATTGAATTGAAATAATCTTTCTTATCAATCAGAAATAACAGAACTGAACCTCTCTTGGACAAACGGAAAAAAAAATCACACACACAATGTGTCATGTATTGTTATGCACATAATCTGGTCAGATACATACACATACACACGTTAGATATATTTATCCTCTTCACTCGTTCGCACAAAGATGTGAAATGTTGTTCCACTTCTTCATTCGCATCGTACAATGACACTCACACGATTATATTATGACACCCCCATGATTTATACTCTTGATACTCAAATATGACTGCAAAAAAGAAATTTGGATGCGTTACATGCACAGATTTAAGACTGCAAATGGTGAAATGATGAAACGATGAAATGATGAAACGATGAAATGATGAAACGATGAAACGGTGAAATGATGAAATGATGAAACGATAAAATGATGAAATGATGAAAAGAGGAATATAATTGTCCTCATTCTTTCTCACTTTCGATGCCAAGTACTCACACCGTAATGATATTAGGTCAAGCAAAGTCAAATAAGATTTCCATGATATATTGCAAACGCGCACAGCTCCACCACACCATAAACTCCACATAGATTCCATTTCCTTGACGTCATATGCTTGGATAAAAGGACCGGTCTGCGTATCCCAACGAGTTCAAGAAATCGATAATAGAAATTCCCCTCTCCTGATATCACCGACAGTGAACATGCCTCTTCTTCATTCTTTCTTAATAATTCGTTTAAATCATTATTTTCTCATAAAAAAAAAAACTTGGTCGTTACAGTTTTGTTCTCGTTGTTTTTTTTTCGTATTTTTTCTTAAATATAATACCGATACATGTTTTGAAGGTCAATCATTGAATTGAAATAATCTTTCTTATCAATCAGAAATAACAGAACTGAACCTCTCTTGGACAAACGGAAAAAAAAAATCACACACACAATGTGTCATGTATTGTTATGCACATAATCTGGTCAGATACATACACATACACACGTTAAATATATTTATCCTCTTCGCTCGTTCGCACAAAGACGTGACATGTTGTTCCACTTCTTCATTCGCATCGTACAATGACACTCACACGATTATATTATATTAATACTCAAATATGACATTGAAAAAATTGCATGCGTTACATGCACAGATTTAAAACAGCAAAGTGGCGAAAATACGAAATGGCGAAATGGTGAAATGGCAAAATGGTGAAATGGTGAAATGACGAATCGACGAAACGTCGAAGTGGTGAATTTTATGTACAACATGCCCGTCTTCATAGAATTGATTTCGAATAATGTATCGCATGAACCAGGATGGCCTGGACTATTACTTCGCTTCATGATATGATTATATTATGTACAACTACGTCAGGAGAGAAAATGAATGACACATCATTCGGTGAACACCACGGATAAATTCAAACGTCACGCAAACCTATGTTTACAATACATAGCAAATTATATAAATATTCAGACGATGAAATGTTGTAGTGGAGAAACATTAAGATAGTATGTCAGTCGTTATATCTTGAGGATAAGTTCAATAGAACGGCTAGCATTTAATATTTCGAATGTATTCATACAGAATATTATGTATCATGTACAGTCCCTCACATCTGAACATAGACCGTAGAATCAATGATCAGCCGATGAAATGACCGGCTGGGGATATGTAACGATGTTAGCGTTAATACAATTAAAAAAATAATAACATTTGTAGAATATAATATTAAGTATGCATGTGTACATACTTAAATAGCACCCCATTCATACTATTTTTCTCATTCGCATCGTTTCAACAGACAACCATACCAATGAAGTAAACACGCAATCTCGACCACATTCACCAACTCGAGATATCGGAATTGAAACACATGGAACTTTTTCCTTCTTTTTGTTCATTTATTCAACTATACTTACAATCATGCGCAATATCCATATATTCGTTGATATCCTCCATGTCCTCACTATAAAGCTTTTTTCATACTCCATTACACGGTAAAATAGATATCCTATATATTTCAAAAATAATACACTGCATATCATTATGTCGTTTACCGTATTACTTTTAAACCGTTCTCGTGATATATTTAACGTGGATATACAGACACCGAGGAAGTCCATGTTAATTTGATTATATTTATTTCACTTATACGTTAAGTAACATTGTACTTTACTGGGTCAGTGCGTGAAACGGTGAAACGTTGAAATGGCGAAACCGTAAAACGGCGAAACGTTGAAAGCGACAAAGGCACTGGTGAAAGTGATGAATGTTGGGAAAGTGGTGAATATGGTCAAACGATGAAAAGATGACAGTGATAAAGGTAGCAAATGTGGCAAAACTTGTCAATGTGACAAAGAATGTAATAAATTGTCGAGCGTGACGAAAGTGATGAATGTGGCAAAAAATTGTGATATTTGTAAAGGTGGAGAAGATGGCGAAAGTGATGAATTGTAGACTGGTATACGGTATCTTTAATTTCATGACTGTCGAATAACCATACAAAGTTCAAAAACTGAAAACAGGCGCCAATCTACCACCTGATGTCGCAATGATGTCGTAATATCTGAAAGGTTCTACCTTGCCCAGATGACTCATCCTTTGTAAATTTTGATCAATTCATTCGCTCTATGAAAACAGGAGTAACAACCGTACCAATTGATTTGAACATGTGAAGTCTAATAGTTTACACACTTGCGTTCTCGCTACTTTTGTATTCGTTCTCTCGCTGATCTAAGCGGATTAAAGCTGTTTTTCAAGTTCAGAACGAGCTTCTATAAAGAATCGTGGCTACACCATTTGGCTGACCTTCGATCGTGTGCTAAATCGGATTTAACTTCTTAGTAGACTTCAATAATAGATCGTGGATATTCCACCAGACTGGGCCTCGTTCGCTCGCTAATCAAATCGGATTCAAGTTGTTTTTCAAGTTCATAACCGGCTTCTATAATGAATTTCGGCTATACCATTTGGGTTACACTTCGATCGTGTGGTACAGAATTGTACGTGGCATTGCTGAATGGTTTGTAATACAATAAACTATGATGCCTGAATATGCTTTCGCTGGGATATAATTACAAAAATCATATAGCGATCCCGAACGAGTGGGATTATTTCCCACATTATTTTTGCCGTCTTTGACTTTGAATCTTATTCAGAGATGACAGCTGAGAAGTCAGGCGGTGATAAATTGACGTGGACTCGCGAACACATACCACTTAGTGTCAGCGTCTGCAGCAATTTGCCGAATTATCAAGACCCTTGTTGTTTTGTTAGTGGAGGGGAACCAAAAGAAATAGTGGGGGATATGGTGCGATATCTCATTGAGATAAGTCAAGAGAGCTACAGAATCTTAACCCAACAATTTGATGGAGTTATAAACGAGTTAAGGGAAAAGATTCAGACATTAGGGGGTCATGACGAAAGCAAAAAACAAAAGTCTTACCTAGAAAATGTGCTATCTACTCTAACAAGTCATTTAAAACAGATACCTGTTTTTGGATTTAACAGCGGAAGCTATGACATTAACTTGGTAAAGCGATATTTACTACCATATCTAGTTGAAAATGAACCAATCAAACATCTGGTCAAAAGAAATAACAATTACATGTCCATTGACACCGAACATATGCGCTTTTTAGACATAACCAACTTTCTAGCACCCGGTTTCTCGTACGATCAGTTTCTCCGTGCCTATGACTGCTCCATGTACAAGGGTACATTTCCATATGAATGGATGCATTTTTATAAACTTGACTATCCGTCCCTTCCACCCAGAGAAGCTTTCAGCAGCACCCTCAAAGGTACCACTCTTACCGAAGAAGATTATGTCCATTGTCAAGATGTCTGGCAACGGGAAAGAATGTCTACGATGAGAGACTACCTAGTATGGTATAATAACTTAGATGTCAAGCCCTTTGTGGAAGCCGTCGAAAAAATGGCTGAAACATACCGCAAAAGAAAAATCGATCTTTACAAGGATGGTATTTCTGTTCCTGGGCTAACGTTGAAATATCTCTTTGACATTAGTCCATCTGCCAACTTTGCCCTATTTGGCAATCAAGACCAAGATCTGTACCAGACTTTCCGTCAAAATCTTGTTGGTGGTCCCTCTATCGTATTCACGCGATATCACGAAGCGGGTCAAACGCATATACGGGGTGGTAAACTTTGTGAAAAGATACAGGGTTACGACGCGAATGCTTTATATCTCTGGGCTCTGAGCCAAGACATGCCTACTGGTTATCCAACGCGTAGGAAGGAGGAAACCTCCTTCAAGAAAGAGAGAAATCCTTTTTCGATTAAGGCTCAAGACTGGCTAGATTGGGAGGCGCAGAAACGTGGAATAAAGATAAGACACGAAGGCAACGGTTCAGAAAAACGCTTAGGTCCGCGTATGCTACCGGTCGATGGTTGGTGCTCAGAGACTAAGCAAGCCTTCGAATTTCAAGGCTGCTATTTCCACGGTCACGCTTGTGAAAAGAATCCTCGTCATGCCGAAGACGAGATGCGGCAAAAATACGTCAAAACTGTGGAGAAGAGAAAGTATCTTGAAGAATTGGGGTACGAATTTATGGAAATGTGGGAATGTCAGTTCGATGACATGTCAAAGGTTGATCCCAAACTTATGCACTTTCTTTGCGAGAGAAAGAAACCACTCGATTACAAATCGAAATTATCCCTAGACGAAATCATTCAGGACTTACTAGAGGGCATGCTGTTTGGATGCATTGAATGTGATATTCATGTTCCCGATCGTCTGAAACCATACTTTGCGGAAATGACACCCATATTCAAGAACATCAATATTTCTCGGGATGACATCGGATCATACATGAAAACCTACGGGAAAGACCATAATATCATGAGTACCCCCAGAAGGAGTTTGATAGGCAGCATGTTTGGCGAGAAAATCTTTCTCGCTACACCACTCGCAAAATGGTACCTGGAACACGGCTTAGTAATCACTCGTGTGTACCAAGTAGTAGAATACACACCAATGCCATGCTTCGCTGATTTTGCCGATGCAGTGTCTGATGCGCGTAGGGCTGGGGATAGCGACCTTTCAAAGTCTGTTATAGCGGACACCATGAAGTTGATGGGATATTCATCCTACGGGAAAACCATTACTAACAAAACTAGATTTCGGAATAATAAAATTACCGATTCTTCCAAAGCTAGTCGCCTCGTCAATGAGATTTTGTTTCGCGACCTGAACGCCATCACTGACGACTGCTATGAAGTTGAATTGTCCAAAAGCAAAATTGCGCACGACTTACCGATACAGATTGGCTTTTTCGTCTACCAGTATGCAAAGTTGAGAATGCTACAATTCTACTTTGACTTTCTCGATGTTTTCATGGATAGATCCGACTTTGAATATGTTCAAATGGACACAGATTCGGCATACTTTGCCTTAACTGGTTCGAGTATTGAAAATCTGGTCAGACCTGAGCTTCGACAACAGTTTGAAGTCGAGAAACATCACTGGCTTCCTCGCACTAACACGGAGGAGCACAAACGTTATGATAAACGAACACCAGGTCTTTTCAAACTTGAATGGGAAGGCCAAGGTATTGTAGCATTGTGCAGTAAGACATGGTATGGCTTTGGTTCCAAAGACAAATTTAGTTGTAAGGGAGCAAACAAAAGAAATAACAACATTACCTTTGAGAAATACAAGCGAGTATTGCAAGATCGAACAACAGACTCGGCAATCAATCGTGGATTCCGAGTAAAAGACAACCACATACGTACAAACAAGAACGAAGTGTATTCACGTTCTTCTACCCCAAACGCAAAGTGGCAGAAGATGGAATTAATACCACGTATCTAGACATATAAAAAACAAAAAACATTAACATATGTTATTTCTCTTGACCAGTTTATTCAGTTTCTATTTCTTTTGAATCATGTGAGTTCAAGGCATGGCGCTCCATGTGTAAAGTGTATATGAGATGGCATTATACTTCTTTGAATTTGGCTGAATGTCGCTTTGCCACAGATGTGAAATTTAAAACTTAAAGTTTCCTATTGTCATTTCCCTAACTTGCCATTGGAATATGTACTTTGATTTATTTTCCATAAGACATGTGAGTATTATTAAATTGTACTTGGTAGATTGGCGCCTGTTTTCAGTTTTTGAACTTTGTATGGATATTCGACAGTTTATTTCATCATGTTGTATCTATGAAAAATATTTGTAACTTAGATGTCAACTGTGACAATAAGTTCTTTTATAATAAGAGAGATCCGATTGTAACACTGCTCTTGTTTCGGATAACGCGTTAATACATATATATATATATATATAATATATATATATATATATATATATATATCTTTTCTGTTTGACATATTCCCATGTCATTGCAGATTAGAGAAATTTTCAATTTCAAACTAATACATCACTGTTGGAATAGCGATGCTGTTTTCAATGACTTAATTAAAATGACTGTAAATATTAACCTGTGATGAGTATTACGTTACTGATTGCGCAATAGGAGATGGAGTATATTTTTTTTTTCAAATCACATGTTTCATCGATTGCTGAAAATCAAACACATTTACTCATTGAAGTGTAATTAATTATGTACAACCACCACTATAAAAAAAAAACAGCAACAACAGATCGATGTATTTTTCTTAAGGACAATTCGTGAACATGAAAGGCTATAACTGTGACTCAGTCCTGTCAAACTTATCCGAACCCCCTCACCAGTCCCAGGGATTTCGTACTCGTTTCTGTAAATAATACAAAAAAATAATAATCAACTATACAGACACAATTAACTGTTCATTCAATGTTAATTCATCCGATGTAAGAGATATTTCGAGGCTCGACGTGCGTTTGATGAAATAAACTAAAGCGTACGTCACATGAAGCAGCTACTTAACCATACATCCTGTCTACCCGAGTCCATGAATTTAAAGATACCATGCATTTACCAGTCTACAATTCACCACTTTCGCCATCTTCCCCACCTTTACAAATGTCACAATTTTTGCCACATTCATTGCTTTCGTCACGCTCGACACTTTTTACATTCTTTACCACATTGGCAAGTTTTGCCACATTCGCTACCTTTATTACTTTCGTCTTTTCACCGTTTGACCATATTCACCACTTTCACCAGTGCCTTTGTCGCTTTCAACGTTTCGCCGTTTTACGGTTTCGCCATTTCAACGTTTCACCGTTTCACGCACTGACCCAGTAAAGTACAATGTTACTTAACGTATAAGTGAAATAAATATAATCAAATTAACATGGACTTCCTCGGTGTCTGTATATCCACGTTAAATATATCACGAGAACGGTTTAAAAGTAATACGGTAAACGACATAATGATATGCAGTGTATTAATTTTGAAATATATAGGATATCTATTTTACCGTGTAATGGAGTATGACAAAAGCTTTATAGTGAGGACATGGAGGATATCAACGAATATATGGATATTGCGCATGATTGTAAGTATAGTTGAATAAATGAACAAAAAGAAGGAAAAAGTTCCATGTGTTTCAATTCCGATATCTCGAGTTGGTGAATGTGGTTGAGATTGCGTGTTTACTTCATTGGTACGGTTGTCTGTTGAAACGATGCGAATGAGAAAAACAGTATGAATGGGGTGCTATTTAAGTATGTACACACGCATAATATTATATTCTACAAATGTTAATTTTTTTTTATTGTATTAACGCTAATATCGTTACATATCCCCAGCCGGTCATTTCATCGGCTGATTACTGATTGTACGGTCTATGTTCAGATGTGAGGGACTGTACATGATGCATAATATTCTGTATGAATACATTCGAAATATTAAATGCTAGCCGTTCTATTGAACTTATCCTCACGATATAACGACTGACACTACTATCTTTATGTTTCTCCACTACAAAGTTTCATCGTCTGAATATTTATATAATTTGCTATGTATTGTAAACATAGGTTTGCGTGACGTTTGAATTTATCCGTGGTGTTCACCGAATGATGTGTCATTCATTTTCTCTCCTGACGTAGTTGTACATTATATCATGAAGCAAAGTAATAGTCCAGGCCATCCTGGTTCATGCGATACATTATTCAAAGTCAATTCTATGAAGACGGGCATGTTGTACATAAAATTCGCCACTTTGACGTTTCGTCGATTCGTCATTTCACCATTTCACCATTTCACCATTTCACCATTTTGCCATTTCACCGTTTCGCCATTTCGTATTTTCGCCACTTTGCTGTTTTAAATCTGTGCATGTAACGCATGCAATTTTTTCAATGTCATATTTGAGTATTAATATAATATACTCGTGTGAGTGTCATTGTACGATGCGAATGAAGAAGTGGAACAACATGTCACGTCTTTGTGCGAACGAGCGAAGAGGATAAATATATTTAACGTGTGTATGTGTATGTATCTGACCAGATTATGTGCATAACAATACATGACACATTGTGTGTGATTTTTTTTCCGTTTATCCAAGAGAGGTTCACTTCTGTTATTTTTTGATTGATAAGAAAAGATTATTTCAATTCAATGATTGACCTTCAAAACATGTATCGGTATTATATTTTATGCTTTCACCGTTATGAAATTACGGTGAAAAAAAAATGATATTAGAACGTGTGATGGCTCCAAAAAAATACACATTTATGCAAATCTACGAAGAAAGAAACACGAAAAAAAAAAACGACAACAAAACTGTAACGACCAAGTTTTTTTATGAGAAGATAATGATTTCAACGAATTATTAACAAAGAATGAAGAAGAGGTATGTTCACTGTCGAGGATATCAGGAGAGGGGAATTTCTATTATCGATTTCTTGAACTCGTTGGGATACGCAGACCGGTCCTTTTGTCCAAGCATTTGACGTCAGGGAAATTGGGTCTATGTGGAGGTTATGGTGTGGTGGAGCTGTGCGCGTTTGCAATATATCATGGAAATCTTATTTGACTTTGCTTGACCTAATATCATTACGGTGTGAGTACTTGGCATCGAAAGTGAGAAAGAATGAGGACAATTATATTCCTCTTTTCATCATTTCATCATTTTATCGTTTCATCATTTCATCATTTCACCGTTTCATCGTTTCATCATTTCATCGTTTCATCATTTCATCGTTTCATCATTTCACCATTTGCAGTCTTAAATCTGTGCATGTAACGCATCCAAATTTCTTTTTTGCAGTCATATTTGAGTATCAAGAGTATAAATCATGGGGGTGTCATAATATAATCGTGTGAGTGTCATTGTACGATGCGAATGAAGAAGTGGAACAACATTTCACATCTTTGTGCGAACGAGTGAAGAGGATAAATATATCTAACGTGTGTATGTGTATGTATCTGACCAGATTATGTGCATAACAATATGTAGGGGGGGCTGAATGGGGGCAGAGAATGAGAGAGAGAAATATGGAGAAGGGCGAGATGATGTGAAGACGGTGTGTGTGTGTATGTGTGTCTATGATGGAGATGGTTATACGGCACGCGGGTTCGGGTGGGAGGTCGTGCAGTCAATGAAGACAAACACTAGACAGGAGTCCTGTGAACAGCAAGCAGAGAGGTCTCTTTTATTAACTCATAATAAAGTCACAACACAATTACAGCTCCTAAAATGTACTTTAGGAGAACCCTTGAAACACTATATGTGCACATCATCAAATCCACACCTGTTTAACACCAAACAACTCATTCATTATAACACACAGATACCAAGTGAGTTATTGTCTCTATAGCTATAAAAATCCACAATGGAGTATCAATAATAGTATCATAACTAGTGAAAGCATCTGCCATATAATCAACTGTATGTGACATAACTCTCTCTCTCTCTGTATTATTTCACTTATCATGACTGTTAAAAACCATTTATAATACATTAAACCGACTGTAAATGGCTGGGTACAAATGTTGTGGAACCATTTGATACAATGTAAATGTGTTGTAACAATATCTGCTTTTTGAGACCTATATCTTACAACACTGTGATGTCTATTCACACAAAGGGCTAACTCTATGGAATAAAATCATACTCTCCACACTTCATGATAAGCAGCCAGTGTCATATCTATTAGTGTAATGTCAGACCCCATATAGTAGGATAAAGGCTTTTTTACATGTATGACTACCAGTCCTTGCATATACATATACAATACATATCTTATTCATCATTATTATGTGAAAAGAATAATACCTCCTTTGTTTTAGAGTCCAGCGAAGATCTGACTCAAACTATGCTATTTTGTTTGAATGATAGTAAAAGCAAATGAGACAGCAGTTCTCTCTTCACTGATTTGAATTGCTGAACAGTTTACCAGAGCCTGAATGCATCCTATTATTAACACTTCCACATAACCCTTCTATAAGATCACCTTTGCTCTTAGATAAAAGTCACGCAATATCATATGGATAAATCCTCTCTTCCACCAACCATTCCTAACATCTACAGATCACTTCGTCAAAGTCAAATCACCTATCCCTACTCAAAACAATTACAATCACACATCTGATCCATATAGGTCCCACTACATCAAATCTGGAATGTCAGCAAGATAAGATGGGGGTATAATAATGCTGAAAAATGACATTATACCCAACTACTGCAGATCTTACAACTTTAGATCACAGGGTACACCAACTATGAAAAACAAATGCAAATCTACACAATATCTCAGCATAACAAACCTTAAATGATGGTAATGGCAGTGCAATACTCCTGTATTCTTAACTCCTCCATTGTGGGTGTCAAAACTATTATGATCGATACTCAGGTAGCTTCTTAAATCTCTTGCTAGACGACACACTTACAAGATACCCTAGTCCCTATCAATACAGAATCTTACTCTATTAGGGGAAGCAAAAGGAATAATATTCCCTCTTACAACCTGTGGTATTACATCATAAACCCACAACATTGTACCTACACTGTACATCTCTGACTCTATCTCTAAACTCTTCCACCTTAAATGCATTACCAAAATGTAGTATAGGTAAATAGCTTCCATCAAAAACCATCAACTCAGCATCTTATCACACTATTATAGGCGCCCCATACTACACAGCACCATGTAATACCAGAGTACACAGATCACGCTAAACGCCCTATACTGTTACACAGCGCTACATAATACACTGTTCAATACCGTAATTGGTCACGTACACAAACCTACGCAGGCCTGCAGCCCTTGCATTGTACTACTGCACTACGAATACATTGTGCGGACAAGACTACGGCAGCCGCAATTAACTACACACGCCCGTACACACAACATACGTCCGTAGACCGACTTAACACAGGTACGTACATACATAAGTTACCGTGCATTCAGTGTCACTGAACAAAACCACCATCAGCCAGAGACAAATAGAATGGCTTCATGTAAATTCTGACAAACACTCTCACTCCACATAATATGCCTGTTCGACCCTTAAAACTCTTCATATCAATTACCAATACTGATAATACAGCACCATAACATCTAAGCACTGAAATTCTTGTGTAATTTGCGACGTTCTCATTTTCATCAACTCACCTGTGAACAGCAAGCAGAGAGGTGCCTGCCACATGGGGGCGCCCCTCTGTTGCTGATGTCTCTGCATAATTAGCACATCCCCACAACTCTTCCCCGCTTAAAGGTCATCGTCCCTGATGACCATATTATGTATGTACGTACACACACATGTACTTCATGGGATAACTATGGACGCAAAGTTACTCCATTTGTAGGCCTAAGAACCTCACATATTCAACACTACAAGAAACAATGCTGCTTCCTACAATAAAGGAACATTGTTAAACCAAATGAACATAAGCTAAATGCTTTAACTTTGGGCTTTTATAATAACTACATCCATCTGGTTGCATGGAGTCCCACTTTAAATAAGTGTATACCACTGTGATCCTGTCATTTGAATGCACACAAATTTGCATTCATAAGTCCTAACCATACTCTGGACTTCAGCAGCCACAACAAAATTCATGAATAGCAAATGCAATAACTACGCGTTAAAACAATAGCCAATGTAACATTATCCAAACTGGATAAACTTCAAAATCGAATAAAACTTCTTAGGGAGATCAACTCCTCCCAAAACATACGACTGCGCACCACGGTGAGCTCCCTGCTTCACTTCCCCGCTTAAGCTCAGATCACGTGGGAAGTGTCCATTCCTTCCAAACAGGAGGCTTGCTAACAGCACAGCGCTTACACTTGGCACACCATTGTTTCACCGACTCCTCCATCCCATGCCAGAAGAACCGGTCTCCAACCAGCCGATAGGTACGTCTGAACCCGAAATGCCCTGCCTCGTCATGAAACCGGGTGATAGCCTCCTCTTGAATGCTCTGCGGGGCAATGACCTGCAGGTGCTCTGTACCATCATTCGGGCGGCGCCTCCTCCGCAAAAGAACACCATTTCGGATGAACAGCCTCTTCCAGTCTCGCAGGAGAGCCAGACTTCCCGGTAAACAACTGCCCTTCTCCTCACGCGAGGGTGGTGTACCCCTTGACACAAAGGAGCGCACTTGATTGACAAGATCATCCCTCTCTTGAGCCTCCTGCAGATACTCAGCTGAGAACCCAGGCATGCACGCTTCTCCACCTAGACGTCTCTCAATGCAGGTACTCAAAACAACTGGTATATCTGTTCCTTGAGAAACTAAGTCGAACTGGGCACGGATTGTGTCACTACTCACAATCATCTGTCCTTCTTCCTCAGGAGGATCCAGACGGGACAGGGCATCGGGGGCTTGGTTCTGCTTACCGGGCCCGTGTCTCTGCCTGTTTGGTGGTGTACCACCAGTCTCTGTGCGATGAGTGATACGGTCAGGGTAACCAAAGTCCATGTCACCATGAGAAAAGGCATCCTGATGCTTTTCAAGAAGGTCTCTTTGGTTGTTTGTCTTATCCTGATCCTCCGTCTGTCGGGTATGAATAGCTTGTAGTGCCTCTTGCCATACTGGATCTGGGGTGGGCCAGAGTATCTTGCTCATGTGTTCCTGCCCGACACCTACCAACTGACTCCACACCTCCTGCAGTACGTTCATCCCTAGTATCCCTGGCACGGAACTCTGACCACACCTCATGGCCATGTCATCTTTCAACACCAAGACAATCCTGGCTGCGATCGGATGTCCCAAGACCTTGACATCGACCTCAAAACACCCCACATATGGGATGTCATCCCCACTTGCTGAGACCAAGGAGAAGGACACTGGGACATCCTTCATCTGAATACCCACTGGTTCTAACTTTTCTTTGAAGTACGTCTCTCCTATGGTAGTTACTTGGGAGCCGGGATCCAGGAGACAGGGCACGGTGACACCCCCAAACTCAACGTCAACCGAGTAGCACTCTCCAATGGCCCTGGACACAAAGCCGTCATCTCCTCTAGTACCGTTGGGGACCACCTCTACCTCTGACATACGTCCGACTGGGGCACCTGATCCATGTGGTCCTGTGGAGGGACTCCCTTGTCTGGTAGTTCCACCACCTGCATGATCTGGTGGACTCACATTCTTCTGGGAATTTGGGGTAGGGGATGCCTGGGGGGCTTCCTGTCTACTGGAATCGGGTTGATGTCTAGGCATGTCTTGCCTTTGTGAACTTCCCCTCTGCTCTGCAAAATCAGGATGACCCCGATTCCCATCTGGTCTTCCCTGGAGGTATGTCATTCCTGTTCTCGGGGGAAAATCCTGGCCTCTACCGTCTCTGCCATTAGTCCAATGTGGATTGGGAGAGTAATTCCTGTTCCTGTACAACTCGTTGAAATGAGGCGCACCAGGCTGTGGAAATCCATGCTGCCAACTCTGATAAGCAGGCTGAAACTGTGTTCCATAGTCTCTGCTGGGACAGTCTCTAGCAAAGTGTCCAAAATTCCCACATGAAAAGCAGGCACCTCTCTGCCGACTCACACGAGGGTTCCATGTTTGCACGGCTGGTGGTGCCGAGGGGGCCACAGGCATCGCATCTCGGACGGCTTGTACTATCTTGTCACCCATCTCCTGAATTGTCAAGAGGACGTCTGATGGTTGAGCTGGGTGTTCCCCCTGCCGAGCCCGCACAGCAGCCTGGCGTGCACCCTCGTGGCCTTGTGTGCGACTCTCCTCTTGCCCTGACCTACGGATGGCAAACTCACGTAAGACCCTGAAGTTTGTGTTACCATCCCGCTCATACCGATCCCTGCAAGCACTTCGCAGGACAGGGTCCTCTAATCCTTCAATGAACTGTTCGACTAGGATCCCGTTGGGGTCAGCGTACAGCTTGGCCTCGCGACCACACAAATTGTTGAACCTCCGTTCTAGATCTACCGCAAAATCACGAAGTGGTTCCCCTCTCCTCTGCTTTTGCTCCAGAAAAAGCCGCTGCAGCTCACCCAGATTTTGCACACCTGCGTACGAATCCCTCAGAAATTGCAATATTTCCTCTGCTTGCTTCCCCTCTTTGATCAGGGCCCTCACCTCCATCTTTGGCACTCCTCGAATGTAGTCTAGCAAGTAGGAAGCCCGTTCCTCCTCCGGTACCCCATAGCGGGAAAAGGCTGACTTCACGCCGGAAATAAACTCTTCTACATCTCCTGCTTTTCCATCGAACACCGGCATTTTCCTCTCGGGCGCCATCACCAGTTTCGGGGGCCTCATCGTCAGTTCCCTGATCTGCGTCTTCAGGTCCGACAGCTCCTGGTTCACGTCATTTTGATCTGCCGCTGGAGTGGAGGGCGAATACACCACTCTGTCGTCCCAGCCATCAGGTGGTGGCCGGATATGTCCCTGTATGGCAACTGTCCTTCTCTTTCTTCCATCCTCTGCCATGTAGACCAGGCCATTTGCACGAGGATGTACCGCTTGTAGCACTTCCAGCAAGAGATGACCTTCCTTCTCCAAAGGATATTCTGTGACATCCCCTGGGCCATCTTCAATCTGTAAAAATAACATCTTTGCCATATCCTGAATATATATCAATGTATCACAAATATCCCAAGCCAGACAGCTTTCACTTAAACCATATGCTCACAAGTTAAAACAATGCAAGCAATATGTCTCAAATATCCACTCACATTGCAGAGAAAAAAAAATTACTAAGGCATCAGTGTGTACGAAGGAATACACCCCGGAAACAGTACTGAAGTCAGCATATACAAGTAAATGCCAAATATCTCTGAAATACAACTTAAGTTCCCAAAAGATGATACAGTCCTATCTGAGAAGGATCAGTAATAAAGGAAACCAGCTCTATAACCAAATCCCAATGAGTGGTCTCCAACATTAACACTCCACTGAATGGAAAGGACACTCATAATACACCTTGAAAAAGATGTTCCAATACACTTATATCGCTGGTTGCATTTAAATACAGGCACAAATACCCACATCAAAGCAGTACAACACTACCTCATGACCTACTGCAGTAATACACAATGTATTTAAAAAAAATAGCAAACCTGCCCAAAACATGACAGGTCTAACTTCAATAGCCCTTCACAGTATAATCACTACAGTCAGTCCCACATTCATAAAAAATCCCCTGTGTATACTCGCAGTGTCCGCAATACTCTGTACACTCTGTATCAATACCGTACCAAATAGTTTAAATCTCAGGACTGACATTTCAAAACTGAGTCCATCGACCAATTACCTATTTACCCTTGCCCTTAAATCCGGTAATAACTCTATCCACACATGATAGGGCAAAATTGTATGTAAATCACACAAAAACGTCTATTAGCTCAGCAGGTTACATCAACCTCAAATCACACCATGTCCTTTCTCCATGAAAGGTGATAAAAACTACCTAAACAGGCTATCTACCAGTCCATACAGGGATAATATCAATTACATCATCCCTTCTAGTATCTAATAATGTCAGACTGCACCAGTTCAAATTCACATCCATCGATCTACTCGAAATTGCCTGTCTGCCGCTACTTCATCCACTGCAGCTGAACTTCTAGTCCTCTACATCACCACCTCGTCATCCGCAAACAGTCCTGCAGCTACCTGGAACCATCTCCTATCCATCTCTGGATCCCCTTCACCACCAGTTCTTCCTGTCTACCCGTCCTATACGCCCAGGAGCACATCACCACCTAATCTTCAGGAAGGACCCCGATGCACTGGAACTCCCCCTTTATGTCCTATACTTCCCGCTGCATCTTTCACTAAGCCGTCTAGGAGCATCCAGGCCGCATTAACTCAGCCCAAGTCCTCTCAGTAGTGACATCCAACTATGCTGTATCCTCCCATCCCATCCTCGTCGCCAGTTGTAGGGAGGGGGCCGAATGGGCGGAGAATGAGAGAGAGAAATATGGAGAAGGGCGAGATGATGTGAAGACGGTGTGTGTGTGTATGTGTGTCTATGATGGAGATGGTTATACGGCACGCGGGTTCGGGTGGGAGGTCGTGCAGTCAATGAAGACAAACACTAGACAGGAGTCCTGTGAACAGCAAGCAGAGAGGTCTCTTTTATTAACTCATAATAAAGTCACAACACAATTACAGCTCCTAAAATGTACTTTAGGAGAACCCTTGAAACACTATATGTGCACATCATCAAATCCACACCTGTTTAACACCAAACAACTCATTCATTATAACACACAGATACCAAGTGAGTTATTGTCTCTATAGCTATAAAAATCCACAATGGAGTATCAATAATAGTATCATAACTAGTGAAAGCATCTGCCATATAATCAACTGTATGTGACATAACTCTCTCTCTCTCTGTATTATTTCACTTATCATGACTGTTAAAAACCATTTATAATACATTAAACCGACTGTAAATGGCTGGGTACAAATGTTGTGGAACCATTTGATACAATGTAAATGTGTTGTAACAATATCTGCTTTTTGAGACCTATATCTTACAACACTGTGATGTCTATTCACACAAAGGGCTAACTCTATGGAATAAAATCATACTCTCCACACTTCATGATAAGCAGCCAGTGTCATATCTATTAGTGTAATGTCAGACCCCATATAGTAGGATAAAGGCTTTTTTACATGTATGACTACCAGTCCTTGCATATACATATACAATACATATCTTATTCATCATTATTATGTGAAAAGAATAATACCTCCTTTGTTTTAGAGTCCAGCGAAGATCTGACTCAAACTATGCTATTTTGTTTGAATGATAGTAAAAGCAAATGAGACAGCAGTTCTCTCTTCACTGATTTGAATTGCTGAACAGTTTACCAGAGCCTGAATGCATCCTATTATTAACACTTCCACATAACCCTTCTATAAGATCACCTTTGCTCTTAGATAAAAGTCACGCAATATCATATGGATAAATCCTCTCTTCCACCAACCATTCCTAACATCTACAGATCACTTCGTCAAAGTCAAATCACCTATCCCTACTCAAAACAATTACAATCACACATCTGATCCATATAGGTCCCACTACATCAAATCTGGAATGTCAGCAAGATAAGATGGGGGTATAATAATGCTGAAAAATGACATTATACCCAACTACTGCAGATCTTACAACTTTAGATCACAGGGTACACCAACTATGAAAAACAAATGCAAATCTACACAATATCTCAGCATAACAAACCTTAAATGATGGTAATGGCAGTGCAATACTCCTGTATTCTTAACTCCTCCATTGTGGGTGTCAAAACTATTATGATCGATACTCAGGTAGCTTCTTAAATCTCTTGCTAGACGACACACTTACAAGATACCCTAGTCCCTATCAATACAGAATCTTACTCTATTAGGGGAAGCAAAAGGAATAATATTCCCTCTTACAACCTGTGGTATTACATCATAAACCCACAACATTGTACCTACACTGTACATCTCTGACTCTATCTCTAAACTCTTCCACCTTAAATGCATTACCAAAATGTAGTATAGGTAAATAGCTTCCATCAAAAACCATCAACTCAGCATCTTATCACACTATTATAGGCGCCCCATACTACACAGCACCATGTAATACCAGAGTACACAGATCACGCTAAACGCCCTATACTGTTACACAGCGCTACATAATACACTGTTCAATACCGTAATTGGTCACGTACACAAACCTACGCAGGCCTGCAGCCCTTGCATTGTACTACTGCACTACGAATACATTGTGCGGACAAGACTACGGCAGCCGCAATTAACTACACACGCCCGTACACACAACATACGTCCGTAGACCGACTTAACACAGGTACGTACATACATAAGTTACCGTGCATTCAGTGTCACTGAACAAAACCACCATCAGCCAGAGACAAATAGAATGGCTTCATGTAAATTCTGACAAACACTCTCACTCCACATAATATGCCTGTTCGACCCTTAAAACTCTTCATATCAATTACCAATACTGATAATACAGCACCATAACATCTAAGCACTGAAATTCTTGTGTAATTTGCGACGTTCTCATTTTCATCAACTCACCTGTGAACAGCAAGCAGAGAGGTGCCTGCCACATGGGGGCGCCCCTCTGTTGCTGATGTCTCTGCATAATTAGCACATCCCCACAACTACATGACACATTGTGTGTGTGATTTTTTTTTTCCGTTTGTCCAAGAGAGGTTCAGTTCTGTTATTTCTGATTGATAAGAAAGATTATTTCAATTCAATGATTGACCTTCAAAACATGTATCGGTATTATATTTAAGAAAAAATACGAAAAAAAAAACGAGAACAAAACTGTAACGACCAAGTTTTTTTTTTTATGAGAAAATAATGATTTAAACGAATTATTAAGAAAGAATGAAGAAGAGGCATGTTCACTGTCGGTGATATCAGGAGAGGGGAATTTCTATTATCGATTTCTTGAACTCGTTGGGATACGCAGACCGGTCCTTTTATCCAAGCATATGACGTCAAGGAAATGGAATCTATGTGGAGTTTATGGTGTGGTGGAGCTGTGCGCGTTTGCAATATATCATGGAAATCTTATTTGACTTTGCTTGACCTAATATCATTACGGTGTGAGTACTTGGCATCGAAAGTGAGAAAGAATGAGGACAATTATATTCCTCTTTTCATCATTTCATCATTTTATCGTTTCATCATTTCATCATTTCATCGTTTCATCATTTCACCGTTTCATCGTTTCATCATTTCATCGTTTCATCATTTCATCGTTTCATCATTTCACCATTTGCAGTCTTAGATCTGTGTATGTAACGCATCCAAATTTCTTTTTTGCAGTCATATTTGAGTATCAAGAGTATAAATCATGGGGGTGTCATAATATAAGGCCAAAAAAAAAAAATGGTTTGTTTGCCCTTCGCGACCGACCGAAAATCACGGAAATTTTGGGTCGCGTTTTTTTTTTTTTTTTTTTTTTTTTTTTTTGCTCTTTCAAGTTTATTTTTTTCCACAAATTTCATCTTCTACAAATTTGTGAATGGTTTTAAACCCAAAATTATCCATTTTAAGCTAGAGAAAGAATAAAAAAAGTCTAAAAATGTTTGTTTTTTCATCTCATCGACCCGTCGTAATTGTGTTTGGGCCGCGCGGGTCCACAGGTTACGTTTTATAGCATGCATTGCATGCTACCTTCTTGGCTCACATGCGTGCACGCGCACGAAATCCAATCAATGCATGTATCATGCACTCAGTACAGGGCTGCACACTGGCGACCTGGCGACCAGTTATTCGCGCTAGCTTGCGCATTGGCGCTGCCCACGCACTGCCATGCCATGCAATACAACTGCTTTTCGTTTGCTTGCGATCGGCGGTCATGCCAGACAAGAGGCATTGATAGAATTAGAAGAGCACGCATTTCTGGGTCATTTTACTCACGATCCGATCCCGGCTTCGCAGCAGCGTGGCAGTTGACATGTTAGAACTAATCTACTTGTGTCGATTTTTAGAAAAGTAAAAACATATTCGATATTCAGTGATACAGTAAATGGATCTGATTGCGTTCAGTTTCATTTTACACAGTCATTTCACAAATGAATATTTTCATTCGTTCAGAATGATCTCACAATGAAGATAGGTGCAAAAAGGATCACGAAATCGGCCCTTCCGTGTACTTTTTAAGAACGCATGCACAAAATGTGAAGAGATAATACTAGGGAGAAAAAAAAATCATGAAATCATCGCAGTCCCGCTTACATATTTGAGGTAGAAATCGTCCCAAAAAGGATCATGAATTCGGCCGGCCGCGTCGTACACCTTTCAAAAGCTCATGTACGAAATGCGAAGAGATTATAGAGGAGAAAAAAAAATAAAGGACACATTTGGTACGTGCATCATAAAAGATTACAGCCGAATAAAAATTCATGAAATCAACGCAATCCCGTTGAAATTTGAGGAAATAATAGGCGCAAAAAGGATCTTGAATTCAGTCCTGCATGCCGTTTTGGTTATCAAAACGCATGCACAAATGCGACGAGATTATCGGGAGAAAAATAAAAAACACATTTTTACCCTTCTGGTGCGTGCATTACAAAAGATTACATCCGAAGTAATTAATGAAATCGCCACAAACCCGCTGATATTTGAGGTAGAAATAGGCGCAAAAAGGAACGTGAATTCGGCCGTGTCGTATATCTTTTAAGAACGCATGTACGAAATGGGAAGAGATTAGCGGCAGAAAAATAAAGGACACATTTTCATCCCCTTTTGGCGCTTGTATCATATAGATTACAGCCGAGTAGTAATTCATGAAAATTTCGCAATCCCGTTGAAATTTGAGTAAACAATAATAGGCGCAAAAAGAATCTCGAATTCGGCCCTGCATGCAGTGTATAGTTTTGAAAACGCATGCACAAAAGCGAAGAGATTATCGGGAGAAAAATAAAGAACGCATTTTCAACCCTTCAGGTGCATGTATCACAAAAGATTACAGCCGAAATAATTAACGAAATATCGCAATCCCGCTGATATTTGATGTAGAAATAGGCGCTAAAAGGATCGTAAATTCGGCCGTGTCGTATACGCATGTACGAAATGCGAAAAGATTATAGGGAGAAAAATACAGGACACATTTTCAACCCCTTTTGGCCCGTGCATCATGAAGATTACAGCCGAATAATAATTCATAAAATCATCGCAATGAAGTTTGAGGAAACAATAGGCGCAAAAAGAATCATGATTTTTGGCCGTGTCGTATATCTTTTAAGAACGCATTTACGGAATGCGAAGAGATTATGGGGAGAAAAATAAAGAACGCATTTTCAACCATTCTAGCTGGTGCGTGCATCACAAAAGATTACATCCGAAGTAATTTATGAAATCGTCACAATCCCGCTGATATTTGAGGTAGAAATAGGCGCAAAAAAGTATCATGAATTCGGCCGTGTGGTACATCTTTTAAGAACGCACTTACGAAATTCGAAGAGTTTATCGGGAAAAAATAAAGGACGCATTTTCAACCCCTTTTGGCGCGTGCATCGTAAAATATTACAGCCGAAGTAATTTATGAAATCGTCACAATCCCGCTAATATTTGAGGTGGAAATGGGCGCAAAAAGGATTGCGAATTCGGCCCTGCATGTCGTGTACCTTTCAAGAACGCATGCATGCACAAATGCGAAGAGATTATCGGGAGAAAAATAAAGAACCCCTTGTATCGCGTGCATCAGAAAATATCACAGCTAAAATAATTCATTAAATCATCGCAATCCAACTGACCACCAAGAGCAGGTTACGCAGCAAGTTCGTGCGCTGATGTTTAGAAAAAGTCACAAACGCATTTGATACAATCTGATTTTGTTCATTATCATTTTACACTAATTCACAAACAAACATTCTAATTTTTTCCTGTCTTTATTTTTAAATTTCTTGTGCAATAAATAATGCAAGTTTAAAAAAAATATATTAATCTGTAAAATGTACATGAGGGGGGTACATCCATAAAAAACAAGAAAATAAGTTTGCAAGTCATTTAATGTTTTTTATGTTGTCGTTGTTGACCGATAAATTTACTGTTCGGACCTGTAAAAAATGGTAAAACGGGACATTTACCGGTCCGACAGAGACAGGTCGGACCGGCAGAAAAAATGGGTTAGTGTGCAGCCCTTCACAAGATGGCTACTTTTGCAGCATCCGTTACCAGCTGTCATGGCACCAAAACTGTTTGGAGTTCAGTTGCCAGCATCTCACTGGAAGGTACTTTTTTGGAGCTGTTTGCAAAATTTAACAAAGATGAACGTTATAAGTGTTTGTCAGTGAGTGTTTCTGCCTCGCGTACCGGGCCCTGGCAAGACGTAAATTTGAATGAATCTCTTGGAGTTTTGAGTGCATTGACATGGAAAAAAGGGTACCCTGTATTAAAAAAAAAAAAAAAAAAAAAAAAAAAAAATACCGACCTACCGACCCTCTTGGGTTTTGACAATTAAGGGCAAACAAACAATTTTTTTTTTTTTGGCCTAATCGTGTGAGTGTCATTGTACGATGCGAATGAAGAAGTGGAACAACATGTCACATCTTTGTGCGAACGAGTGAAGAGGATAAATATATTTAACGTGTGTATGTGTATGTATCTGACCAGATTATGTGCATAACAATACATGACACATTGTGTGTGTGATTTTTTTTTTTTCGTTTGTCCAAGAGAGGTTCAGTTCTGTTATTTTTGATTGATAAGAAAGATTATTTCAATTCAATGATTGACCTTCAAAACATGTATCGGTATTATATTTTATGCTTTTACCGTTATGAAATTACGATGAAAAAAAAAAATGATATATGAACGTGTGATGGCTCAAAAAAAATACACATTTATGCAAATCTACGAAGAAAGAAATACGAAAAAACGAGAACAAAACTGTAACGACCAAGTTTTTTATGAGAAGATAGTGATTTACACGAATTATTAAGAAAGAATGAAGAAGAGGTATGTTCACTGTCGGGGATATCAGGAGAGGGGAATTTCTATTATCGATTTCTTGAACTCGTTGGGATACGCAGACCGGTCCTTTTGTCCAAGCATAAATGACGTCAGGGAAAAGGTATTGTTCGTAGCCACGCGCGATCTCCACTGGTCAGTGCCAGTATAGCGGTATGACACCCGCTCTATAGTGTTTAGGATGCACTTAAGTTAGTAGCAGGGTTCGTTTCATTTTTTTTTTTTTTTTGCACATACATCGACAGTGAGGATAAACTCATGCGCTGAATGAAGGGGGGGGGGGATGGGTTGATATAGAAACAAGTTTTACTAGAATGTTTAACCCCCAAATCTTTGGCTAATGGCAACGTAGCAACGTAAACATAAGGGGGAAAACAACATTGTGAACCACGAACCATGAATGACCGTATCGTATAACATTGTCGGCAAAAAAAAAAATGAAATGTTTGGATGGAGAATATCAAACATATATGTGTAGTAGCAACCGTTAATGATTGCACTTTTCAGCTTTTAATCGTACGAATACAGATTAGTGGAAATCACCTCCGCATAAAAAAGAAATGCAACTTTTCTCACATTAAAATAGCAATGGGTTTATCATTTCGATTTTCTTTTCTGAGTGGACGGATTTGTTTTTCTTTTAATCACTATGATGATCATTAGAAAATAAAGGAAACATAACCAGCCTAGGCCCTTGTATAATTCAACAAACCTCGTATGATTTATTCGATATATTATATTTATAGATGTTATTTATCAATTACAACGTGCACACAAATGATACTTACACTCATAGTATAATAGATCTAAATAGGTATAATTTAAAAAGTAAAGAAATATCTTAATATTACTTCCTGACAATATAATCGTATAGAAGGACCAAAAAAATTGACAGGCTCATTACCAATTGTTAGTATTATTTAAACTGAACTACTTTTATCCTCTTCATGAAAATTGACGCAAATTAGCAACTAAGAGAGAAACAATTCATTGTGGTTATCGTAAGAAGGCGATGCCATTACTTTATATCAACTGTAATGCGTTGTTATAGTACTGCCATAGGCTACTGATAGTGTAATATACTCGTTTCCTTGTACTTTATTAGATGCAGACAAAATAATATAACATGGCTACAGGATCTTTCCATAGACTCTAGAATAGGGAGGGATAAATGACTTGAACTGCATGGTAACGCAACAGCTACCAAAGCATATACTCGTCTCATACGGATAGACTAAAGCATCCGAAACTTGACCTATCAGCTTTTCACATCATTCACATCTGTATCGAGTTATACAGATCAATACCTCACACCCGTTGAGATATACAATTTTATCTTGTTCTCTTTCACACGATGGTGCAATACTTCCATCGAATTCACCATCTTATCCAAGCGTGTCCGACGCTGTTACGGCTATGACATAACAATGGACCTCGTTTCACACCTGTTGACTAGATACAGTTTACCTTGTTCTCTTTCACACGATGGTGCAATATACTTCCATCGAATTCACCATCTTATCCAAGCGTGTCCGATACTGTCACGGTTATGAACAATGGACATCGTCAACACGTCACAGCACAGCCGGGGTTTGCTAAAAACAACGGTGTCTCATTAAAGCAGAATATCTATAAGGAAGAGTAAGATCACGCTGAGATAATAGATTGCATATTTAAACAATAATACATAACTAAAGCAATGGACTATCATGTTACCTAATATACTGTTAAAACAGAAGAATCTTTATGAGCGTAATGAAAAACAACAACACACAGACATATCAATAAAACAATAGGATATTGCTGAAACAATCGACCATCATCTCCGTTAAAACAATAGGATAATGCTAAAACAATCAACCATCGTAGCACGTTGTCGACAGTAGTGTATCGTTAAAACAAAAGAATATTCATGAGCATGATCTAAAACAATAAACTCATCGTTAAAACAATAGCATATTGCTAGAACTATTAACCATCATCTTGCGAACAAATAGCATACCGTTAAAACAAAAGAATATTATTTATGAGCGTGATCTAAGACAATAGACTCAGCAGTAAACAATAGAATATTATCGACTAATACCCTAATTATACAAATCTGATTAATTTTGTGATCGTTAATATCATATTCTCTTTGTTTAAGAACAATGCAAATATTCATATTTCATATTCTATTGTTTACTCTTCCTGCTCCTGCTCCTGGACCTCTTGAAAAGGTACCTCATATACTACTACTGTAAAATATCAAAATTTTCAAGCTCACTCGCTCCGCTCGCTCGCATTTAATCGTTATGCCATTCTCCTGATGTTGCTGCCAGTAATTGCCGGCAGTTGCGCCCGGTGTGCCCCCCTTAATTTCCAAAGCGAAAAAATACAGCCACAAACGGCAATCTTTGGACTGTAAAATGTCAAAATTTTGAAGCTCGCTCGCTCCGCTCGCTCGCATTTAACCGCTATGCCATTCTCCTGATGTTGCTGCCAGTGATTGACAGCAGTTGCGCCCGGTGCGGTCCCCCTTAATTTCCAAAGCGAAAAAGTATAGCTACAAACGGCATTTTTTAGACTGTAACCCCAATGTCAAAATTTTCAAGCTCGCTCGCATTTAATCGCTATGCCATTCTCCTGATGTTGCTGCCAGTGATTGACAGCAGTTGCGCCCGGTGTGCCCCTCCCTTAATTTTCCAAAGCGAAGAATATAGCTACAAATGGCAGTTTTTGGACTGTAAAATGTCAAAATTTCCCCCCTACCATACCCTCCCCCCCCCCCCCCCTCGCTTGCTTCGCTCCCTCACATAACCGTTCCTCCTTAGATCAAATCCTGTCTACGCCGGTGATAGGCCCCACTATTTAGTAGGCCTTCATAGTGATGTCGCACATGCGGAGCAAGAGCTGAAATACCACGATTTAGTCATTCAATAATATATTGTGAATATTTCATTTTCTTATTGTTTTTTTAAAGAAAAGAAAACACATTTTTTACCAAAAGTGTGCACCAGATCGCTGAATTTCAGGGCTGAAAATGCAAAATCTTCCTCGTGTGGGAGAAGGCTACCACCCCCCATACACAAGGTCTGATTTTCCGCCGAAAGTCATCTGATAAGCAAAAAAAAAAAAAAAGGCAACAAGAACTTCGTCTTCATATTTTTGCTGCCACTTTCCTCCCACATTATATTTCATGCAAAAGAGTGGGACATCCGATCCCTGTATAAAGTGTGTGTGTGTGGGGGGGGGGGGGGGGGGCACCAAGCTTCTCTCTCCCCCCCCCCCCCCCCCTCCCAAGGCTGCGCCGGTCCGGTGGGCTTGTAATCGTGGTGATGGTGACCACCCCCCCCCCCCCCCACTCCTCAGGACGGATTTACGCCGTTGGTTACTAAGTTACTTCACATTCTGAACAAGATGTGATCGACTGTAGGTTTTCTGCCAAAAGGGGCAGTCTGTCAAAATACTTTGTTGTATAGGTGTTTTTGTTTTTTGCGACATGACATCTCTTGTATAAAGTCACACGGCAAGTTTTCTATTTTCTTGAAGTCATCCCCGTGGGTACCTCAAGAATAAACATTTAATGTCCTCAAGAATTATCCTCAAAATTCATTTTACTCTTGAACAAAAAGTAAAAATTCAAAACTTAAAAAAAAACCCTTTTGAGTTACTGTTTATCGATCATCTACAGACTAAACGCATATTCAAGTTTCAAGTTTCAAGATTGTAAAACACTTATTTTCCATCTTTTTCATGTTGTAAACCACATACATAAGGTTGTACATACATAAGGTTGTATTAACTGAAGACTTTCTTGTTCCTCAGAAATAAAGGAATATGTTACGAATAGAAAAAAAAAAAATTATTATTGTTGTCATCTGACCAGATCTTTAGAATCAAAATGTTTGCTCTCAAAGCTCATAACAAAACCTAGTGTTTTGGTCATGATTGTCAGGCAATTACAAGACCACAATAATTTGACCTCGTCTCCCCCCCCCCCCCAAAAAAAAAATGCATCGTATTCCCATCAATTTCATGATAACACATAAGATTTAATGAAGCTGTGTGTTGTGCAGTTATCAAGGAGAGACTTATTATGAGTGAAGGATATGTAGCTGCGATTTATAGTGATCTGTGGAAACATGGTAGATTTCAAAATTCCACACCTTTCTGGTTTTAGGTCTGGATGTGGCTAATCCTGTATTCTGGCGTGTATCTGATCGTCAGATATTACTCTGTTTATCAAAGCCAACTTGAACATGGTGTAGGATTAAGCTCTTTTTTTTTTTTCCTTACCCCTTAATATGTAAGTTTGATAATTTGTGAAGTGCTGTGAAATATGCTTACTCGTTAGAGCGCTATACATAAGGACCAGTGTTATATTCTGTAAGTTGTATTGTATTGTATTGCATTGATTGTATTGTATTGTATTGTATTGTATTACATTGTATTGTATTGTATTGTATTGTATTGTATTGTATTGTATTGCATTGTATTGTATTGCATTGCATTGTATTGCATTGTATTGTATTGCATTGTATTCTATTGTATTGTATTGTATTGTATTGTATTGTATTGTATTGTATTGTATTGCATTGTATTGTATTGTATCATAGGCGTACCCAGGATTTTTTTAGAGGGGGGTGTTCAGTAGCGTACCGTGGGTCAAGACATTGGGGGGGGGGGGCACCTCATGGAAGCAACATCAGAATTGCATAACTGTACAGTTAGATGCGAGCGAGCGGAGCGAGCGAGCTTGAAAATGTTGACATTTTACAGTCCCCAAACTGCCGTTTGTAGCTATATTTTTTCGCTTTAGAAATTAAGGGGAGGGGGCGCACCGGGCGCAACTGCTGGCAATTACTGACAGCAACATCAGGAGAATTGCATAACGATTAAATGCGAGCGAGCTTGAAAATGTTGACATTTTACAGTCCCCAAACTGCCGTTTGTAGCTATATTTTTTCGCTTCAGAAATTAAGGGGAGGGGGCGCACCGGGCGCAACTGCTGGCAATTACTGACAGCAACATCAGGAGAATTGCATAACGATTAAATGCGAGCGAGCTTGAAAATGTTGACATTTTACAGTCCCCAAACTGCCGTTTGTAGCTATATTTTTTCGCTTCAGAAATTAAGGGGAGGGGCGCACCGGGCGCAACTGCTGGCAATTACTGACAGCAACATCAGGAGAATTGCATAACGAGTAAAGGGGACCTCCGGGTGATTTTCAGACTTTTACATTTGCACAACTATAAATCAGCTAAACTGAGTACAGAGTTTCAGAAATTATAGTGATTGGGATGAGGAATGAGAATGTTTTCAAAATTTATGACAAAGTGCAATGAACAAGGATGATGACATGGCAGCCTCACCATAAGAATGCATGAGTCAGGGCTCACGGAAGCAGAACAAAAGAAGAAGGCATGCCATAGATTCTTCACAGGTGAACTTCTTGAGCAAGTGGTCTTGTAATGGAATTGCACTGCTACATTTCTGAAATATATGAGGCTCTGATGTCATCAACACTGTTCAGAGTAATTTGTTTAAGATTTTCAATTTATTGGCTTCTCTGCTCAAGGACCACAACAAATTCCACGAATCTATACATGGAGTTGTTGATTTATGTACTACATGATGTGAAATTATGAAAATCGTCCGGAATGTCCCTTAAATGCGAGCGAGCGAAGCGAGCGAGCTTGAAAATGTTGACATTTTACAGTCCCCAAACTGCCGTTTGTAGCTATATTTTTTCGCTTCAGAAATTAAGGGGAGGGGGCGCACCGGGCGCAACTGCTGGCAATTACTGACAGCAACATCAGGAGAATTGCATAACGATTAAATGCGAGCGAGCGAAGCGAGCGAGCTTGAAATTTTTGACATTTTACAGTCCCCAAATTGCCGTTTGTAGCTATATTTTTTCGCTTTAGAAATTAAGGGGAGAGGGCGCACCGGGCTCAACTGCTGGCAATTACTGACAGCAACATCAGGAGAATTGCATAACGATTAAATGCGAGCGAGCGAAGCGAGCGAGCTTGAAAATTTTGACATTTTACAGTCCCCAAACTGCCGTTTGTAGCTATATTTTTTTCGCTTTTGAAATCAAGGGGAGGGGGTGCATCGTGCGCAACTGCTGGCAATTACTGACAGCAACATCAGGAGAATTGCATAACGATTAAATGCGAGCGAGCGAAGCGAGCGAGCTTGAAAATTTTGACATTTTACAGTCCCAAAACTGCCGTTTGTAGCTATATTTTTTCGCTTTGGAAATTCGGGGGGGGGGCGCATCGGGCGCAACTGCTGCTGGCAATTACTGGCAGTAACATCAGGAGAATGGCATAAAATAACGATTAAATGCGAGCGAGCGAAGCGAGCGAGCTTGAAAATTTTGACCTTTTACCGTCCAAAAACTGTCGTTTGTAGCTACATGTATATATTTTTTTTTTTCGCATTGGAGGGAGGGGGCGCCCGGTGCGCCCCCTGGATCCGCGACTGGTAGTCAAGGGTGTCGGTTTATGTTCATGATTGGGGGAGGTATGACTAGCGAGGGGGCGTCGAAGTGACCAAGCGGGAGAAGGATGTCCAAAATCTGCACTTTATATAGAGCATCCCATAATTTGTTTGTGTTTGTGAGTGTGTGTGTTTCAAATAGATGGAAAAGTTAGGAAATAGCCAGGGTCAAGTCTTATTATTGGCAATGCAAGGCATTTTAATATAGACTAGTATGTAAAGCAACACTGCAAAATCAATTATCAAGCTTTGATAGCAAATGTGTACAACCTATCAAACATCACATTGCGCAACATTGCAGCGACTCTTTTTGCCATTCCGATATTCTGAGTACACTGAGTACATCCTGCTTGTATTCGAAATGCCAACCAGAAATCACGCTGAATCACAATCTTTTGTCGTCCCCGGGCTTTTTGAACAATGTTATACCTCTTTAATTATTTGGTTAAAAGAAATCTTAGAAAAATATCTTTTTTTCTTGATCATCCTTTCATGTCGATTTCAAAAGCAGTTTACTAACCCTTGAATTACCATTTTCGTAGGTTTTTTTTTTTCTTTTTTTTTCTTTTTTTCTTTTTTTTTTCCTTTCTTTTCTTTTTTTTTTTAACCAGCGGATGGGGGGGGGGGGGGGCACGTGCCCCCCATGCCCCCCGTAGTTACGCCACTGTCAGTGGCGTATCTGGGGAAAACGGCGCCCGGGGCAAGCGCGAAAATTGCGCCCCTAATTTCTGAAAAAGTGTTCAACCCCAACCCCATCCCGGTAGGGACTTTAAAGAAGTCCTCATGATATGCTTTTTGAAGCACTTAAGAGGGGTCTTTTGAGGGTGATTTAAATGTAATAGGCAACCCTAAATTTTGATATATTTTGGCGAGCGAGCGCAGCGAGCGAGCCGAAAATTGTTATATTTCAGCTTTATACATAACATGGAATTCTTGTCATTTTTGGTTATTAAATCTTCGAATTACAATTCTAATCAATATATAGTGACGGCCTTATAGATAACGATTTATACCAACAGTGTCCAACCCCATCCCGGTAGGGACTTAAAAAAAGTCAACATGATATGCTTTTTCAAGCACTTAGAAGGGGTCTTTTGAGGGTGATTTAATGTAATAGATATTGAAGAATTTTGGCGAGCAAGTGCAGCGAGCGAGCCGAAAATTTTTATATTTCAGCGTTACAAAACATGGAATTCATGTTTTGTTTTTATCTTGTTTGATTTGGTTTTCTGCCCCCCCCCCCCCCCCCCCCCCCGGTCCGGGCGAGGATTTTTTTTTTTTCTTCTTCTTCTTCTTTTTCTTCGTCGGTTTTTTTTTTTTTTCTTCTTCTTCTTTTTTTTTTCTCGTTTTTTTTACGTGCCCCTCTTGCCCCCCCCCCCGATACGCCACTGTTGGTAGTTAATACTACTAACTTAGCATGCAATGTCCCTATAATAGGCTGCAGCGCAGCATGCATTGTGCACACATAATATTATGCATCATACACAATTTACGGTACCGCGTACGGTATAATACCGGTAAACGGTGAACATTATGCGCAATGTATCTTCGCGATTCGGCCAGAAAGCAAAGCAGGGATCGGGAATGTCTACTGTTTGCGCGTCAGCTTCGCGCGCGGTGCAGTAACGTACTATTAACACGTACTGTACACGAGTTCTTTAGTGCGTATAATATTATGTAACTCCATAATGTATCATCATCCACACAAACATTAAGATAAAACAAGGAAGAGAGAGAGAGAAAATGAACGCAAAAGAAAGGAAAGGCGGAATTCAAAACGGAAATAAAAGCGGTAAAGAACACAGCTTTTGTTTCATTTGTCAACATCTAAACATTGCTGAAGAGGGGTGTTGAATAGCTCAAACACCTCCCTTTTGCCCAAGGGAGGTGTTTGAACACCTCAAACACCCCGATTTTGGCAAAGGGGGTGTTTGAACACCCAAAACACCCCCTCGGTACGCCCTTGTATTGTATTGTATTATCTGAAGACTTTACGAGCATGGAAGAAACTGAATATCTCTTTGGCAACGATCTAGAAGGTAAAACATAAGTGGTGAAGATTTAACGGTCCAAACGGTGCTGTGGAATTACGTGTATTACGTTCTGGAGAAGCTGTGATTGCGGGATACCACGACTTGAAGTGATGTGATCACGCCGTTTCACATCAGAAAATCAAGGCATATTTATGCAGTCAAAAGGGCTTATACAAAATGAGTAATGGGGACGAGAATGCCCACTTCCTTGATATCGGGTGCACCTCACGCTCGATCCTCAAGAGTAATACAGCCCACGAATAATACTGCCCACGAGTCATACAGCTCACGAGTCAAAAAGTCCACGACCTAGCCACTGAGTGAACAGGGCTCATAGTCCAGTCAAAATACGACAAAAAGTGGGTTAACCCACAACTAATTGCAACAGAAACGATTCCACTTGCATTTGACCCGGAAGAGCTATTAAAATAACGTATTAAAAGTTCCCTAAAATTCGAGTGGTGGATCAGTGTCTAATTTGCATAAATTCAAAATGGCCGCCATACAACCTGTTTATGCCTATATCTCGGGATACGTAACCAATAGAAAGTAAATTCCGGTTTCTAAACCTATGTTTTTTAGGTCAAGGAATACAATTATGTTATCTGTAGCAACTTTCAAGCATCCCTTTATATAGTTTTTGCATATATTTGCATATAATTATATGCAAAATGGCCGCCATATTGCCTGTGCAAGCCCGTATCTTCGTATACCATAAATGAAGTACACTCAGGAATAAGTCGCTATATATCTGGACATAAAACCCACAAAAAATATATATTCTGGTGTCTAAACCTATGTTGTTGTTTTTTTTAGGTCAGGGAATACAATTATGATATTAGCAGTAACTTTCAAGCTTCCCTTTATACATTTTTTGCATATATTTGCATTTAATAAATGCAAAATTGCCACCATAATTCCTCTACAGGCTTATATCTCTATCTGTAAAAGGTACCCAGTGGTGGTGTCTATGGTCTTAATTTTACTGCTGAAAGTCACTGTTGTAGAAAACGTTCCAATCAGGAATAATTACCTATATTTCATTAAAAATTTGCATATATTTATACATAAATCTATTCAAATTAAGAGTAGCTTATATCCATAAGCTACTCTACAAAAGTTTCATGAGTTTGGACATTTGTTTAGAGAATGTTCTTGTCATATCCTGGTACCATGTCACTCACTCACTTTCTGAATAAAAGACCCAGGGGTCCAGCCCTCACTGAGTATCTCAAGTTCACCTTCCATCCATTCTTACAGACTTTTACTTGGGAGAGAGGAAATTGGAAGACTTTGGGAACCTCTAGGGCCATATCTACAAGCCTTTAGGGACCTCCATGGTCCAGGGAGGCATGATGTTCATATATTCATGACACTAGCAATAAATGCACCTACAGTACTAAGTTTGTTGAAAATTTGACCATATATGTTTTCAAAAAGAGGATCAAAAATCAAAAGTGGCCCCCAATAATTTGGTCCCAGCCCTAAGGCGTCCGCACCTATAAGTAATATTTAAGGTGCCTTTGGGCATCCTGTGGCCTGGGGTGGAGGAGGGGGGGGGGGTTGGAGTATATATAAATATATATATATATATATATATATATAATAGATGACGAAGTATGGTGGTAATGCAATACAGTTCAACAGTGCTATTTATTAAGACCAAATTTTCGACGGATACATTCGTCTTCCTCAGGATCGACAATGACAATTGTGAAGAAAGACGAATGTTTTCGTCGAAAATTTGGTCTGAATAAATAGCACTGTTGGACTGAAATGCATTACCACCCTAATTCGTCATCTTTTCTGTACTGGTACCAACACATGGATTACAAGTATCATATTATATATATATATATATATATATACATATATACAATGTGTAATATTTCGAAAACAGTTAAACTGCGAAAGTAAACTTAAATCTATATGCAATCTCCAAGATATTCAACTTTGTACATTATACCTAGCTCTGTTACACTTGGTTCTACTTTTGTGTGTGTGTGTGTGCGTGTGTGTGTGAGGGTGTATGTGTGTGAGGGGAGTTTTTTTTTTTATAATAGATTCCTTAATTTCGGGGTTCTGGGACCTTTTGGACATGGTGTCTATTTGAACACCTTGAATGTCTATCATCCTTGGGATGCTACTTGCCTAGTTTGTTGAAAATCTGTCATTACATGGGTTTTTTAAAGAGAACCTGGAAATGGTTTTTGAAAATGTATGCATGACCGACGACCGGACAGTAGAATATAAATGATGGCTATTTGCAATATTAGCTTGAACTTTTTTTGCTGTCTTGAACCTTTGGCTAAGATGAGTTTAAAATCTAATGGATCAAAGTCACTTGATTTCAAGAAAACTTTCTTTCGTTTCCTGTACATTATTTTCATTTTCTAGCTTGTGATAATACAGATACTAAGGTATGTAATGTGATCTCTCAAAATAGAGATCAATGATAAAAGTGAAAAACGAGTATAGCTTACACTCACAGTGTTTTATGTGTTTACCACAAATTCTGGACTAGGATGGTGTGAAATTGCAGTTGATTAATTTAAAGCAAACAGGATCTCGGCTCCATTTCATACTGAAGCGTGGTAAGTCTCACGTTTGTTGCAAACTGTGTCGATGTCTTTCGAGAATGCTTCTTATTCCTAGTCACCAATTAGAACAGCATAATCTCACTCCTCACATATTTTAGAAATACAACATTACAAGTGTCTGATATATGGCCCGCATCTGACACTGGTATGGGTTGTGTGCAGTCAAATCTGCTTGCCCTGCAACTATACACTGCCAGTTGCTAACATCCTGTCTTGCAGTTGCATCAGACTTTCTTCAGGAGTTCCTTAATAGCTGCAGCTTTGTCTGTAGTGATCAGAATATATTTGATTTTTTGATTAAACATCTTCCTCAAATCGTCCCAATTCCAATGATTGTATGTCATTTCCCTTCCACTGTTTAACTTGAAGAAAAGCTGCTACCAAGGTGGAGGGAAGGGACCTTTTTGAAGGGTTAGGAACAGAAAATGGTGTTATGTATTTTCTTTTTTATCTGACTTAAGACTGCTTTTTCGCCAGCAAAATTGAATTCAGCCTTCATGCTGCTCGCATTTCTAAAAAACAACAACTGTGTGTTGGTGAAAATGTTATTAGTGCGAAGCCTCAATGCAATAGGAAACGTTTCGTTTAATAAAGCTGCAGATACAACACGAAAAATGGTAAAAGTAAGACTTATAAGAATTTATATGTGTTGTATGAGCTTGAAGCCAATGAGAAGGATGCTGTTTGTATTGATCGACTGATGAATCCAGAGTACTAGTAATAGAACTGTTAAAGGGACATTCCAGACGATTTTCATAATTTCACATCATGTAGTACATAAAACGACAACTCCATGTATAGATTTGTGGAATTTATTGTGGTTCTTGATCAGAGAAACAATACTTTGAAAGACCTTAAATAAATTACACTGAACAAGGATGATGACATTGGAGGTTCACATATTTCAGAAATGTAGCAGTGTAATTCCATTACAATACCACTTGCTTGCGAGTTCACCTGTGTATAATCTATGCATGCCTTCTTCTTTTGTTCTGCTTCCTTGAGCCCCAATTAAAGCATTCTTATGGTGACTCTGCCATGTCATCATCCTTGTTCATTTCAATTTGTTCTAAATTTTGAAAATATTCTTATTCTTCAACCCAGTTATCATAAATTCTGAAACTCTGTCCTCTGTATAACTAATAGTTATTCAAATGCAAAAATCTGAAAGTCATCCGGAGGTCTCCTTTAAGGCATTTCCTTTTTTTTTTTCTTTTTCTTTGTATCTGGCTGTAAATCACAATGTTTTACATTTTCAGTGAGTCACTGGGTGAAACCGTGCAAGAATATGACAAAATCCACTTCCATACAAATTATCACGGTCATATGTTGCTCATTGATAAACATGCCTTTACCAAAAGTTTTGCAACAAAGGACACAAGTATCAACTAAACATGGATGTAAATCATCGCAGGTAAGAAAAAAAAAATGTTTGAAAAAAAAACCCTGCTGAATGATTTAAGACCAATTTTTGTGTACCGTAAGCACACTTTGAAAGCCATATGAGATATGTCCAAACTCATGAAACTTTTGTAGAGTAGCTTATGGATAATCATGAACTTGATGATATGCCCCCCCCCCCCCCTTTGGCAAAAAAAAAAAAGAGAGAAGGAATAAAGAATTGCAACATAGACACAAGTAACAAGCAGTAAACATGAGGGCAAATTACAAAACATAATACATTAAATATCATGCAATCATGAAATATTTTAACGATTCCTACTACATAATTTGAGACTTTAATATTTGTGTAGCTATTGAGCACACTTTGGAAGATAAGTTGAATTTACAGTTAAATAAAGGTATGTTCTATTCGATGCTACTTACAGTTGTTTTCTGTTTTGAGGCTGTATCTCAAGAAAATGTGAGTACAATATAATACAATACTTTTGATAAATGCAAGAATATACACACTAGGAGTAGGATAATCATCAAGGTTTTAAATGGTATTATAACAATTTTCCCTTGATATCTTGGATGAGACATTACAGTACAATTAACGTTCTGCAGCTTGTATTCGTATATCTGAAATCATTTTCACGGTAGTAATTTGAATAGATTTATGCATAAATATATGCAATTTTTTAGTGAAATATAGGTAACTATTCCTGTGTGGAACGTATTCTACATCAGTGATTCTCAGCAGTAAAATTAAGACCACAGACACCATCACTAGGTACCTTTTACAGATAGAAATATAAGCCTGTAGTGGCACTACGGCGGTAATTTTGCATTTAATTGAATGCAAATATGCAAAAACTGTATAAAGGGAAGTTTGAAAGTTACTGCTTATATCATAATTGTATTCCCTGACCTAAAAAACAGCTATAGGTTTAGACACCAGAATCTATTTTCTGTGGGTTTTATGTCCAGATATATAGCGACTTATTCCTGAGTGTACTACATTAATGATATACGAAGATACGGGCTTGCGCAGGCAATATGGCGGCCATTTTGCATGTAATTATATGCAAATATATGCAAAAACTATATAAAAGGATGTTTGAAAGTTGCTATACATAACATAATTGTATTCCTTGACCTAAAAAACATAGGATTAGACACCGGAGTTTACTTTCTGTGGGTTATATATCCCCAGATATAGGCATAAATAGGTTGTATGGCGGCCATTTTGAATTTATGCAAATTAGACACTGATCCACCACTCGAATTTTAGGGAACTTTTAATATGTTATTTTGATAGCTCTTCCGGGTCAAATGCAAGTGGAATTGTTTCTGTTGCAATTAGTTGTGGGTCATTTCATATTTTGACTGGACTACACGAGCTATACGGTCCATGAGCTGTAGACACTAGGCAGATAAGGCCCACGGCCCAGACACTATGCAAATAAGGCCCACGAGCTCAACACAAAGCAAAAAAAAAAAAGGCCCACAAGCTTGACATTACATCACAGGGCTTAATTTACATAGTGTCGATCTCGTGGACCTTTTCTGCCTAATGCCCAGCTCGTTGGCTGTATGACTCATGGACCATTTTTCATGTCTTGCTCGTGGAAAAATCCAATATATCTACTGCTGACACTTTATTCTGTTCCACGAGGAATCAATGATGCACAGGAGTGATGAAGAGGTTTCCTGACCGTAGAGGGCAGCATGTCAAAATAGCATGCAGGCATGAAAGAGCACCTCTTCTTTTTCTTCTTCTTCTTCTTCTTCTTCTTCTTCTTCTTCTTCTTCTTCTTCTTCTTCTTCTTAATGCAATGTACATGTATAGGTTCGTACGGTAAATTTAGTAGGTACGTTCATTCACTTTAGAGGTATTTCGTCACGCAAAGCCGGTTTTGTCGTTCAAATTCATTATCGATGAGTCGAATTTGTATTTTACATCGCTTAAATCTAAAATGTTGCCATTCGAACTCGTAAAGAAACACTACGCCTTCACAAAGTGGTCATTCAATATAATAGTGAGAGACGGGCACGTGATTGCACAATGCAGCTATTTCAGCATTCAATTTCGTTACGGAGTAATCAATTTATCACTTCAAGTAATCAAATTAGAAAGATAACCGTCTTAGTTTTGTCCCATGATCATTGTTATTATAATCATGACTCATATTCATCCATTTTTCATCGTGCCCATGTCTTTTTAGGCATTTGTGTTGTTTTGCATATAAGTAAATGTATTTTCTTGACAATGAAAACGATTTGGTGTATAGCTCGCACTTAAAAAATAGGAACTTGTGTTCAAGAGTAGCAATAAAATTATATATTGCACTATATGTGAGTGCATTGAAAAACATGCTTTCACCATAAAATTTTATACATGAATGTGTATTCAAATTCACACAGAGTACACCGGTGAAAATATTCTGGCCTTCAAATTTAGAATCTGATAAATCAATCTAATATATTAGTATATATTATTTATTTCCTTCCAATCACAACCGAAATCATGCATGTGTCTTCACTTTCCAAATACGAGCACGTTCTTTTCCAAGTGCGCATTCATATTCTCAAAATTCACGATGACCATATCAAGGTTGGGGGTCACTTTCATTTTCAGGTGATCCATTTCCTATTGTACTCCGTGCACTCAATTTAGTGGAGAAGATAAGGTAAAGAAAGAGGGGCACGGATGTAATTGGTTGCTTCTTTTTTTTTTTAAGTAAAACGAGCGCATATACCAAAATTACCTGCACACACCTCCTTGGCACACATACACACTCAAAAATCTTATATCCATATTCTTCTTTTTATAGTAGGACTACATAAAATAGATTCATTTCTTAGGTTCTACATTGTTTTGAAGTTGCATCTCCTTGCAATGATATTATAATGTCCTTTATGTTCATGTATTCTTCTGTACTTTTGTTTTCTTTTCAAGAAATTTGACTTGACAAGGCTCATTCAACAGAGCAGCCAAAAAAAAAACAAAAAAAAAAAAAACACGACGATATTTCTAACTCAGATACTTTGATAGCATCATAGTTTGAAAAAAAAAAAGACAACATCCCAACACTGATCGGCACAACCCGTTAATTCAGAGACCAACTGATAAACAATGTTATCTCGCAATCGCGCGAATGGAATCCAGTGAGATATCAATAAACAACGAATAAAATATTGATAATGTTCATGTTTTCAGCGTCAGTATTTAATAGTCGAGATTGTTTTCGAAGGCGTAAATCAACGTTCCCTATCCTCGCTTGTATAATAATGCATCAACCCTGCGGCGTACGCGTTGTCATTTGCACCAAAATGAGGTTACAATTGAGAAAACTATAAACAATGCCTAAAGCCCAGTCTATTTCATTATACTAAGTGAAAAGACCCACACAGACACCAGACACATAAATACATAAATTTTTTATATTGAATGCATTCGTTCAAACTATGGTTACCTTGCCACGAATGTTACAGCTCGTTATTCCGAAGGTTCGTATTCCGAAGGCTCTTTATTCCTAAGATTCGTTATTCCGAAGGTTCATTGTTCCGAATTTCATTTTCGGATTAACCAATCTTCGGAGTAACGAACCTTCGGAATAACGCCACAAATTTTCGGATTAACGTACCCTTTTTGATTTTCGGATTAACGAACCTCTAGGTATAGGAAATTTGCGTGTTTCGGATTAACGACCCTTCGGAATAACGAACCTTCGGAATAGCGAACCTTCGGAATAACGAACAGCACCCTGTGATAGATTGAAAATGAATTTAGTTACACATTGCTCAAAATACATGATCCTACTTTTTGCAGGAATGACGCAAAGTGATAGCTTGATAATGAATTTGAATTACCAGATTCTAAATTCAGTGCTGACTGGAGAGCATGAAATGCTTGAAATTGAATGCTCGGAATGTGATTTTGAATGACAAAAATTATGAAAGTGACTGTGAAAACCTATGCAACTGTACTAGGATAATGTTAATACCAGGGCCCCCTGGTAGAACAGTGTTATTAAACACTGAAGAAGCTACTCTGGATAGGTAAGACCCTGTCATCACTATCATTAGTATGAAAAACATAAACAGTTTTAAAGGGTGCAAATATTTATTGTCGAATTGTCATGTCTAGATTATGGGAAAAAATGATGGTAAAAACATTATTTATCGCAAAAACAAAAAACTCAATGACAACGATATGATCTTCTTTTCTATTCAATTCAATTTTTAATCTCCAACTGTGGATGCTATGCCGAAAAAAAGAATATTTTTGAGGAACATGTAAAACTGTGAAAATTTGAAACTTTTATAATGGCCAATTTGAACTCAACTTGTTGTCATAATTTTGCTCTTTCTGTTGATGCAAGGATAAAAATGAGAAGGCATTCTAAAACAATCATGATTCCATGGGTCGATATCGAAGAGATACCCAACTAGGACACCTGGGGACAAGAACATGTTAAGATTTAACATATAATTTCTAAAAGAAATAAAACTAGACAACTTCATTTGGATATGAATGCATTGGACTGAAGAATGTCACACCAAAGATTGCGATAAAGTAATGAAAAGCGATATGAGAGTCACTCAAACTACAGGGGTTCCACTTTGCGCATGAGCAGTAAAAGGTCATTTTGTACCAAGAGGCATGCTGGCTTTAATATTCCACTGAGATATGCTGCATCTGTGATGTAATGACTGTTTATGCAATCCTTATGGCGCTTGCCAGCACATCGACCTGACATCAAACCCAGTACTTAGCAATTTTGATACAAAAGGTTTGTTTATACACTCAATGCAAAATAATGAAATGGATGCTTCCCGAAGTATTTATTGATGGATCGTTATGATCACCTGGTCTATATACGCAAGTTCATCATTAATTTGTAACATGATAGACGAATTCCATAAAAGTATACGTCGTTCAAGCCTGTGCATTATGTCGCTTTGAAAACGACGAGTGAAGTGCCTATAACCAACAAAGACAAAAAGGAAGGTCATTTGTACCAACGTGCACATGAGCCACCTCCAAATTGGCTAATACAAATCAGTTGCTTTATTTCTTCCCAACCTCCATGATCTACATGTACTTTTGTCTGTGCTTTGCAGGGGCGGATCCAGGAATTCCGTAAAGAGGGGGCGTGTTTACAAAAATAAAGGGGGGGGCGCACGCACCCCTCCCCCCATTTTTTTCTTTTTATTTCTTTTGTTTCAACAAAAAATAAAGGGGGGGCGTGCGCCGGTTGCTGTCCTCTCTGGATCCGCCCCTGCTTTGTACATGTTGTATGTATGCAGCCATTCCCCGTGCTTATTGGTATGATCAGTACGGTACCGCCAACTGGCAAGGGTGAATAGCGCCATCAAACGGCCTGTGCTATGATCTGCATAAGCCAGTTCGGAGTTAGTTCATATGGGCACATTGGTACGAATGATCTTTCTTTTTCCTCAGTCGGTTAGGGGCATTGCACTCGTTTTCAGTGCATAAGCTATACGTAACAAATTATGAATTCCTCAATCCTGTTCAAACAAAGAATGAACTTGTGTAGACCAGATGGCCAGAATGATCCGTCAAATAACACTTGGAAAAGCATCAATTTCATTACTTTGCACTGAATGAAACAATCTCTTTCTATTGATATTGCAAATACCGATTTTTTTTTTTCCGACCAGATGGATGTGCTGGCAAGCACCATAAGGATTGCATGAATAATCATTCCATCACAATTATTATCTCAGTGAATTTAAAAACCAACGCGCCAGTTGTATACAAATGACCTTTTTCTGCTCATGCGCAAAGCGGAGTGGAGTCTTCAAATGTCAAAATGTTCTATGAGAATCCAAACCTCTACTCTAGACTAGTTTAGAAATAAGATCAGCGCTTTGGCACAGTGGACAAGACTCCCGACTGCCAATCGGAGAACCCGAGTTCGATTCCCGCCCAGTGCTTACGTCCTTGGACAAGATGTTTTTACCCACCATGTCACTCTCGATCCAGATGTATAAATGGGTACCTGGCAACGCTAGGGTAATATTAATGGCAGGGCCCTCTGGTAGAGCAGTGGCAACACTGAAGAGGTTACTATGGATAAATAAGATCTTATCATTATCAGTGTAGGTCTCAAAGTCTTGGATTTGGATGTCCTGCCTAGTGATAATGGGACAAACTCCGCGGATTGGCAAGCAATTTTCAATAGCAATAGTCTATATAGATTATATTCATTCTTATTCTACGCCACAAAATCAATATCACCTTCCACGTATATCGACACACACATCGGCACGTTCGGGAAAAAAAACAATGTTTAACGGGCCTTACTGGAATATAATACAGTATACCCTTAGATAATATCTATATCGTTCATTTATGCCTTTTCTTAAAGAATATTTATTGAGTGGTTGTTCCGCATTATTCTTCTTCTTTGCCTCCTCCTCCTCTTCCTCCTCCTTCTTCTTTTTCTCTCCTCACTCCAACATTGTTGTCACATGCAACTGCGCATACTTAATGAGCTCTTCTGTGTAAACACATGTACATTATAAGCCATGTTCAGACGTATTTCTAGTCGGAGTAAAAATTGATGGCACGGCAATTGAAATTCAAATTAATGCATATCCTACCACGACCCTTGTGTCCACACGACGGTCGTGGGAAGAAACTCCGACCAATCTATGAGCGAGGGTCGGTGTAACTTCCGGAAGTGGTAGCGCCGCGCACGTCGACCATGCGATTGTTGTTTTTTTTTTTACCAGTGGCATTTGTCTCCTCCATTCTTGTTGATGGAAATTTCTGCATGAGCGCTAGCTTCTTCGTCGCGATTGACTAGGTTAGAATTGCCTGTGTACTCGCAAAATGTCAACATTGCGATTTGACCCAGGAGGTTTTACCTAGGTCGTAAGGTATGTAAGTTCATAGATACTCCGAGGGCTTGTCCGCACGGGCAATTTACTCCGACCGGCTAGTCGTGGTAGCGAGATACTCCTGAGAAAACTCACTAGTATCTCGTTCGGAGGAAGAGGTCGTGGTAAGTTCCTCCGATCGGAGGAAGTTACCACGACCTTGTTCAGACGGGCACTACTCCGACCCATCCTCCGAAGTTACTCCGACCAAGCTTCCTCCGACCCTTCCTCCGAAGTTACTCCGACCAAAACTGCCTCCGTCTGAACACAGCTGTAGATAATAATAATAATGATAATAATAATAATAATGTCTTATTTATCCAGGGTAGCCTCTTCAGTGTTGTCACTGCTCTACCAGAGGGCCCTGCCATTATTATTACCCCAGCGTTGCCAGGTCCCCATTTATACACCTGGGTCGAGAGGGATAATTGTGGGTAAAACATCTTGCCCAAGGACGTACAGGGCGGGAATCGAACCCGGGTTCTCCGATCGGGATCGGGAGTCGGGAGTCGGGAGTCTTATCCACTATGCCACAGCGCCCCTAACTTTGTAAGGAATTTGGGGGTATAAAGAACGTAACAAGATTTCCCGAGAGCTTCTTGCACTTTTATTCAATTAGTATCACACTTTTCTGATTCTACTTTTTGATACACGTAATTCTACTTACGCATAATATGCTTCACTAAGCTTGTGTGACCGAGTACAGGTGGTAAAATACCGAGACTTCAACTGGTAAAATATTATGTATGCCTGAACTAGAAAAGCACTTAGAGAGCGCATACCTCCGCCAAGCAGCTCATTTCCACCCATATTGTGTTTTCCACCCTATATTGTAGTCACATACTCATATCATCTGCATTACAAGTTTCATGCATTATTACATAGCCGTTGCTGCCTCCGCCGTACTTTCTAGCCAACAGCGCAATGGCTCGGAGGATCGCAAAAGCAAGCGCGCCATCTAGTGTTCATGATTTGACCCAACGGCACTGATAGATCGTCCTTTTTTAAGGATAAATAAAATAATAAAAACAAAGCCTCGATCCAGGCGGTGATCCGAATAACATCGAAAACTTAAGAATTTGTTTCTTTCGCCACAATGAAATTTTCCTGAAAATTTCATCCAAATCCGTCCATAACTTTTTGAGTTGTTATTTTGCAAACAAACAAATAGAGAAACGGGCAAACAGCAAAAACATATCCTCCTTGGCGGATGTAATAAACGTTAAAGGACGGGCACATACAATATTGTACATTTAAATGTTGTGAATGCGACTACTTCAGAAGTATTATGTGACTGTGGCTATACTACGTTTCGTCTTTATTCTTCATCGTTCCTGATTCATTTTTGTATTTTCAATATCCCTTTGTGATTTTTCATTGTCCAACTAATTTTAATAATTCTAAAGAAGCAATGATTACTGTGACCTGCACTGAAACAAATTTGCCCGATCTGTTGGCTAAGTCATATTCTGATTTTCTTTAGTACCCGAAATATTACTTTGTCATTGATCAATTTGTGAGTTTGTTATGCTCAGTAAAAATATCAAGATATATCATATTTGTCATTTTCAACTTTCTTCACCTGAGATATATGAAACAATTTAGATTAATGATAACTGATAATGAGAAACCTGTTGATATGACAGTGTTTTCATGTTGATTCCAATCCCAGCTTTATTCATTGACAATGTTTTAAATGATTGCAGCTGTATTTCTAATTGAATAATTGATACGAGTAATCCCTAATGTCCAAGGTATGTGACAAAATATTACAAACATTTACGGTGCGATCGCTTCTTGCAGTATTAGTGTCGTCTCAAATATCTTCGAAAATCTTGAGAGGCAGGAGATTAGCCGGTATATATATCGAGAAGAAAATGACGCTTAATTTAGAGTTTAGTCTGGCTTCCGACAGAAGCGCTCTCTATGATAACCTATCAACTGAAGGTTACCGACGTGTGGCTCATCACCATGGATACTATGGTTTTTACGCATAAGGCGTGGCCCGATTATACGTACAGGGCCCCGTTGCAAGAAAGTTGCAATCAATTGCAAATAATTGCTAATTCTGAAACAACCATTCTGATTGGCTCAGGGTCTGCCCTATTAAGAAGACATGAATGCAACAATGATTTTGATTGGCCAGTGACAATCAGTTGCAAGTTGCGTTTAAACGCAAAGTTTCTAGCAACGGGGCCCAGCTGCAGGTCACACATTTTATAAGCAAAGCGTTGACGCCGCAGTTTGAATGGTTATTCTAACTGAATTTTCTTGCATAAACTATTCAGACAATAGGGAGCTTTAGATTTTAGACGCGCGGACGTTCAAAGGAAAAAAAAAAAAACATGTTCTGAGCGTGCGCAGTAGCGCGCGTAAAGTCAATCTATTTTTAGCTTGCGTCGCCTGAGTTTTTCACTACGCGTACTGGGCTATTTTTACGTCCGCACAGTTTGCGACGTAGAGAGCTTCTTCATGCACTGATCTAGCCTTTAAACAAGGCGACTCGCTCTGCGTGCTCCGTATAGCGCGTTTACCCCACAAACCTGTTGGCCGGCGAGTGGAGCGAGCCACTCGCCGGCCAACAGGTTTGTGGGGTAAACGCGCTATACGGGGGCACGCAGAGCGAGTCGCCTTGTTTAAAGGCTAGCACTGATCATATGGGGGCGCGATTGTATTTTTTATATACGTTGCGTCCCAGCGTATTTAATCTAAAGCTACTTTTCCACCAAAGATAGTAGAGATTATAAGATACGAAGGCGCGCGATAAAGATGGACACAAAATGGCTACCCTACACGACGATACAAAAGAGAGCTAAGTACAAACTCAGTACACCTAGAAACATCATTCATTTCCAAAGGTAGTGGTATTCTTGTCATCTTGAAAAGATTTAAAAATTATAGTCGTAGCTTTTTTTCGATGAAGGGGATAATTTTGAAGAACGAGATTTTAGAGTAATAAGGATTATTTCGTGGAGGTAAAAATTTGGCAACAACATGATCTCACAATCAAAAACGCTTGATAAACAACAACAACATCTGCAAAGACAGCGCGTCTCAGGCAAAGACACACATCACCTGAGACGCGCTGTCCCTGAAGCCGCTGCTGTTGTTTATCAAGCGTAAAAGCAGCGCGTCTCAGGTGATGTGCGTATACGCTTGAAGACCGCGCGCTGTCCATTTGTTTTGTACAGGATTAGCGCGCACTTTCGTGTCTTATTTATTAAGCGTCTTTGTTTTCCACACGACGCAGGGAGAGGAGAACGTCCAGTGCAAGCGTCGGCTCAAACGTCCGCGCGTCAAAATCTAAAGCTCCCTATTGTGTGTCCCGACGAGTAATTTCACACTCATTTAACTGATTCTGTACCAATGAGTAACATGTGCACAATTAATGTCACACGCAGATCTATATGGTCAGATGCTCGATGTGTTACTCGGAGAGTCAACCTATCGACAAATACGTACAGGGTGCACCAACAGTGGCGATGGTGAATAAAACGTGGGTTACGGGGTATCACAAGAATCCAATCTACAACCCCTCTTACAAATGGGTGCACGTCACGAGACCGACACCCACGAGTCATACAGTTGACAAGTCATATACAGACCATGAATCATACAGCCTATAAACGAGTTATACAGCCCTCGAGTTATACAGCACATGAGTTCGACACATAGCAAACAAAGCTCACGAGGCCGATACATTAAGCCTCGTGTTGTAATGTCGAACTTGTGGGCCGTTTTTACCTAATTTCAAACTTGAAATGGCCTTATATGCCTAGTGTCTAACTCATGGGCTGTATGAATCGTGCGAGCTGTATGACTCCCCCCGTCCTGGGTGTCGATCTCGTGGGGTGACCCATTACGAACACTATTTAAAACTGACAACATTGACAAGGAACTTTGAATTAAAATATCAGTAAGGGTCCCCCCCCCCCAAAAAAAAAAAAAAATACTCTCTAATAGTATTCAATTTTCTCCACGACTGTATCGTATAGTACATGCAAAATGTTAAATGTACAAAATGCTGTGGTATGCTTATTGACCCTGATATACCCTGGGACTACGAAACTGACCTGCTTCAGACGTTAGCGAGGAAACCACTTATGCCAGACAGGGCTGTTAGTTAATTTCAAGGAATGTATGTTCTTTGTAAGCTTGGATCCACCGCAGGCCTACTTCAGAGACGAATTGAAGTGTTTGAGTAATACTGTACCACTATAATTTCTGATCTCAAATGACGATTTAGCCCTATCGAAAAATAAAGAATGATATTGAAAAAAAAAAGATCTCACACCGAGGGAAATATAGGTTTTCCCATTCATTTTTAAACTTTTTTCATTCAATTTCACAAATTTTTACTTCAATTTCGTCGCAGGATGTCGGGAATAGGCCAATCTTACTTTCAAATTCGTCTTTCGTCGTTCATTTTACAGTTCAAATTCGTCAGTCTCACTCGCAGCACTCAAAACAGCAGGATCGATTTCGTCTTTTGTCAATCATTTTCGTTAAATTTTCATTCATATTCCTCTTACCTCTATCCGGTGTGATTTTCCAGTCATTCATGTATTTTGTGTTCTGTAACCGTTCACATTTTACATTCAGGAGTTAACATACACGCAAGTGTATGTTAAAATCCTGCTGTTTTGAGTGCTGCGAGTGAGACTGACGAATTTGAGCTGTAAATGACGAAAATGTATGCCAAATGACTAAATTGAATGGACTTTATTTGAAAATGAACGACGAAAGACGAATTTGAAAGTAAGATTGGCCTATTCCCGACATCCCGCGACGGAATTGAAGTAAAAATTTGTGAAATTGAATGAAAAATTTTGAAAATGAATGGGAAAACCTATATAGTACTATTACCATGGCATTCCTCTCGTTTCTTCGACATAGTTAAAGAGGAAATCCACTCCAAATATAAGTTAATTTGATAAGAACGAGAAAAATATTACGAGTTCAACGATATAATTTTGATCGAAATCGGATGAAAAATAAGGAAGTTATGACAATATGAAGTTTCGCTATTTTTTCGGGAAACAGTTCTTGAACAGTCAATATGAATATGCAAATGGTAAAGTGAGCGTTTCATACCCTCTCAACTTGCCTTATAGTTTGTACATTTAATAGAATTTTGAAATTTTCAGTTTTTCATTCAAACGCAATTATGCCCGAGGCTTAAATCCTCGTATATCTAACTGATCACTATTCTGAAGTTATTCAACCAGGAATAACATCAAGTTTCAGACTTAAATGACAGAAACATTGAATTTTCGTCATTTTTTGTACACGATCAATGGAATATTGTTAGGTTATGACATGGTTAGCTCACTCATTTGCACATTGTCCACTGAACAAGAATTACTGTTTTGCAGAAATAAGCAAAACTTAAAAATTGCATAACTTCCTCATTTTTATCCGATTTCAGTCAAATTTTTACAGTTGAACTCGTAAGATTTTACTCTTTTTATCAGACTAACTTATATATGGACTGGATTTCCCCTTTTAAGAGTTCATCCAGTTTGTTTTATAATGCCAAGCAAGCTGAAGGAACTTTGGTCTGCATGATGGCGAATTTGTGAATCTATTCCCTACACCTGAATGAAGGGCAATTTGCAAATTAGTTGCAAATTTTGTGAGATATTCGGGACGTTGAGATATCATATACTAAAGTAATCGGCGAGTGAGTAAGTTTGTTTTTAATGAGTCAGAGTATAACTGAGCTGATATAGCATAACTTCTCAAAATCATATAGATGTCTTATTGCATGCATATACTGCAAATGTATATATAATATCTATATTGTACTGACAAACGTTACCTCTTGCTTCTATTTCTATGTTTACATCATATTTGCTTTACATATAATGATAATGATAATGAATAACATTTATATTTTGCTTAATACTGATGTTTCTAAGCGCATCAATCCGGAAAAAATAATGCACTGAAATGTCTCTTATGATTGTAATTGTCCATGTATGCTTCTGCAACAAACATAAAAGTATGTAAGTACACATAGGCCTACGCGTAGATACATCCACGTGTATATCTATTTAGGGTTCCTATATATCTATTATCTTTATTATGTGAACTTTGTTTCCTGTGTGTGTCAGTATGTGTGTGTGTGTATGTGTGTGTGTGTGTGTGTGATATTTTGTCAAGTAATGTGAAACCAACAGAACTCTTTAAGGGCATGAGAGGAGCGTTCAATTTGCACAAAGCATTAAAAGAGGACACTGATAAAAACGCGTCGCTGGTATTATATCACGTGTTGATCGCTGTCATTGTGCGTCTGGAGACAGTCCCCTTGCCCACAGCCTAACCAAAAGAAAACAATATAGACTTTATCATCCATTCGGTAGCAAGAATTAGTCACAAAACAAGTACTTATGGGAGAGATAGAACTGATAAGCATAACCCGCTGGGCTGGAATATACAGTTGAGTAAGTGGAATCATGTAAGGTGAAATATTTCCAGGAGTTGGGTGTCACTTGAGTCTGCTCGTAAAACCAAACATGATTACTTTGTTGTGCAACCAAATTACGAATTGTTCTATTGCTTTCTAGAAGGCAGAGCTAAAATACAGTTGAGTAAGTGGAATCATATTACCCCTTAGCAATTGAATATTCCGTACATAATGGTTTATTTCTCCCTAGAAGGAACAGGAATAATACTCTCATTTTTTTTTTAAATCTTTTAAGTTGTGTAAAATAGATCATTGCACGTCAATTTTTTGTCTTTTATAAGATATGTTTATGTGAAAGCCTATTAAGATTTTACCAAGAAACTTGTGTGTCACAGTAATAATTCTGACATACTTTCGGTGACCTTTGAACTCTGTCAACGAATGTAATTATGTATTTCACATAAAAACCATAAAGAAAGTAAAATATAAAACTTTTTTTTTTGTTTTAAAGAGAACGGGCAGTTTCGTGCGTTTTAGGGAGTAATCTGACTGATGGTTTCGGGCGGTTCAGTTGCTAATGGGATAAGGTGAAATATTTCCAGAAGTTGAGCAACGAGGTGTCACGTGAGTCCACTCGTAACACCAAACATAATTGATTTGTTGTGTAACCTAATTACGAATATTGTTCTACTGATAAGCTTGCTCTTTTATAACTTTAACTGTTAAGTTGAGAAACTTCGTAATGATGAATTTTGTCGTAATTTTGTCTATACAGATAAGAGCGCTGCAAAGAAAAGAGAGGTAAATTAAGACTAAATTTCATTTTAAAAAAGCAAATTCCTAATCCTAGAGGAGAAACCGCATATTGTATAGTCATATGTTCGACAGATATGCGTGACGAGATAGTCAAACACATTCAACCGGAATACATTCGTCTCCAAGTCAACGAAGGAGGAAGAGCGGGAACTACTTGATATAATTTTATAGACGCGCTAATATCGTGCATTTTTATGAAAATCAGCAACATTTTAAGAAATCAAAATAGAGGGATTGAGTTCATCACTGGTTATAATTTTGATCAGTTGTATAGGTCATCAAAGAAAATGTCTGTCTTAAAAGTCATCTTGACCGCGTCGTCTTTATCTGTTACACTCTGGTGGCGCAATATTTGACTGTGTAAAAAGCAAAAAGAACACGCCTTGTCTATTCAGCATGACTTGCAAGGTGACCTTTTCCCAGCATGTATACACATGACAAAGTAATCGATTGCACAAACAATGAAATCATGCCTCTGTACCTAGTAATGTCTGCATGGATAGGAGCACAACAAAAGAAAAATCAAATAAGTGTTTCTTCGATAACCTCCTATCGATACAGTGCTATCAATTTTTTCAATAACACTGGAATTTAAATATTTGAAGGGTGCCTGGTCTTTGACATTTCCCATGCTTGTCATTGTTTTTAAGCCAACATTTTTCCAATGGTTATATTGTATTAGTCTCTGTTCACCCTTCTTCTGTCTGTCTCTTTGTGTACAAAATGATGTCCTTACCAGTGTTGACTTGACACTCGTATCTACGTTCAGGAGCCAAGGTAATTCATACACTTATGAAACGTATTATCACCACCCCCCCCCCTTATATCCCACCAATCACGTCGAAGAAATGCGTGTTCACCCGTCCTTCTCGCACAAGTCTCGACCAATCAAGAGGCACGTCCCGCCACTCAGAAGTTTGACTTTGTCGAGTTATCGCATCTTGGGCTATTATAAAAACGGACGTTCCTCTCTCCACCAGCCATTATCCTCCGACAATCCCAGGACCAGCATCGGAAATCAGGAATACCGTCACCATGAAGGCGGTCTGTTTTCTCCTAGTCGGTCAACTCCTCGCGACGGCCGTCGTTGCCGGTAAGTTTCGTATACAACCACTGCGTTTCTCTTTTCCCTCCATTTTGAAAATCGAAGTTTGAATGAGATTTAGCCAAATAATTTTGAGCTTGCCATTACTTCCATCTGGTAAAGTACTTTAACGTTGACGATGGGATGCTACACTGTGGCTTGTATTCCTTCACGGACAGATGGCAAACAAAACCTTTTCAAAAGTCTGTTTTTGTTCCATGAGTATATCTGACCTGAAGGATGAATATTTTTTCTTTCTTTGGCATATAAAATACACGAGTCGTGCATTGGTAGAATAGCACGTAGTGACCTTAGCATTTGTGCGGTTGTTTTCTTGCAAACCATTATAGTGCCTGTGTTGTTAAAAAGGGAAGTGTTTGTAGTCGTTAGATGACACCAGATAACATCATTCATTATTCTCCTCGGTGATGTATTAGAATGTTTTGTTATCATGTTTCGCTATTTTGTATAATCTGTACATCTTACAACCTATCACCTGCATTTATTCCGTTGCTACACAGAAATTAAGAGTGAAGTGCATGTTATGTTCTGTCTGAAAAAAAAAAAGAAATTGAAATGGAAATGAAATTTGAATTGAATTGAACTGGAATGAATTGAATAATGATGGTTGATGATATTCGCCTACCGATTATCAGAGGGTGATGAAATGCAGTGTGTTATATACTTCCGTAGATTTATGAATATAACCACTTGACCACATCGCTTTCGTTCATGAGTACTCTGGAAAGATTTCCACATTCCTGTCTCTACTAATACCAAATGAATACGCTCCGAGGACCTTGTTTTGTGCTTTTCAGTGTGACGTAATGCGTACCTAAGTTTATATTCTTATTAATGTAATGCTTTTATACTCGAGAGACACCATGACGACAGCGTCATTGAATATACGAAATATGTCTTGAAGAAATCCAGATAAGACATGAATGAATATCGTTTTCACCATCCAACTAAATTGATAGAGGAAGCGGCACAGCATTTTGTCACGCTCCGTGACAAAGGTATCAGTTCCACATCATATTTCATATTATGGTGTTCTCAAATAGAGCGTCCTTCACCAGGTTCTGTTATGTATAATCCTGGCTCATAAGAGCGCGACATTATTAGTTAACAGGTATCACTCGTGAATGCATCCTTTTCTATACCTCCTTCCCTCTCTCTCTCTCCCTTTCCCTTTTTTTCTCTCTTCCTCTTCATTTTGATACCTACTCTTCCTTCCTAGCTCTCCTACTCTCTCTCCCCCCCCCCCCCTCCTCCAAATCTTCATACACGTACTTGCACACCAGTTGCGGATCCAGAGGGGGGCGCAACCTGCGCACGCCCCCCTTTATTTTCCGTCAAAAACAAAAGAAATAAAAAGAAAAAATGAAATTAAACCCGGAACTCTTTCTATACCCTCCCCTCCCCCCCCCCCCCCCCCGCGCGCTCCTGTTATCCGCCCTGGTAATACTGGATATATATATGCCGAAGTACTCCGTGGCGTCGTATTCTGACAACCGTTTATCTATTTTTTCTCCCTCTGTCTCTGTACTTTCATTTCCCCCTCCCCTTTGTACTTTTTCTCTGCTTTCCCTCCTTCCTTCTAAAAAAGCATAGTATTACTAACTAATGTACGTATACAACTGTGACATAGGCAACAATACTGCTATGTAGAGATGGCTATCCATTTGACCCATCTGTGTACCAGTTGCCCACTATCAAGTGTCATTGTCGTATAGACTGCGTAACGAAAGACACAATCTGTAATACATTTAAACTCGTACTACTATATATTCATTTTTAAGGACAAGAAGAAAATGGAAACAAGCTTTTAAATTTCAATCAATGCACCAAAACTGAGAAAGATCAAAATTTAATGAGCTTTTAAGATTTTCGAAATTGTTTCCAAAGTTTTAAAGTCGTCATTTTATCTTGTTGATTTTGGCTGGAATGTCCGTTCCAATCGAATACAGATGCAATGTATTTATAGGGACCTATGCTTATTTCTTCACCTTAACTCAAACGTATGTGTACATAACATTCACTCATTGTCAGATAAGACGCTGATGAATCACTTGGGGTTTTTTATAGAGTAATTTGTCAAAAGTAATGTACTAGGTATAATCAACATATTTATCTTTTACTCCCTGTCGTCTTTAAAAGTAGCATATCGTCGTTTTCTTCCAAAAGAAGGCGCTCTCCTGGTTTCGATTCACATCCCCTGCCACTGCCAATGAAAATATTCCTTGAATACAATCAACTATAGTCGTAGTTTGGATATCTTATAACATTAGAAGGCATTGTGTTTAAAATATCTTTAAAAATCAAAACAAACAGTATAATCATGCAATTATAGGCATCATGATTCCAGAAAAAAAAATGACCTCATTGATAATGGTAGATTGGTCGAGATATTGAATAAGTCTTTTATTTTCCCTCGGCATCGATTGTGATTAAACCTACTGTACTTTGACATTACTAACAGGCCCCGTCCGGAGGAGTATCGATGAAATCCCCGAGGCTGAATGCTCAGGTGAGTTCGATTGACTTTTTTGGTTGTTTTCTTGTTTTCTTTGTGTACATTTGCCTGTCAGTGTATGTGCGTGTCTGTGTGTATGTCTCTGTGTTTGTGTGTGTCCTGTTCACAGAGCAATGCGCTTGCATGGCCTCCTGCTCTCCCCCTCATCTATATATAATCATAGAAATTGACAGATTTCGAGAATAAAATTCAAACACTCTTGTATATTACCTATCATACCTATCTCGGCTTACCTGAATAAATAAGTCTACAAAGGAGACACTGGTCCCTATTTCTGTATCAACTCATCCGCACGTACATTTGGGATTCATTCCCTGTAAAGTCGATAGCATGTGTACGGCGTTCACGCTAGATATTCTCCTTTGGTCTCTCCTGAACACATTTAACTCCTATTAATGAAATCCTGTCTAGTCCGCCGACATTTCTAGGACAACTACTAGGTATCTTGTCCTTGGTATATGGGGTAATCTACCGTCACCTGGATCCAAAACATAATCCTTGCGCCAAACAATGATTAATGTAGTTAATTGTTCACTTGATTGTGTGCGCCATGATAACGCGATGTCCCCGCGAGCGGAAAAAGAAGAAAAAGAAGAGCAAATACGAGATTCAGGGACCAACTGTGTAATCACTGCAGTCCAATCGATAAGATTCTGGGTATAGATCTGGAAGAATTAGGCAGGATATTGCTTCCAATTATCGCGTGTTTTGTCAGGTGTATGGGAAACCCAGTCTGTCTACTGCAATAAAGTAGCCCCTTCGTTCAAGGATGATTATAACTATTTGCGTCGTCATCTAGAACTGCGCAATGTAAGGATCTTGCAAACAAATAGAATTCTTAGACGGACACACCACTGACCATGATAAAGATAAAACATGACTCATCATCAAAATATAAGTTTGCCTGTTCTTTTCTTTTTCTTCTTCGTCTCTTGACTTGAGATAAATGGCAGTGATATTTACCCATAATTTCGTATGTTTGTGCTACGAGCTAAGGTTTTGACATTATTCTGCACATATTATCTGTTCCCAAAACCGAGAAATGAAATTTGTGTTACACTACACATTAACCCTTGTTTGAAAATAATCGCTAATGAAAAAAAAAATATGAAAATTTCATTAGCGCCATAAATTGACATACAGAATATATTAATGTCGGCTATAGAATGCTATGAGTCACCTGTGAAGGCTTGCCACCTACGTCCTCTTGCCATTTCATTTTACAGATCTGACAAGATTCAGGGAAGGTTTCTCCTACACATTCGCCTATGAAGCCCTGACTGAGTCAGGCATTAAAGGCGCCGGACCAGGATCGATGATGAACGTGACTTGTAACGTCATAGTGCAAGCACCGGAACGATGTACGAACGTCCTTAAGACCCTCGACTGCCATATCTACGAAGTCGAAACCGGGAGAGAGACCAACCCGGAGTTCGAATTCGAGATGAGAGCTCACGACCTCGTCTTCATCACGAACAGGGGACGTATCGTCGAGTTGCTGGCTCACCCTGACGAACCCGTGTCCGTTCTCAACGTCAAGCGCGGTATCCTCACCTACCTGCAGCTGGACATGAAAGCCGACGACGTCGACAGAATCATCATCGATGAGGTGACCGTCCACGGAAACTGCAGCAACGAGATGATGGTCAAGACGAGGGACAACAAGCAGCGCCCCCGCAAGATTGAGGTTTACACCGACCTGAGCACATGTCAACTCAGGGAGCTCCCAGAGAACGTGACTATGTGGCAGAGTTTCACTGATATTCTCTTCAACACCGTAAGTAAAAGTAAAATATTGTGTAATGTATAATTAAAGATATAATGTATGTGATGCACAGGCCGATATGAATGTCAATGTTACCATCATGTTGTTCTTACATTATGCTGTATACAAGCCATGATGCAGGACAGCAATACATGATAGCAAGGTCTCATCAGTAGATAACATTTTTTTTTCCCCGTAAAAGCGTGCCCTCACTGCTCCACTAATGAACAGAAATCAATTTACTTGATGATGACAAATACGAAATGCTACAACGATATCCAAAGCTTCTGTGATACTGCCTGCATATGTTCGGTAATCACCGATCTTCACCACATACCATTATCTTCTATTCCAGACTGTTATGGACAAATACTTCAATTCGTCCAAGCTGTGTTTCTACGACGTCAAGGGAACAAGCGCGGAGTTCAAGCGCATCGAATGCACTGAGCTCCATTCCTTGTGGCCGATGAATTTCAACAGTGAAACCGGAGTGCGCACATCTATCCGAACAACTATGATGAGCCTTGAAATCAGAAAGCTAAACACCCTCTACATCGACCCCGCAAGTAAGTTTACTCTCACGCTTGCTTCTTCTTCTTCTTCTTCTTCTTCTTCTTCTTGTTTTACCCTCCTCGAGTGACGAAAATCTGTTCTACGTGTTTAAAACCTGTGGTGGAGAACACAGTCAGCCATTTCCTTTCGTTTTGGTCAATTTCTGTAGAAATTAGAACATTCCTAACACTGATTAATAGGTACAAAAATATTCAATTCATTCGGTTCGTTGTTGTATGAAGGCCCAGCATTCATACCCTGCCTTAATTGTTGCAATCGTACATAGCATAGTTAGCATTATACGATCAGCACATTTTACATGTATACATACGTTCACTAACATACAAACAAATACATTGTACAATCACATACTTCACGAAATTTACACGCTGAAACGACCTAATATAAGACGTCCCTTGGGAGCAGATTAGTAGAAAATCATGGCCAGTAGAATCACTCTGAGTAAACATTTTTGACATTGAACAGACACGCGGTCGACAACGCTGAGGTACGAGCACGACATGAAGGAAGTTGGCAAGAAGCCAGATGACGTCACAGCCGATCAGGCCATTGACATTCTGAAGGCTCTAGTCAAGTCTTCCCGCGAGGAAGTCAGGATGGAGACTCCTCGACTCTTCGGCAGGTGGAGAGCTGCTCTGCAGGGCATGAAGAACGACACCATCCATGAGGTCTTTGATCGCGCCTACGACTGCAGCACCTACTCTCAGACATGCCGCAGTAATCCAGACAAAATCATGCTTGCAAGGTATAGAATCACACTTTACTTTCTCCTTTGAATCGCACTGTCTTTCTTGAAAATGAAGTTTGAATGAATTCACATTAAATTCATGCGTATTTGGATTTATTTATATTGTCTGCTACAGGGTTTATATCCTGTCATTTAGTGAATGATTTAACATGACCTTTAGAAATGAGGGCCAGAAAGTCCATTATTGTTAACCTCCAGAGTTCCTACAAGCAATAGTGAATAGAAATCATTACTGCCTCTTTCGTCATGATGATCACATAATGGCACGCATAGGCACCAATTCGTTATATCTTCCCTATCTTATCGAGGCGAATGGGTTGAAATGGCAAAGAGTGAGGTATAAGCGTGTTACATGACGGACCACACATAATATGCTTATTTACTTCAATTACCCAAGGGAGTACCTCCTGGACGGACTTCTTCCGTGCACCACTATGCCCTGCTTCAGCGTCAAGAACTACGCCATTGCTAAGGGCATTATACCAAAACCTCTTGCCAACGTTTGGATGGTCACTATGGCATTCCAGAACTACCCAACCTTGGAGCTCATGAGTGAGATGCTGCGCATGGCCCAGATGGTTCCATCTCAGATTACCATCTTCCCACTCAGCATCATGGTCCACAACTACTGGATGAACAACAAAGACATCCACACCAGCAACATGGTAAGGATGAATTCCAAATTATTCCAGTTTGATAACGTTTTCCCCCAGATATTGTTCTTATGATCTGACGACGAATCAGCCATTGTGAGGATTTCAATCTCTTGATAACATGGATTTTGTTTGTTTTCTCCATTTCCGTTTGCACAGCTCCCGGAGCCCATGATGAACACCATTGCGTACCTGAAATCTCTCGTCCATACTGACTGCAGTGTTCCCGTCGAAGATGAGCGTCTCGCCATGATTGCCCTGAAGGTAATTGTAACAGGAAATGTCTGTTTATCATATTCGTTTGGCTTCGTAGTGAGGTTTCAATAACATTTGGTATGTTATAAAGTCAAACAGAGATGTAAATCAGTGTACGTCAACACACTCCTATCCTGATAATCTCATTATCATTAACAGGCCATTGGTAACATCGGTGAACCAGTTGAACGCTACGATCAGCTCACTTTTAGCTACTCAGAGAAAGTCTCGCCCGCTCTGATCAGCTGTGCCAAGAACAAGGATATCCCAAGTGATATCTCCAAGGCTGCCATCCCGTCCATGCGTCGCTTCGTCCTCGATGGCCAGCTTCGTCGCCAGGTCATCGAAGAGCTCTTCAAGGAAACATCTCTTCCTGTGCCCCACAGAATTGCTGCCTTCCTCCTTGCCATGAAGGCCAACCTAAGCGTCTCCGAGCTGACTGGAATCTGGACTTTCCTGAAGACTGAACCCGTCAGGCAGATGCAAGCCTTCTGCTTCTCTTATATCGAGAATATGCTGGAATCTAGCGAACCAACTCTTCAACAGTAAGTGGTGAAAACAACATATCTTTTTCCAAACAAGGTAACATTCAAGTTGATATAAAAAACAAACAAACACATCGCAGAAGTTGTAAAAACTAATTCACATTGAAACGCTCACGAAGAGAAACTAAAGACACACTCGTTGCTAAAGCGCCTTGATATTCAAAACTGTTCTAAATTTTAGTATGTTCTTTTTAAATGTCTCCAGGATGAAGATCAACCTGAGGGAAGCCATGGGTGACGACGAACTCCCAGCTTACCCCAAGGACTTCCGCAAGTTTTCCCGCTGCTTTGAGCTTTCGAACAACCTGACTGAGCCCTGGAGAAACAACACCTTAGCCGTCCAGTTTGAGGGTGACCTCATTTACAAGCCGGAAAGCTATCTCCCTCAGGAAGTTATGTTCCATTACGTCCTGAACGCTTTTGGCAAGAGCTGGGATCTGTTTGAGGTGATCACAGAACTACAATTTGTTTCTGAATTCTGTATTCTCAATATAAAAAACAACAACAAAAGCATTCTATTTCCAATAGTTTAATCACATTAACAAATTTGAGCACATAGATGTCTGATGGAACATGATTATCTTCAGGAGCAACAACAAGTGTAACATTGGAAAACCTTCGACCGCTGCACATACTATGCAATGCAAATACAATGGAAGTCGATATACTTGGAGAACATATGCTCATAGGAGCATGATAACTTTTGGGGGAAATGAAAAATACTCAGCATGTCATTTATTGCACAATCCACGCATATAAACACATAAAGTCACTGCTTAGAAATTTAACGAATTAGATGGAAAGAAGAAAGTCAAAATAAACATATTACTTATCTTTTCCTTGCAATGCTTGTATTCAATTAGACCGGACTTGAAATGAAGGGCTTCGAGCCAATACTCGAATCCATCTTAGGCCCCGAGGGTTTCTTCCCGGACATCAGCCTCCAGAACCTTTTCGAAAATTTCGATGAAAAAATCCTGTCCAAGGTTCGCGACTTTGCCGAAGCCGAGTTGGCAAACTGGATCATCACCGACCCAGATGTTGAGACTACTAGCAACAACATCCTCAGCAAAGATAAATCCCAAACGAAGGCGAAGAGGCAGGCTGGCGACAATCAAAGGGTAAGACATTTAATCATCTTTGTCGTCGTCGCATCATAGCATCTAACCGCAAACTGGTTTTCTGTCACCACAATCATCTTTCTTACTTGTCATGTAATATCGGTAGATGATTTCACACTTGGACACATCCGTGTTCTCTGGATTATAACACGTAGGTCAGCATAAAACTAACATTGTCTGAAGCAGTATACATCTGTACATCTTGATGCTAGTATTTTAAGTACATATCTGATGAGGTCTTAATTCTCCTGGAATGTAGATGTGTTCATCGCCAGACTCTTGATGAAGTAACTAGTATCTGCACATTCAATGATTTATTCACTGTTACTGCTCAGATGTTTGACATCATCCATGAGACAACTATGAGTAAGCTGAATCAACTTCATGAGGCTGTTCGCATGCAGACCTCTGCTACCGATGCGACTATCTTCCTCCGTCTCCTTGGAAACGAATTTGGCTTCATGAGCGCCAGTGATGTTCTGTCGGTCATCCCATATACCATGGGCATCTTTGAAGAGCTTGTCAACAAGACTAAGCAGGTAACTTGCCAAAAAAAAAAAAAATACTACCTTATTTCCATACATTTACAGTTAAACACATTTGTTGAATGGAAGCAACATTTGATAAAGTATCAACGCATTTTGAATAATAAGTTCATAAGTTCCGATCTGTATTGTATAATCAGGGCTCTGTTTTTAAAGCAGGCCTGTTGGCTATGAAAAGACTACCCTGTTTTTAAGTAAGAACAAATGAATGAATGAATAAATAAATAAATAAATAAAAATGTCGACATAAACATGATGACACGCATTTTGTTATTGTTATTGGATTTCAGATTCCGCAGCTCCTGTCCAATGGACTCAACGTCAACACAACTCGTTCTCTCGTGCTCATGGACAAAAGCTTTATCATGCCTACTGGTCTCGGTATGCCAATCAACTGTAGCATCAACAGCACAGCTGTCGTGAGTCTACGTATGAGGAGCCAGTTCAGCATTAAGCTGCCCAAGATCGTTGCCTCGGGCTACATTGCTCCAAGGTAAAGCTCAATCTGTTTTGTAGAATAACGTCTTGCATGGCACATGTTAAAAAGAAAATATATTTTCCACTTCGCTTCACTAACCATTCAAATCATCATGGTAGCGTCTACGTATCTTAATCTTTGTTATATATATTTTTTGTTGCATGTTAATCACAGTGGCGCCGTTGAGGTCGTAGCTACGATGGGAATCGGCATGCCCACAAAGGTTTTCACTGGAGTGTTGGCCAACTCATCTGTCTATCACTCTTCAAAGATTGGAGGCAACGTCACCATCGACGGCACACACCTCAAGATCAACCTCAACAACACTGAGCAACCAATGAACCTCTTCAACTACTCCACAACGTACAATCTCATCAGGGCAAATGGCAGCATTGAATATATCCCCGGCGTTCTTCAAGATGCCGTGAGGAGCCAGAGGTGCACTAACGTCAGCAACATCTTCGGTGTGGATCTTTGCATGTCATGGGCCTACCCCAACGCCAGCTATGTTCCGGAGGCTCCACGATTCCCATTTACAGGACCAAACAGCTTCAACGTTACCTTGGTCAACACTGACAAGTACGTAGAATATCCACTTAACAGAACAAAACGAAATGAGAGTAGATTGATATGATTTTATTAAAGTTAACTCTACATTATTATTATTGTTAGTTTCCACAAGAGCGATTAATATCATACTTCTATATCATACCTTTCATCTCTATCCCTTACAACATAGGGCTCTGAAGGCCTTTACTTTCGACGCTCAGTACAAGCTGATCAAGGAGGACTGCCCTAAAACACCAGTGGCTTTCAAGTCCATCGGCAAGAAGACCAAAAAGTGTGCCCAGCCTTTTACCAAGCTCATTGACACTGTTCGCATGTCATTCTATGCGCCAGGTAATGTATAATCCTCGGTTTGATCTCCAACGCTCGAATTCACTTTCATATAAGCAGAAAATGTGAACCGTGAACTTCAAGAAAGGAGGTGTCAATACAATGTACTGCAGTAACTCAATACACTGATGCGTGATATTTCTTTCTTTTGGTGAAATCGAGGATTTTAGTATAAGTGTTTGATCACCCATTTCACATTCTTTAAGTCTATGAACAAACTGGTTTGTTATTTGGAATATCTAAATATATCTGAAATCGCTGGTCAAACTTGTTCGTAGTCACTGACGTCCATGTATTTCTTCATCCATATTTTTGCATCCATAAACAGGTGAAGACCTCACTCGCAATGTCACCTCTTTGATGAGTCTTGACCGTCTACGAAGGACATTGCAGTGGACATTCACCGTTCCTGAGGTCAAAAACCTCACGATATTTGCTGGAATCATAAACGAGACAACCAAGGCTGCATCGGCATACCGCGCGGTCTTCAACGTGTCTGGGGCTGAAAACGCTGCATCCGTCGACTTCCTCGTTAAGAATGAGACAACAGTTGCTCAAAAGAACCTGACTGCTGTCTACAACGCATCGATCAACAATCTGTACTGGGCTACTGTTGGTCAGTTTATCAGGCAGTCAGCTAGTGGCAACTGGAACGCTCACCTCACGGAAACATATTACTGGTATGTATTGTAATTTTATCATAGAAAGCAATGCTAACTGCACGCTGTTGAATTAAGTTTCGTGCTTTCTTTATGTCAATACAATCATATCCGTTGCACTTGGCATCGGGACTTCTGTAATATGTACACGTATGCACACCAAACTACAATTCTATCAAGTACATGAGTAAATAGATTAATGTATATGCACACACACACACACACACACATATGTTGATATATAAACACCTCATTTAAATTGGCAGTAGGAAATGACAGTTTTGATATAATCTGATAGATGTTTCTAGTTCCTACAAGCGTCGCATTCGCTATGTTTAAGAACGATGTTATCTTCCGTTGAAAAGGGATAACGAGACACCACTCTACAGGCAGATGCTATTCCCATGGACTGGCTACCAGATCAACCACGAAAAGTACCAGAAAACTTACATTTCTCTGGTGAGGGAAGGTGATGATCAGGTGGTTGATCGGAATATGAGGATCTCAACTTTGGGCTGGGCCTTCGACATTGACACTCGCCAGACCGTCACTGATGTTCTGAAGGCACTTACATTCCGCACTAAGATCTCAAATGCCACATGGGTAAGACTTGAAGCAAATTTAATTTCAGTCCTGTGAATAACGTGATGGCATATATTCTTATTAAAATTCTCTCTTTTTACAAAACAATAAAAAGAATAAAGGTTTTAAAAACGAGTGTAGCCGTCTCGGTGTGTTTGTCGATTTCAATCATGTCTTCATTGATAAATTAAGTGGGAGAATAAATGGCTTATCATATCAATTTGATGCCTAATATAAACACAAAACAATTCACTCTCATTCAAGTTATCATTGTTAGTTCAGTCTACCAATTCAGGTGCGTGGTTTCCTTTTCACATCGACATCCAACACAAACTAAAAAGATAGGGGTTTGTCTGAAAATGTACCGCTGTAAGATATTGTGTATAGGTACAAAATAATGTCACAGATGATTGCAATGCCCGTCAATGCTTTGATGTTTGTTTGTTTGTTTGTTTGTTTGTTTGTTTTATGTCATGTAGGAACTCCCTCTCCTGAACGCCAGTCTAAGGAACAGCACAACTGACTTGGGCTACACCGTCGAGGCGGAGATCTCACGCAACACCCATCATGTCTTCGCTCAATACCTCGTCACCAATGAGCGACGAGTGGCACGCCACTACTTCAGGACTGGGCTTAGGACTGACGTCTTTGTCGACAACCCTGACCTGGCAATGTTCATGAACTCGCCAATCCTCCTCAGTAAGTAACTTTCAAGGACTCATTGTTTTCTTGCGCATGCCAGTCAGCAATGATTAAGACCCTATCGTTCCATATGAGTTCCGCGTGTTGTTGAATTCCGCGGAATCAAGACATGAACTACTGGAACATATGGCAAGTACAAATATTCACGTACTTTTATTTTCGCGCTGGTTTCTGCTTGTGAGAAAAGCGAGAAAATTCCTCATATACATCAAATTACACTGCGTGCCACACACACAAGCACAACTAATATACTTGTCCCAATGAAGCATGTTGAACATGTTTTCTTTCATTTCGTTCTTCAGAACTCTTTGGAGAGACTGCCCTCATCGACAAACCAGTAGAAGTTGCAGGTGGTGTGAGTTTCACAATCACCGATGAGTCAAGTGATGCCAGCAGGCATTTGATCGAAGCCACAGTCTACATTCCAAACCCGAGGAACCCAACCAGCCTGCTCAAATATGACTTCAATCTCCGTAGCGAGAATGCCAGTCTTTTGAAGAAGAGAGATTACTCCCTGGAGCTGTCAACACCCGTCCCTTTCTTACAGGTACGGATGAAATCAAACCTCTTTTGTGCGAAATCATTCTTTTTATTGCGAAAAAATAAGATGTGTGGTTAAGGATTTCTTAAGTTTATTATAAGTCTGTCTCACATTGACTGGCAATATCAAAGTTTAGAGAGTTTGTTATGTCTATGTAAAATCTTCGCATATCCTGTAAAATGATAAGACAAGAGGAGGTTTCAACAAATGAACCAGAGTGCCCATGTGTTTGCAAGAATAGTTTTTTTTTTTGTTGTTGAGTGCGTGTGTGTGTGTGGGTGAAAACACCATGCAAAGACAAAAATAACGCGTTTGCTAAAATGAGATTTTTCGATATCATACATAGATGACCGGCATCAATCTTGTTCATCTCATGGTCGATACTGAAGTCGGCTCGGCGATGTTACAGCACGTGTTCACAGCCTACGACACGCGTTACAACAAACAGCAGGCCAATATCTCCAACACAATCAGCATGGGATGGAAGAAACCTTCAGCCAAATGGTATATGAAGATGCAAGTGCCAACTCTCAGCTACCACCAGAACTACACTGCTCTCTACTCTCCGGAAAATGGCGTCGAGTACTTCTTTGAAATGAGTCAGAATAGCTCCTTCTCTGATCTTCTCGACTACATCGAGATGAGTGAGTTCAATCTTACATCCTGTGAATTTAGGAGGAACTAACGAATTCATTTAAAGTATTTTTAGGGTTAACATGAACCACTTTATAGTATATGTCACAAAATGGCCTAAAATAGAATCAAACATACGTGGATTTTTTTTTTTTATTATTGGCAGATGTCCACACATCGTCGTGCGCATGGCAGATTGTCGTTAGCGCGCTTCCGTGCGCATGGCAGATTGTTGTTAGAGCACTTCCGTGCGCATGGCAGAATGTTGTTAACCCTACGCGCACTCCCATACCCTAACGACAATCTGCCATGCGCACTCCCACGCTGTAACGACAATCTGCCAGGCGCAGGGAAGTGCGCTAACGACAATCTGCCATGCGCACGACGACATGTTCTCCAGTTAGCACTGTATAATGTATCATCTATAGAAAAAAAAATCGATCGAGATTTGTACGCGTATTCTTTTTCTTCGTTTTTCCACTACAGGTACAATCTCCTTGAAACCAACTGCTGCGTCAATGTACTGGTCGTACCTAACAAAGGTTCTCTCATCGAACGTCTCCAACAGTTTGGCTCTTGGTGGCCCCATCACAGAGATGCGCCCTATGCTTTTACCAGCTATAGTCCGTGACATTCTGAACAAGACCGTTCGCAGAGAATTCTCAGCAGTCAAGGATATTGTCCTGAACAAATTTGTGTATAATGTCACTGGTTCTTCACTCACTCTTCGCCAGAATATCAACGTGTCAAGCCCGATCATTGCAAATATGTCGGCTTCTCACTATTTCTTCTTGAGCAGAGAGCTTTTTGATCATAAGTTGTCGCTTGCAGCTTCTCAGAGGCGTCTCAATATCTCCAGCGGACTTAACTACTCTATGGTAATGGCCGACTCTGATATAACCATGAAGACAGAAGGAAACCTGTCTTTCTGCAGATACCTACAAATGAAGACCTTGACATCAGTTAATGCTACCATTCTTAAGCTCAGTCTGCCATTTGACTTGGAAGCATTCCAGAACATCGAAATTATCAGCCCATTCCTCAACGTCAGTACCATGTCCACAGGTAACGGTGATATTGGGGAAAGTGCAACGCTTAACATGGTCGCAAATCATAATACCACAGTCTCTTCTCGAGTTGGGTCTATGGCCGTCATTGGCGATTTCAGTGTTACTGAAATGCAATCACTTGTTCACTTCGACGCTATTGCCGGATATATGAACTACAATGTCCTCTCTCGTTACATGAATACTTCATTCGATGGTTCCGTTTCCTTGAACACATTCCGGAAGCTTTTCAAGTTCCAAACAGTTCGTGGCACTGTATCTCATAATATCACAAGCAAACTCATCAACTGGAATGCTGATGGCTATGTTCTCTTGCAGCACTTTAGCACCCTAACTCAATTTGGAGAGATCAGTACTAGCCTTGATGCCAACCTTCTCAACAAGTTGGTCAATTCAAGCCACAGTTCTGCATTTGCCCTCCGAAACATGGACAGACTCGTGCAGTTTGACGAGCTGTCTGGACACATGAGGAATAATATCACAAGTAAATTTGTCAACAGTACATATGAAACAGAAGTAAACGTCAACAACGTTCAGTCACTGGTTACTTTCGAAAAACTTGAAGGCTCTTCGAATTATGTTATGTCATCTCGCCTTTTGAATGTTACTGCTAACAACACACTCACACTCGATGGATTCAACAGAGTTTTCGAGTTCGAGAGTATCGCTGGTAACCAAATCTGGTTCATCAAGACTCCTGTAATGAATGCTACCATGGACAATGCCATGACGTTGAGTGGCTTTAGGCGCCTGTTTGACTTTGATGGAGTATCAGGTCGTATTTCTGCCAACATGACATCTCCTGTGGCACAGGCAGTCACCGTCAACACTCTTTTGATTCAGAGAATGGAATCAATGACGAGAGTTGAAGCAATTGCCATTGACTCTTATTCTAACTTCACAAGCCGTCCAGTGAACGTATCCCTCACCCACAACGTTGCTGTGAATACACATATGTCCTGGCTAAACTTTGACTTGATTTCAGCAAAAACCAACTTTACATCTAGAGTCTTTAACGTGTCAACTTCTGCTTTGAATGATATCATCTTTGATGGCGTAAGGTCCCTCTTCAACTTCAACGCTATCAGGCATTCCATGGAGTTTGCAACCAGCAGTTACTATCTGAACACAAGCATGTCAGAGAGCATCGCACTCGAGAACTTCCAGCGTATTAACCAGTTTGAGCTGGCATCAGTAGACATGTTTTCATCGTTCTTTACCTTCCCCCTCAATATGACATGTCAACAGGCTCACAAGGTTGAACGCATGAGTGGATGGTTCCAATTTCCTCTGGCAGAGAGCCTTGTCATGGGCAACATCACATCCCGTGGACTGAACATGTCAACTTCCTATGTTGGGCGCATTGTTACGATGCGTGGTCCATTTAACTTTGACAGCGGTATTGCCCAACTGCAATATTCTCTGAAGAGCATCATCAATGCAACTGGTGTTCATGAACTTGATGTATCCGTCATGAGGAGTATGTTTGACTTCAACAGCATCAATGGCGAGTCATCCGTTGTGGTAAACACTCCCTTTACTCATATGACTGTAAGAGGTCTGGTCGAGTTTTTCAACTTCTACTCACTATTCAAATTTGACCGTGTAAACGTGACAACAACAAACATTTTCAGGATCACCCCTCTCAACACCACCTACGTTTCATACGATGCTGGTCTTGTCCTGTTCGGTTTTGACAAATTCAATAAGTTTAACTACATCCGCGGATTCGCCAAAAGTAGTGCTGTTCTATCAAAGTGGGCCAACTGGACCATGAGCATGGATTCTGACTTCTCTGGCTTTAGGTCTGGCCTTGTCTTTGATCGTATAGCAGTGACAGCATTAAATGAATTCAGAAATCCACTGTTTGTCACGATATTCAATACTACAAACAATGTTATTGGATCAACTGGATTCCTGACGACATATGCTGCCAACTCAAGGAATCTTTTCAGCATCTCTTCTCGTATTGCGAAGATCGACACAGGAGCAGTTTGGGCGGTGAATGACCTCAAAGGCCTTCTCACTTTCCGCACGAATAATATCGACCTCTTCTTCAACACTTCGTCACCTCTGCACAACACAGGGTCTGCTCTCTCTGTCGAGATGAATGACTGGATGAACATTACTCGATTCGGAAAGTTTGAGGTAAATGCTGGAAATGATGTCTTTACCAGGATAGCACGATGGAACGTACACTCTCACTTCAGGTTGGAAGATATGACTGACGTTCTCACCTACTCCCGAGTAGAGAGCATTGCTTCTTCAAACTTTACAAGCATCATCTCATCCTATAATGCTAGTCTCCGCGCTTACATTAACGGTCAGTCAGGAATCCTCAACTATGATGAAATATTTGTGTCTACCGTTGCCAACTTTTCATCATGGCCACTGAAGGTTGATGGTGCATCTATGCTTAACATCCAGAATATGGCCGGTTTCATGAGGTATGACAGCATCTCGAGCTCTGCATCAACAAATGTGACGAGCAGAATTTTCAACACCACTTCTCAGATGAACTTCCAAGCCAACGTAGGAACTGGTCTGTTCAAGGTCCAACGGGCTAACATTACGGGGTCACTATCAATTGATACACCTCTCACGAGGAAAATCAAAACAGCAACAACATCTCAGGTGATCAACTCCAGAAAACTGTTTAATTTTGACGAGGTTGCAATGAGGAATGAGTTCTCTTTCCTGACAGCCATGGTTAATGTGACAGCTAACTCCAATTCGACACTCGCCAACTTTGTCAACATGACCAACTTCGAGTCTTCGGAGTCGTCCGCCGAAATGACTGTTGCCAGCAAATATTTCAATTCTTCATCTAGTGGTGTAATGCAAATGCGTGGATTCCAGAGGCTTTTCACCTTTGACTCAGTATCTGTCAATAGCTCCATGATGGTCAAAACTGTTTTGGCTAATATGACCTCAAAAGCTGGAATGCAAATGCGTGGATTCCAGAGGCTTTTCACCTTTGACTCAGTATCTGTCAATAGCTCCATGATGGTCAAAACTGTTTTGGCTAATATGACCTCAAAAGCTGGAATGCAAATGCGTGGATTCCAGAGGCTTTTCACCTTTGACTCAATATCTGTCAATAGCTCTATGATGGTCAAAACTATTTTGGCTAATATGACCTCAAAGGCTGGAATGCAAATGCTTGGATTCCAGGGGCTTTTCACGTTTGACAAAGTATCCGCCAACACCTCTATGATTGTCAAGACTATTATGGCCAATATTACCTCTATGGCTGGAATCGATTTTTCAAACTTCCAACGAATGTTTACATTCGAACGTATCAACAGCTCTGCTGGTGTAAAGTTTACATCTAGGCTTGCATCTATGGACGGCATGACTGGAATGGAACTTATTGATTTCAGGGGACCTACCACATTTGAACGTTTTAACGGCAGCTTCTTGACTAACTTCAACAGCACTCTTCTGAACAGCTCGACTACTGGCGGATTTTCCATGGAAAACTTCATCTCACTGTTCAACTTTAAGAAGGTTGGGCTTTCAATGGAAACAGTCACGCAGAATATGCTCATGAATGTGACAGTAATGACAAACCACAGTATAACAGATTCGTCAAGCTTCTCTAGATTTGTCAAACTGCTATCGCGTTCTGCTGCCACTTTAAACACCAGGTTTGCAACCGGCAGTGCCATCACCATGCTTGAGCTTCGCAATGTTCAAAACTTGACTAGTTTTGAATCGTTGAACGTCACATCTGGTGCCCGCTTCATCAGCAAACCAGTCACAGCCCTAACTGAGTACATTTATTCAATCAAGAACAAAGCAGGTCTCTTTAAGTACAACCAACAGGTCAGCCGCCTCTACAGTGATGTCACGAGCAAGTGGCTCAACAGCACCACCATGGTTGAAATGCAGACGAACAGCTCTCGATCTCTTTTTGGATTTGAAGCTTCCCGAACCCACGGTACCTTTCTTCTCAAAACCCCAGTGGGTTTAACACACGTCCATGGGGACTTGAATTTCAATGGCTTCACAAACTTGACACATTTCGAGGAAGTTTCTGGCTTGGTTACAGCTAACGTAACAAATCCGCTCTTTGAGACGAGTGGTTACTCAAGAGTTTACGTTTCCAGAGGCGCAGGTATCTTGACCGTCCAAAAAGCACTGACTGATTCATTTGCCAACTTCAAGTCCAAATTTGTGAATACCACTTACCAAAACTCGGTTGTAATTTCCGGTTTGCGAGGCATGAAGTATTCGGCGATCAGTAACAGCTTCAAATTCATCTGGACTGATCCAATGAACGAGGTAACCATGAAGAATGGATTTGAAATGACCACACTTAAGGATATGACACAGTTGTTCAATGCCACTTGGGTGAATCCCATGGGAATCGTCTTTATCTCTCAACGGGCTGACTACGAAAACTTGGTCGCTGCTGTGAAGGTGCCTTCTATTGGTATTGTTTCTGCTGGAGCCAACCTTAACACCTATGGAGATACTTTGAGAATCTACGTTGATCACCAACTTAAGGTAAGTGTTAAAATGCAAAATACTGGGTGGCCATTTCTAGTAGCTTACTTCATAACGTGCGAATTTACTACCGATTTAAAAGAATATTGCACTTTTATAGTAAAATGGAAAAGACAGCAAAAGACAAACATCTTGAGCCGATAAAGTTGCAAGCAGAATGTTACAATGACAAGTGTTCCTTAGATAATAAACAAAACGCTCCTCGAAACGCATTGTACTTTTGAGAATTGCTGCACATGTGCACGTATGCTTGCAAGTGACAGTCCACTTACAGTCACGCTTGGTCTGTTTTCTAACTACAGCAAATCTTTTATGGTGGTATATCAGACATTGTATTTTTGTAAATGTACAATCCAAATGTGATGGTGGCCAAATCTGATAATACACAATAGAATGTGATAATACAAATATGCAGAAACGTGATGTATTTCAGTTGAAGTTAATATTAATCTGCAATTGAAATATTACATATCAACTTGTTCACCACAGAAGCCTGATGTACACGAGAATGGACAACGTGATTGTTCAAGAAACAAATTTTCGCTTACATCCTGGCATACATAAATAAAGTGGTAATTGAATTTCACTGATTGTATCCTTACAGAGGGATAACTTACAGGCCGTTAACGACATTGCTTGGTTCTTGAGACTTAATGACAGCACCGTGATTTTCAGCAACTTCAGCTGGAATCCAGACACCGCTCATGAAATCATTGACATCACCGTAGGCGCCATCAACAGCACCTTCAACCATACCATCAACATTGCTAACGGCACCATAGCCAGAATCATGGATATTACGAATCGCACTCTCACTCATACGAAGAGGATGACCAACTGCACTAAGTGTTTCATGCGTTACACCTACATGATAGCCAATGAGACCCTAAGAGCAGCACTGACACAGCTTAACCAAACCTTCTACAGCCAATACGTGGAACTGAATCAAACCGTCTACGTCCAACTGATGAAGCTGAACGAGACTTTCTACAACCAACTGGAGAGGCTCAACCAGACCATCATCTTTGCTCGCAACAACCCAAGGGATTTCATTAACATGTATGTGAACCTCTCCCGCGTGAACGAGACAGTTGTTAGACTTAATGTCACTCTGAGGGAGCTGTATGCCAAACTCCGCTACAACATCACCCATCCCATGGAGACGTTAGATAATATCAAGGTCCTCATTAAGTATGATCAGCTTCGTGACCAGATTAGCTGGATGATGTCTAACAGAGATGTTGTCCAGACAAGAATTCTCGTCGTCCTGGAGGATGTTAGGGCAAATCTGACCTCGGAAGTCATGAAACTTATCACAGACATGAAGGAGCTGGTTCAGTATGACGCCAGGGTCGCTGCTCTCAAGGAGAACATCGAAACACGCTTCAACGTTTCCAAGATGCAGGAAAAAATTGAAGAGCTGAAGTTGAAGATTGAGGAGATCAAGCAAATGATGGAGGATCTCAGGCTCACCACTGGCGAGAAAATCAACGCCTTAAAGAAGCAAATCTTGGCACTTGACAGCGAAATGGTCATGACCGAGCTTAAGGTTCGCATGCAGATGATCAAGGACTTCATCGTGTACTACCTCAACAGCACCACATTGAATGCCATTGAATCATCCATCTTCATCGACTACAAGGATGATGCTCAAGTCCAGAATCTGATGCGCAAAGTCATCCGTCTGAGACCACGCAATGTCATTGATATTGTAGACAAAGACCGTGTCCTGGAAATTAAAGACAATATCGTAGAAGGACTTAAGGTGATCAACTCAACCATGTTCCGTTATGTCAACAAAACTTACGTGAACGAGACGGTTGAGAATACACTTCTGATGCTCAGAGAGTGGAACGCTACTTTCCATCAATTCGTATACGTTGATATCATCAAAGATGACGTCAAGCTGGTACTGAACATGACAAGAGAAATGGTACTAAACATCACAAAGTCTCTTCTCAACTTTACAAAATCTAACATGCAGGTCATCAAAACCTATATTCAAGAAAAGTGGGATGCTCGTCCCAGATCAATTGAAGAACTGAAGATGCGCATGACGGAAATGATGATGGAAATGAAAAAGATCATTTCCGGCTACCTCCTAGACCATTACAAAATTGACATTGATGTCATTTATGCGAACATGGTTGAAGGATACATGAAGAGGAAGGATCAGGTTGATGTCATCATCGCTAAGGTGATTGAAATCTCAAAGAATGAAACCCATCCCATCAACATGCTTCCTGTGTGCTACTTCAATAAGACCATCTACCAACTTGTTCAGCCTCCAGTCAACATGACAATGAACCTTACAGTGATGTACAGCAAAATGGCACTCAATTTGACCAAGGTGTACGGAAAGGAAGCAATCAACATGACCAAGGTGTACGGAAAGGAAGTAATTAACATGACCAAAGTATACTCTCAAATTGCGTTGGATAAAGGAGTCGCCCTGTCAAAGAAGTACTATCCAATTGTGAAAGAGGCCTTGAAGGAATACAAAGCTCTTGTCGTCGAGAAGAGCAAAACTTTCAAACAGATGGCGATCGTGTATTACAACATGACCAAGGGTAACGCTACCCTATACTATGAGAAGTATGTCCCAATTGTCAACGAGACCATACGTAATTACACGCGCCTAGCCGCACAAGTCGTCTTTAACTACACCATCGTCCTGCGCAATGTGACCGAGAAGTACATAAACATGACTATCGAGCTGCTTGAGCCACATGTCCAACCATACCGGGTGATCGTCATGGAGAAATACGACCTGATGAAGGTTCGTGTGGCAGACATGAAGGATCGCATCACTAAACTACCGGCAAAGACAGAACAGTACCTCATGGATATTGCTGAATACCACATTGACCGATACCCCGAATACAAACAAAAGACTCTCCAAATGATCGAGGAGGCCAAGCTTAAGATTGAAGAGCTGAGGGTCAACTTAACTAACCTGCACGGAGTACTGAAGGCTAACCTGACTCGACTCTATCTGAAAGTCAAAGAAAATGCTACAGAGATATACATGCGCTACTCTCAGAAAGCCCTGGAAATGTACCTCCTAAGCAACACCAAACTGAATGAGTACATGCTGGCAGCACAGAACAGGTGGATGATGATCAGGCCAGTCATGGTGAACAAATCTTTGGAGCTGTTCAATGCCACCAAGCTCAGGATAAACGAGACAATTGATCTTGCAATCTTCATGGCCAAAGATGAGTTCTCCCTGATCAATGAACTACCAATAAGAGCCTTGGATAAGACTATCTTTCATTTGGCCGTTGATGTGAGGGATATGATAATGCAGTTTGTTGACAGCGCTAAAATGTCCATCAAGGATAGGAAGAGTGCTCTCAACATCTATCCCGTGCAGTATTTCAACATGACCATCTTTGAGGTAATTTTCCAAATAAGATTAATATGTCCACTTTTCCGTTCCACATTTCAATAAATTGTTCAGGAAAATTGAGACTGTTCTGATATCTATTCAATGCTACAAATGTATCTGTAAAAAAAAAAAAGGCTATCAACAACAGTACCATTGTAAGCAAAAGGATGCAGAATACATTGGATGCTTGCAGAGCAAAATGACATGCACGCCACTAAAATTGGTTATGAGTAATTAAATTCATTAACTAATTTACAGTCTTCTAATCATATTGTTGCTCGATAATGATACTGCGACATCAATGCTGGTATTGCATTCTGCGAGATAAAGTCAAAGTCAAAATCCCGCCAAAATGTGACGTTGTGATGGGACTCATAGATAGAACAGCATTGATGCATCAATCTATTTCTTTTGTTGTCGCTCTTGTACACTCAAAGAGAAACTGTTGTTTCTGCCTAATCAGTACAGGGGGTGATCTGAAAACGAACTAAGTTTGTTTATTTTGTTATCAATGTACTAGGCTGGAAACTTCACCTACGGCAAAATGTTGGTGGCCACTAACTTCACGAAATTCTATGCCAACAAGACTCTTGTCTGGGCCAACAACACCCTGGTTGCTGCCAACAAGACAGTCTTTGACGTCCTCATCCTTACCAACAAGACCGTGAGAGAAGTCATCATCCCTTACGTCAACCGAACCACACGTGATCTGGTTGTCTTCCTGAACCGCACTCGCTTCCAGCCTTGGAATGTCACTCTTAATGAAACTCTCGGCTTCCTGAATGAAACTCTCAGCTTCTTGAATGAGACTTCCGTCATCCGAACCACACGTGATCTGGTTTTCTTCCTGAACCGCACTCGCTTCCAGCCTTGGAATGTCACTCTTAATGAAACTCTCGGCTTCCTGAATGAAACTCTCAGCTTCTTGAATGAAACTTCCGTCATCCTGATGGGCAAGGCAAACGAAACCTACATCATGGTCCAAACCAGACTTATTGATACGTGGAAGAATATCACTTCCGTGGAGAGCATCAATATGATGAAGATGTACCTTAACACGACCAAGGACCTCATAGTCACCTACGCTCGCGTTGCCAACGAGACGATCTTCATTCTGCGAAACAAGAGTGTCAATCTCGTCATGTACATCAGGGATGAGACTCCTCTGCTAAATCTGACGAAGGAGTATGCCCTTCTTGCAAAGAACATCACCAAGGATTCTATCTTCAGAGCAAGGAACTTCTCAAAGCTATCGATGGATTATGCTCGCAACATGACGACGTACATGGTGACATTCGTCAATGGTACTGCAAGAAACCTCACCATGGAATATGTGACTTACATCAATAATACCATGCCTGGTAAGAAGTATAGCAGTATATCTAAACTGTGCTGGAATTTATAGCAATGTCAAAGCACATTTTGATGTTTAGCCAAAATCATGACATTCTTCTTCAAGGTATGATTTCTGGTTTTGTTAAAATGCCTACAAAGTGCGTTCTCTATGTCAGGAGCACGTATTTTCTGAAACAAAACAAGTTTAACGCGTTAAAATCGAGGAAAGAATGTACCTCGCTTTCCTATGTATGTGCTAATGTTTAAGTAGGACACATTATGCACATTTATTTTATTTTTGTCAATGCTACAGGCTGGATGATCCGCTACTACGAGATCGACCAAATCCCAGCCAAGGTCCGTGTGAACCTTGCCGCCCTTGAACCAGTCAAGATAGCCAAAAATTTGACCGCATTTGCCATCAACCGCACCCTCTTCATGACCGAAGTGGCTCTGAACCGCAGTGAAGCGCTCACAAGGTACGCCGTCAACAAGACTCGCGTGGTTACACAGTTTGCTCTTGAAAGGACCCGTGATCTCACCAAAAAAGCCATCAATCGCACCCGCACTCTCATCAGGGACACTCTGAATACCATCGGTCGTCTTGATGGTCACAGCTTTGCCATGAATATCTCTCATCCATTTAACTGGACAAGCTTCAGAACCGTCCCTAAGCTGAGCAAGAGTCAAATCCAGTATATGAAGGTAATTTTTTTGTGTTTGTGAAAGTGTTTGACTTGAAAATTAAATCACTTTGTGTGTGTGTGTGTGTGTGCAGAAATGCTACAATTTGAATTGGTTTTCTTGTCTTTCAAAGAACGACTGGATCTTTTAAAAGCTTCTCGAGATGGGAGATAGAAGTTTTATATCGCATTTTTACATATACCTTATATCTTTCAAAGAGAATTCTTCATAAATACTGTGCTTGTTGTGAAACCACCATAGTTATCTAGTATTTTATTCCTTTTCTAGCTACGAACATTTTCAATTCATTGTTATGAACGATGGTTTATTTAACATAAACTTTCACTGTCTTTTCCCTCACAGGACAAAATGAGCCAGCTGAACCAGACAGTTGTTGTTCCTGTCATGATTAGGATCGCTGATCTTCGTCAAAACTTGACGGATCAATACTTCAAAATATCAGCAATGGTCAAGGAATTCTATAAGTTACAGAAGCCCATCATCGACGAGAAGATCAGGGAATACAGTGTACAGATCCAGGAAAAGATTAGGGAGTACAAGAATATTCTCAAAGAGTACAAGAGGCTGCTTGAGGAGAAATGGGAGAATGAATGGAAGCCTACTCTTCTTGAGAAGAAGGAGGAGATAATCAGCAAATGGGAAGATGAGATCAAACCTACATTCGACGCATTGCTAGCCAACGTTACCAGTATTGTCAGAGACCCCAAGCTTCTCAGCAACCTGATGAAGAATGTTACCTACTTCAAGGATGAGTATCTGCCCGAACTGAGAAGGTATATCGTGGAAGAGAAATACCCAGAGATGAAGAGTTACATTGTTGACGAGAAATATCCTGAAATAAAGGAGGAGCTGATTTTCAGATATGAACTTGCGAAAGAGATGTTTGAAGAGTTCAAAGACAACGTCACATTGTTCCTTGAAGACACGCAGCTCCAACTCGAGAAGCTGAGGGTGAAGGGAGACGAGATGTGGAACGAGCTCAAGGACAGGATTCTAAGCTTGAGGGAAAATTGGCCAGCGACATACAAAAAGCTTAAGGCAGACCTCGAGGACGTCAAGATTCAACTGATGGCTAAGTTCACCAAACTGGTCAACAAGATTCTCTCCATCCTCAAAGAACTTCGCATCCCTGTTGAAATCCTTCCTCTCGAGCGCATCACTCTGTACAACCCATGGAAATGTGAGTATAGTGTAGAAGTGATGCGTGGTTGCAAATCATATGAATGTCTTGCGTATCGCCAATAATTTCAATTGCCATATTCTTGCAATAGTCGATACGGATTGCTTTGTCAGCGCAGTGGAAAATGACACTCCAAAATACATGTAATCATAGCTTCTTAAATTTTGGTTTTGATAATAATATTATAATATGCTAAAAAATCATATTTCCGACCATAGCTCCTTCAATTTTGGTTTCAATAATATTGCAATATGCTAAACAATTATATTTCGGCAGACACTGCAATGATCTTCGGGGACACCCACATGATGACCTTCGATGGAAAGGTTTACAGCGTGCCACCATACTACGATGAACAGCAGACTTACATCCTCGCTCACGACTTCGTCGATCGCAACTTCTCTCTGCTCGTCCAGAAGAGTCGCATCACTCTTTTGGTACGCAACATGAGCGTTGCCGTGGACGACCAAATGGTAGTATACATCGATGGAGAGCCAACATTCAAGGAGCTTCCCTACCAGACACCAGTCAGCAAAGAGCTGACAATCATGCGCAAGGGTCCATGGGTCAACGTTACCACATCATCTGGTATGGCTCTTCTGTGCCACAGTGATCACTTCCTGTGTATCTTCCATCTGAGCGGCTGGTACCACGGCAAGTCTCGAGGACTTCTCGGCAACGTTGACACTGAATACCACAACGAGTTTGTACTTCCTACGGGTGAGCTCACGACTGACCTGCTTGAATTTGTACGTTCATACGACGTCTCACCGGTCTCTAACCCCAGAAATGTTGTCCCGTCCCGCTTTGGGTCATGCGCGGCTGACTATGAGATGTGCAGAGCCCTCTTCCTTGACGACAATTCCGTCTTGAAGGAGACATTCAGCGTCATAAATAGAACCGAGGTCTACAACTTTTGCATCGAAGATACCAAACAATGCCTGCAGACTTGTCAGATCTCCAACGCAGTGGTCACTCTTGGCAAGGAGTTAGGCATGAACGTCAGCTACGTACCAGAATGCTGTGAGTACCCTTGGCTCAGATTGCCTTATTTCTTTATAAACGGAAATTTAACAAAATCAAAAGACTTTTGAATACATCACTAAATCTTTCCTGAGTGATCAAATCATCTTTCTTTATGAAATCACAGCAAAAGTTTTCTTTTAACTACTTGAACTGAAACAATGTTTAAATAAGCAACAGAGAATTATCTTCACTCTTGAGGATTTATTACCTGTATTGCAACCTGCATTCCTGCTCTCTCTGAAATAAAGTGATCTATAACTCTCCTCGTTTATTTCTACACAGTGAGTTGCAACATCGGGGATGTTACTCAGGAGAATGGCAGACCTGTGACCTCTGCAGATATCATCTTCGTCATCTCCGAGACTTTTGCTATGGCTGAGGACAACTCCATTCAAAGTACCCTGAGGACCATTGTCAATCGTATCAGCAGCAAACTTGGCGCGTTCAACGTCACCAACGTGAAATTCGGTGTCACAGCTTTCGGTGGAGCCGACATCCACGGCAAGTCCCACACCCATACTGCCTGTGGACATCTGATGGACAGCAGCGTTGAATGCCTCAACAGCGGAATCGACAGCCTCGTCTTCCAAGGTGCTGGGCCGATCGATGCCATGCAGGCTGTCGAATACGCGGCTCACTATCCATTCCGCAAGGACGCTGCTAAGATCCTCATCCTCATCACGGACGAGGAGCTGATGGTACGCTGTTATGAATGCTCCTAATACTGAAAATGTCGGGCTGTTCTATACTGAAAGACAATAGAACTTTTCAGACCCGTTGTTTATGTCCAAAGGAAGACAGTTTTGTTCTGGTTTAATATAAACCTGACCGATCCAAAGTCATTTACCGACGAATATAAATAGTTTGAATCATTGGGTAAATTTCTGTGAATTGCATTTTCTCGTACACAAAGGAAAAAGAAATGCCAACTGTTCGTAGTTCATGTGCGTTAGAAAAACCGACCAGAATGCTACATTGCCATGCTGATGCCATATGTCTTCTTTCTCACTTTTCTCATGTAGGAGGAGAGTGGCAAGCCATGGGACTTCCTCTTCAACATCAACACATCTCTGCCAGCAATCCAGCAACTCCTTGACCGCCAGGGCATCACTTTCAACGTCTTCTCATCCTACCCAACCCTGAACAAGAAGACCACCGAGTCGCCAATCCTTGGTGTTAACTACCTTGGGAAGCAGGTGATCAGAAAGAAGAGCAGCGGCGAAGAAGGCATCGACCGACTTGCCATTCCCAAGGGACAATACGCCAAACTCGCAACTGCTACTCGCGGTAAGCATCGTTGGTCATTTCTTTCCATGAATATTCCAACAGTTGAAAGTGACCTCCCTCTCTGGTGATTTGCTGATGACAGGGAATAACATCATCATGCAAAAGGGAAAATGTGCTCTCTTTCGTACCTATCCGGGCTGTGACATACTGGATAAGACTTCCGACTCCCAATCGGAGGACCCGAGTTTGATTCCCGCTTAGTGCTTTACGTCCTTGGGCATGATTTTTTTTTACCCACCATGTCCCTCTCGACCCATGTGTATAAATGGGTATCTGGCAACGCTGGGGTAATAATAATGGCAGGGCCCTCTGGTAGAGCAGTGGCAAAACTGAAGAGGCTACCATGGATAAATAAGACCTTATTATTACAATGTATTATAATACTGTTTTGCAGGTTAACAAAGTGGTTTCTTTTCACAAAGAGCCGTCAGTAATATAAGAAAAATGCTACTTATACATGAGGTATGTATAGTTTCAAGTGAATCTATGTAGCACCAATTACCAAATATCCCTCTGTCTTTTGAGCAATAGCAAAAAAAACAAAACAAAAAAACAAAAAATCATTGATTGATTACGTGCGCTGATTCATTTTTGTGTGATTATTGAAAATTTGATTACTACATGTCCGCTGATTTTTGTCTTCCTTCAGGCTCTATCATGGGCGTCTACTGGCTCCAGAGCGGCCACCGTGACCTGACCTACATGTTCCCCAGGCTCATCTGGAAGCAGGTGCAGCCCCAGTTCAACGGTGAGGTGGACTACAGCTGTAGCTGCACCCTTGGAGTCTACGGAGAGGCTCGTGAGGAGTGTCGCATTACCCGCTTCGTTGACGGAGTGTTCTAAACACGTTTCCCAATGCATACAGTATATTAAAGGAAGAAAAAATAACATGTTCTCAAAATTACAATAATGTTGTTAAATTTACGTTATGTCCTCTTGTCATAATTCTACATCCATTGGAAATAGTCAATATTTCCCATCTTATCTGTCATTAAACAGGGTACGAACTTCCTTTTAACTTTTCAAGTATGAATACAATGTTTTCAGTGGCTACGAAGTAGTCAACCTTTGAAAAAGGTATCTTTTTTTACTTACTGGATTTGTTCCTCGACGACGATTCTGTATTACTTGTACGGACAAATATTTTGTTATAAGAAGGATAAATTTATGTCAATTTTTGTATTCAATTTATGAGAGCATCAACTGGACTCTCGTCATCCATGACCCCAGGCATTATGAAATAAGTCGGGTATTACTTTTAACCTAATTTTCATTGAAGTAACAATTTGGTCCTACAAGAAAAAAAAAATGACTGAAGCATGTTAATGGGACGAATGTTAAGTTACCATGCATCATGTTCCTGGTGGTGCAAAAATTTATACTCTCAACATTCCAAAACCAGATGATGAGGTATCTCCAAGAGCCAGAGTAGAGTTTCGTGATACTATCTTTATTTTATTTTTCTCATTTTATCGGCAATATTTGTATCTATGTATCAACAGTGAATCATTGCAAATGTCAATTTAATAATGATACCTGCATGAAACAAAGACATTGGTTCTCACGCGTCCTTTCATGTGTTTGTGAGCTTGTGTGTGTTGTGTGTGTGTGCGGGCATGCGTGTGCGTGTATGTGTGTGTGTGCGTGTGTGTGTGTGTGTGTCTAGTGACAGTGTAGAGCTACGAGAGTGATGCAATCCGCGCGAAAGACTTGAAAGTAAGAAAATCGAAATTGCCACACTACGAAATTGTACATGGATAGGGTTTCATAAAGCTGTTCTTAAAATAAAGAACGACTTTTACAGAACAACTGGTGATCAGTTCTGATGTGCTATACTTATCAAAATTTCAATAATTCAGCACAAGAACTGAATACCAGTCATTCTTAAGTCGTTCGTAACTTTAAGAACAATTTTATGAAGCACCACCCTGGCATTCAAAAAAAAAAAAAAGCGAGAATTTCAAACAAGGAACAGAACACGTTAATCATCACGACTCAATCGAGAGATCACACACAAAATCACAGACTACATATACGTGTATTCACCTGTTTTTCAATCGATCATCCCATAAGCCATATATTTCGAGTAGAACTGGTAATACTGGTTTCTGGTATTAATGATATCAAATGCATTCAAGTGAGAAAGAAAGATAAAAGGCAGCAAATTGCAGGAAGTGTAAGATGTGCAGAGATGTCCTAGTGAAGGGTACGGAGACAAATTGCTGAAACTAAAAAATGGAGAAATGAGAGAAGCAGAAGACCAAATAGAAAAGGAAAGTGAACTATATGGGAGAGAGAAAATAGGGCAGGTATGGTGTAATATTCATATCGTAGAGTCATTTCGTTAAATTGCTCTTCAAATAGGCCTACATATACTGCGTGCTGCGGTTACGAACAAATGCAATAATCTAGCTGAACAGAGCTTTGAACGCAACACTTCAGCGTTCTCAAGCATAACGAAATGAAATGAATTAAAATGAAATTAATTTCGGTAAAATGCACGCATTCAACATCTGCGAAGAATATGATCACTCACAGACATATAAACATCACAGAAATTAGTTCGACACAACAGCTTCACGCGTTAATTCCTTACGAGTATGAGCTATGGCAAGTGTCAATTGCTGGGGACATAAAAGAGAAAATTATGATATCCACATCTAAGTTATAGCTATCTCTAGCAAGGTCTGCTTGTACACTGTGCATAGTATGTGTGTGCTTGTCTGTATTAGTCTGAGTTATGTGCCGATGTGTGTGTGTGTGTGTGTGTGTGGTTGCTTGAGCGCACGCGTTGATGGTACATTTGTCTTTGATGATGTGTGTTATTCTGTTGTTATTGCTGCTGCTGCTTTTGCCTGTGTCAGGGAGAGAGAGAGAGAGAGAGAGAGAGAGGGAGAGAGAGGGAGAGAGAGGGAGAGAGCATGGAAAGCTAAGAAGCAATTTATGACTTCTTTTCAATGCCGGTTGGAACATCCTCCCCACCCGATATAGCTCCTCTATTGAATCGGAGATGTGCTACTCTATTATTAAAAATTTGAGCACACAGGCATTCAGTAATTTCTGACGAAGTTTACATTGCATTATTTTATATCACTTCTGAATCTTTGTTTTTTCCTGGAACGTTTCACACTTTTTCAAAGTAAACGGAGTGAAAGTATAGCTCACACATCGAAGACGAGGTAATTTATCAAGAGTTTGAGGAAATTACCAAGTGGGGCAGCAAAGAGAACCGCCCTCTACGAAACTTTTTTTTTGAAGACCACGAATCTCACCCGCCCTCTCGTCTCTTCCTCTCCCTTTCCCTCTCCTTCTCCCTCTCCCTTCCTCTCTAGGTTTATTTTTAACTTTACGGATTTTTCTTCGTGCTAAGAATTGCGATAATGGTGTTGTTGCAAAAGTGAAAGAAGGGAGCTTTAGTTACTAAGGTAACTAGGTACTACGCAAAGTCCATAGGGAGCTTTAGATTTTGACGCGCGGACGTTTGAGACGATTGCGTTGGCCGTTCTCCTCTCTCCCTGCGTCGGGTTGAAAAGTCGCTTTAGATTACGCGGAGACGCAACCTATAGAAAATAAAATGACGCCCCCATGTCATGGTTGCAGGAAGTAGCTCTCTACGTCGTAAATTGAGCGGACGTAAAAATAGCCCAGAACGCGTAATGAAAAACTCTGGCGACGCACACTATAAATAGATCGACTTGACGTGCGTTTTTGCGCATGCTCAGAACATTTTTTTTTTTTCCTCTGAACGTCCCCGTCGCGAAAATCTAAAGCTCCCGTTTGTTTTGACAACTGCATACAAACGACTTACATACAAAAATCAAGACTACTGTACATTCGTAAATAACTGTCCACACTTCCACCAGGACTAGAAGATAACAAATGTTGAAATTCTGTCAAGTTTGCTACATGCTTGCCTTTATTGTTTGTTCCTTCGTTGAAAAGTATCGATTTTTGTGCTGTACACAAGGGTAAGCTTAGATAGAAGGTAGATAAGTTTAATCTACAACATGTAGATTTTGCAAGTGTAAAGTTCATAACATCTTTGATAAAGCATAAAATATTCTGTTTCACTCAATTCACTTGGACTAAAATCTCAGAAAGAGGTGACATAAAAAAAAAAACGAAAACATCTATCACATTACAGTTTGTGGACATCAAGTAACATGTTGACTGAATTTTCTCAAGTCATTTGATAAGCTATGATACTAGTAGTCGACTGCTGTATAAAACAGAACACAGGTGAACTTGACAATGAAAACCAATTTAATTCTGCTAGTCTGTAGCACGTCATAACAAGACACAAAAACATTCGTTTACCATCTTTTTGGAGAAAGGTAATAATATTTGACCCATACTATAGACGATATAATTGCTGCTGTTGTTGTTGTTGTTGTTGCTGTTGTTGTTGTTGTTTTAATCCTCTAGAAATTTGAGTCTTGTCTCATAAAGGAGAAGCATCATATATTTACCTGGCTTTGTGGACGGCTGAATTTGGAATATAACTTTGTACACAGCTGATCTTCCCATTTGATAATCACACCCTTTCCCACACTTATCCCCCCCCCCCCCCCTCTCTCTCTCTCTCTTTGCCACTACCTCTCTTCCTTCTTTTCAGTGAAGGTCACTGGTAATGCTGAGCGGCAAACTATTTAGAAACAGGAATCCTCAACGACATTGTGAAGCTTAGTACTATGCAAACTACGGCAAATACTGTACCTGTACCTCATTCTGGCCTTCCACATAAATACTACATATGAGTAATCTTACACAGCACCACTGACATCACAGGATACATTACCTATGACATCACAATGGTCCTTACCCTTTAGCAATGCAAAAGAAAAATCTAATTGTTCTGTTTCAACAATCTGACAAAGTGAATAAAAGGAAGGCTGTGAGTACCAGCAAATGCATGGGGGCCCTTCACATTAACAAAAATGAAAAAAAAAATGATAGTGAAATGCAGTATCAAACATGTACGATGTTTGCAAAGTTGAGAAACCTATTATGAGAGGGGTGCACAACCCCTGATTACCAGGCATGTAACGTCTGTTTAAAAGCAAACAATAAGAAACTGACGAGAAATGTACTGGTATGTAATTTAAAAGTGAAAAACTGAGCAAAGAAAATGGGATTCTATCAGGATGAAATCCTATTTTCTTTGCCCAATTTTTCACTTTAATTAAAAGGGTGTGAAGTTGACCAAAATTTATGGATAAACTGTTTGCCATACAAGATCCGGACAACACTGCTATGACATGCATTATATTCAGCCTGTACATGTATGTAGGATACATATACACTGCACACAAAAAAAGGCACCCTTAAAATGATCTATCACCAAAAACAATCACAAATCAAAACAAAATATATGCAGCATACTGATATATACCGTTGTTCATATAGCATGCCGTTATAAGAGGAAAATTCTGTGGAGATTAATACTGTTATGACAGGATTTTATAACTCCTGGTTGCTTTGATCAAAAATAGCAGTAAGCATACATGCATTACTACATGGTGAGTGTAAAAACTTTGTTCAGTTTGCTGAAAATACTCCAGTGACACATCATGTTCGTACATCGTAACTTATAAAACATTTTGAGCACGGTGAGGTAGAGGATAAAAATTCTGTAATGTGGACGGAAATACAGAAATACTAGTTTCAAGTACAAATACTCAAGTGCATAGGAAAATCAAAATCTAGCAATTATTCAAGAAGTATCTTCCCACGAATATAAATGTTAATAAGCTTCTATAGAAGAAGAAACCCTTTTGCACAGGCAAACCCATTCATACTGAGGTCATCTGTCCATGCGGGAATGTAGTCACAATAATAAAATAGACCTCTCTTTTTTTTTTCTTTTTTTTTGACAGTTCCTTTTTGCTGCTGTGCCAGAAAAACGTTGCACTATATCGGAGGTCCGTCATGACCAAGCTCATTAGAATAGAATTTGCCTGCGTAATGTAAAGTGATTTTTCATACATGTATCTATGAAAACAAGGTCAAATGCTGCTTTCAGCTTTAGCAGAAAACCTGTACTATCCATTTCTCAATGCGTCCCACATGGATTTTGTTCATTGCACAATCACACAGTATCATATACAATGTTGAATTTTCATTTTCTCATCATAAAATCGCAATTTCACTCACAAATTTATGGGAAAAAAATCACTCCAATTCATACTCTAACACTTTATCACAGATAAATTGAAAAGATTTTATCAAGCCTATTGCACACAAACATATATATGTATCTACAACTGAACTGACTATGCAGGAAATTAAAACAAAAACTGAATCTTCAATCAGCCTTTACCTTTAATATCTAAATAACATCATTTTCTTGTATAAAATGAAAAAGAATCGCAAGGACTAAGAAGATATACATTTCTTTAACTGTTTCTCTCCATTCAAAATTCTCCCTTTAACCTCAAACAAAATAGAAAGTTTACTTTAAAAATCTATCAGCCATCCAGTCTAAAATGCACATCATTATCTTAGTCTACTGGGGGAAAAAGTGCCAAAAACTGCAAATAAAATGAGTCATGATGAAAACCTGTTTTTCATTGAATCCATCAATTTGACCTGACTGAAAAAAAAGAACAATTCTCAAAAAAGCCAAATACGAATTCTTCTGACATATTGCTTTAAAACAGGCATCATCATTTAACAACAAACTTCAATAATAAGAAGTCAGAACATATATGTATTGTATATGGATAAACCTGTTCTCAATTTACATTCACCTACTTGATATCATCACAAAAACACAGGAGTTCTAGAAATTTTCAGCAGCCATTAGTCTAATACACATACGTCAGTGAAGAGGGACAGTGTATATAAATAAAATGTCTTCCTCAAGGCTGTAAATGTATATTCAGGCCTAGATTTGAAGTGAGGGTTTTGCGTGCAAGAGTTATCAGCCTCATCCAATGCACCACATACAGTGCTCTCACAACTCATTTGGGATCACTGCGATGCAGCAGAAATACATGCTGTGTGTGTATGCCCCTTCATATACTTTGTAAACTGAAGAAAAAAAAATGATATTAATAATTGTGATTTATATAGGCCTAGTGCATGATAACTATCAATCAATTATCTACACGCTCTGCAAACAAGTTGTGGAATTCAGATATAAAGCAACACTAGAATAATTATCACTTTAGACTGAAGAAAGTTACGAAATGAATTTCTTACGGTATTGCAGGACGGATTAATATGAAGGCTGACTATGACCACAATGGGTAATGGGTAATGGTTGAATTATCATACACACAATGGACGGGCAGTATGACACATGTGTGATGCGGATGAAGTGGGCGGATATCCAAAACACGAGGAGAATCACATGCATTTATGGCATCCATATTTCACTTACAAGAACTTTACGGTCATGTGGAGTGGGGAAGAGGGTTTCTTGGGGGCGCCGTAAGGGGGCGTGGTCGGTCTGCGCACAGCGTGGGCAGCAGACGAGGGGCGCGACGCCGGCGATGCCCCGCCGAGAGCTGCCTCACCCAAAGCGGCCCCGCCCGGAGTGGCATCGGTAAAGTTGTGCTGACGTGCCTGGTGGAGGTAGCTGGGCCCGGCCTCGTTGCCAAGTTGGAGGTCGGTGAGGGTTAGATCGGTGGAGGCGGGGGAAGGGGGTGGATGAGATGACAGGATGTCTGGAATTGACGTGTGGATGGAACATGCGACTGTTTATTCATTAACGTCTATCAATCATTGTTTCCTTCTCATTGCTATAGAAAATAGGAATCAAATTGTATTCACCTACAGTACACATTAAAGGTCCAGTTTACCTTTGGGAGCAGTGATTTCATAAATGTTCAAGATATCACATTTGATGCATATGTGTAGGTCTGTTGTATCATAAAACATCCTACCATATGAAATATTTGCAATGAAACCTAAAATATAAGGAGATATCAGGGTTTTTCTCAATAAACCGTAACTGTATACGGTTTAGTCTGGAAACATTTTTATTATAACTATTGTTCACATTTTGTGTATTTAACAACACTTAACATCGATTATACGGATTCAAATTTTGACAGTGGTTGTTTCTATCCCTAACTCACATTTTAGAACTATTTTAGAGCACTAATGCTTTCATCTGCAAATGGTAAATTATGCCTTTAATAGTACATAAAGTCGTAATTAATGTGATGTTTTTGGTGAGAGAAAACTCAGAAGAAAATCTAATGATTTAATAGTTTAGTCTTGTCAAATACCCCCCCCCCCCCCCATTATGGCAAAAATAATTAATGAGCAAAACAAAAATGATACTAACTTTAAATCATAATTCAATTGTATCAGCAACTATAACAACAACAAAATCCCTCACCCTACAAGGTCTATTCTTTCTTGATGTTGTTATTGTTTCAACATATTTCATGATGATAGATATTAAGACATCTGTAGGAAACGGTGTAACAGCAATGAACATATGACTGCAAAAATACAGGTTTCGGGAGCTTTCTGAATTCTCTTGATATTTGTGATGTTTGAAGAGGAATACAAATCTATCAGAGGCCTGTTTTGGGCTTTGCTTCAGGAAAACTAGGGGATCTAATATCATAAAGTGACCTGTATCTCCAAACAAATGAAAGAGTGGTGACAATGTACACTGAATTAAAATGAAATATGAATGAATGAACAATGACATGGTCTGTTTTGGGCAGCAATGTAAGAAAAGCTGCCATTTAAAACTATCTAATTTAATCTAAATTCTAAGCATTGAGGCTTTCAACAACCATGAAGTACACTGAGCATCACTTATATGAAAAAAAAACTTCAAATGCAGTACAATATTCATTACTACATCTCTCAACAAAATGTTACAATTCTCTGCATATTCTTTTTCAACCAATTCACACAATCTTGAGCGATAAACACATCTTAAGAAAATAAATGGCAAGACCTTCTCTGTCACACCCACAGACATTAAAAGCACACAGTGTTAGAGGGAACCAGGCTTAGAGGGGAAGCTTGTCAAAGCTACCTTGACTGGAGAATGACTTGACTCGGGGTCCAACAGCCGATCTGGCACGACGCTGCATCACAACCTTGCGTTGTCTGTCACAAGACAAAAATCAAAAAGATTTGAATGAAAGAAATATCAGACTAAGTTACAGGTGAAGGTAACAACAAGCACTTCCAGCACTTATTTGTGAATACAAACATTCCGTAAATATCAACACTGTGCCTCAGCCTCAATCTTGATCTTCAAGCTTCATTCTCAATCCACGCTTCATTAACCCGTTGAGGATGAGCTGAATTTGCTACAACAGTTGTATATCACACAGTTCCCATAGAAGTATACTTGGAACTAGTCTTCAACAGGTTAAGATATTCAGTTGGCAGCACTCATACAATGTAGTGGATAATTTAGGGCTTACAAGCAAATCTATTTATTTCATCTTCTCAATCTCCATACCTTGCAGAAATCATGGGCAATCTCAAAGACAGAGATAATAGCTGGTTACAAAAAAGTATGAAGATATGTGGTGTATTTGATAGCAATACAAATGAAAAGGTCACAAAGTGCTCTTTTAACCCGTTGAGGACAGACTGATTCTGCTACAACACGCATTTCCGATAGACACCTGCCCGGGCATGCTCGGGACTCGTCCTTAACGGGTTAATCATGCTCCTCACACACAGGCAGCTGGAGTGACATTGAAACCCTGCATGATACGGGAACACACCTGTACTTGTACGGTCCAACTGACTTCGGTCTCCGCGGCAACGAGGTTCCCTCCATCCAGCCCGGAGTGTGGAGGGTCTTCATCCTGTTGCTGACCCGTTCCCAGGAGGCAATGTCGCGCCCCCCAGCCAGCCAGTAGTTGCCCATCTGGATGAGGAGGGGGCTGCCCTGGGAGGCAGGGGTGCTGGCCCGACTCTTAGCAGAGGATGCGCGGGATGGCATATCTGTGGGGTGTGGCAGAAGGGGAATATGAGAATGAACTGTATGACACATACATTTTTCTTTCACTGTGACAGAAAAATTATGAAATTTTTGTTTTGACTGATGCAAAACTCAAACACATAACAGTTATCACCTAGTGTTAGTAGGATACCATTTGTTTCCTGATTTTTTTTTTTTTTAAAGTTTAACAGCTTGAATATCCTGTGTGGTAAATTTCATTTTGATAAAGACTCAACAAAGTAGCTGATGTTAATGACATAAATGTAAAAAGATGAAAATGTTGACAATGTACATTGAGCTTTTTACAGTTATCAGCTGATCAAAATCTCTCACATACATTTTGAACATCATCTTTATTTTGAAGACCTACTTTCGAAAAAAAATCATGTTGCTTTTTACTTTACTTCACTTTACTTCTTACTTCCACTGGTGCAGCTTACATGATTCACATTTTGTCATTCATAGTTTGACTAGTATTATCAACAAGAAACATTTCAATTGCATCATGGTTACCTGTGCTGCGTACTGAAGTGGATGACTTGGGACGATTGACAGCTCGGTCCCACACTTTGGTTCGCTCTCTTTGGTAGTCTGTGTACACTCCCGGGTCCGGCCAAATATGTAGGTCCACAACCTTAACATCAGCACTATTTGAAATCACATCAACATGAGGAAAGGCACATGAGAATCCATATTAAAGCAACATCTCGTCACATGACATCAAAAAAGATATGCTAATGATTATACTTTGCCATAAAAATTGATGGTAATTACCAGATGAGCTACAGTATCTAACAATTACCCTTGACCTCCATCAATGTTGTCACAGCATATGGGAGAGCAATGGTAAAACTGGATAGATGAAACTATCCAAATAGTATTGTGCTGTACATTTTTCAAATTTTCAAATATTATCTTTGTTATACTGAACAGAATGGATATAGCATGCAGACAATCAGATGTTAATCAGCATAGAACTGATATTCAGACTGGTTGTTAAGTTCACCACACTTTGGTTGTGAAAACAAGAAATCATGTATACATGATAATCCCATACAGACAAGTGGAATATCTTTACTGCATGGGGACAATTATGTGCCTGCTTTTGTGAGTAAGCTCAACATTTGTGGCACTGAACTTTTGTACCTTTGCGAGCTTACATTTTCTACTTACAGAGTGGGAAATATTAACAGATGTCTTAAAATTGTGTAATCTTTGTGGTGACAAGAGGGCTAGGGTTTCAGAAGAGTAAGCTAATTTCTACTCAAGCATGCAAAGCACTGGAACTAAATAGCTCTAATCCTTTCAACTACACATACTCTAGTCAAGGTTGTATGGCCGAGTTCTATCACAGACAAAGCAAACAGAAATAAAGCAAGAACAAAAAGAAGGACAGTAGAGGAAGGATAAGATGACACTCACTGAGCACGAGCAGAATCACGACCTGTGTTTACGGCTGTGGTTGGTCTGCTGTTCGATTGGCCGGCAGGGCTACTCAACATGCACCAAGAAACCAAAATGCAGAACACACAAACACATGTTGCAGAAGAAGTAGCACAAGTATAACACTCCAAGGGCAAAGATAACTGCATGTTACCGGTAACCTGGTTACGGCAATAACAAGCCCACATGGCAAACACAGCCCTATAGATTACTTGAAGAGTTTGATTGCAAAAGGAGTTAACTGCATTTGTAGTAATTTGAGATATTTGCGATTAAGGCTGCTAAAAAACAAAAATAATAATAAGAAAATATGGGAGATTTTTTTTAATCATAACTTCAAAATTATTCCTTGTTTTGTAACAAGTGAGGATCATTGGAAAATTTTATCTTTCTGTATCTGATGATGTACTGACTTTAAAATGTTTAAAAATGGCACTAATGCCATTTTGCAATGAAACTCTTCATTTTTCCTGCAGACAAAAAGGAAACATTGATCAGGAAACCTGATACTATTGTGACAAATCCGTGGAACATGTACAACAAAAACAATCTACAACATCTTTCCTCTGCTTGCTTTACATCCGAATACAGTGTAAAGAACAAGCCTCAGTCTTTTATTTTAATCAAGGATACATATCATCTCTAAAACCTCAAAGGCGAAAAGCAAACAGACACACATACAAGGCAAAATCTCACATTGATATAAATGGCCACTAAAGATTTGAAATTTACAAACACATGTAGTTTGACCTAAAATCCAAAGTTTATTAATAGGCAATCCACCCTCTTAACTCTTCATGTGCCATGGTGGAAACCCCCTTTGTGCCACATTATTCTGAGACACTAACAGTTTCATGCTTTGAGAAAACAATTCTGTTTTTCAAGTCTATGTAACTTCTTTAGACTTCTGAGTAAAGTTGTAGAGAAAATGCCAAGCTTTGCTTTGATGTATTATTGTATGACAAATCTATGATTGTTTTTCTTTCACATGACCAGTAGCTACATTACTGCAAGGGCATGACTTTTGCACACAAAACAGTGACAGAAACTTAGAAATTACTCTTAAATCCAGTAGAGAACACCTCTTGATAGTCAATCACTACATGAAATGCAAGCTATATGTGAGAGGAACAGAAGCGCCAGAAACGCTTTCATTTGGCGATTTATCGATCGGATTAGGCGGATTAGTGCGTTTGAGCAGAATATGCGAAGTTGGCACGCCGTCGGCTGAGTCGGACATGCGAACGTGGCACATAAAGAGTTAATCAACCCTTATGAAGATCACTCCAAGAGCAAAGCACACAAAATAATAACCATAGGAGAGTGTAAGACTCCTTCCTCCAAAAGCAAAAACAGCAAATCAAAGATTTAAAATCAAGGGTAAATGCATGATGTATGCATTGAACATACCTTGACCCAATGTCCTCAACATTTCGGTGTTCCAAACAGGTGTTGACTTCAGCCACCTGAGAGACCATGGCACCATTCCTTGACCGTTCAGTAGCACCTCTGCAAGCACACACCATACAAATGGTGGGGATTAGTGGCATGAATATGTCATTTACTGTAAAACCAGAAATTATCACGTGCATAAAAATTTTAGCAAATTTTGCGAGGAGTAAAGATTCACAAAAATTAAAATGCAAATGAAAGTTTTTGTCTGCACTATCTACATGTCTATGCACTGAATGCCATTGGCTGTTTATGAAAATTTTATGTGGCAAATATTTCTGGTTTTACAGTAGCCATATATTTAGGTAAAACAGTTTTCACATGACTGCAGAAAATTTAGATTTTTGATCTAAAATGGAGACAATATGCATAAGGAATGTGCAATATAAAGCTGTGATAACACAATTTAGTTGGGTAACAATGAAAAAGCAAAATGTTACCCAAAAGGTACACTGGAAGTATTGCAATCTGACAGCATCATGGGTGCTATGTGATGTTTTCATATTTATTACATTAATTACAATATATTGCGCAAGAGTGGATCATATACACAGCTTGTTCGCTGCATGCAAATCTATACTATTACCAGGGCACATTTCGATCATCATGTAATAGTAATGTTCTACTTACCCACTGGTGAATGGGAGGGCACTTCAAGAATAAAAACTGGGTACATTGACTGTAGGCCCTAATTATTTTACACTTTTGATCTAAAATTACTACAAAACAGTTCATTATCCCTGCTAGCAAATACCATCTGCTCAACAAGTTTCTTGGTAGAACCTTTTGATGTATTACATGCAAACAGACTTTAGATCTGAAATAAACAAGCATATTCATTCTGAGGCTATTGTGATTTATTTAAGTCGCTCAGTCGTGCGACTAAGAGTCGTATAGCATGGGGTGACCTTAAACCACATCACCATGACCACAATCTCATTTCTAGTATAAAAGAGCTCCACACAAAACTTCAAAACATTCAAAATAAAAAAGATTAATGCATGAAATGCATCTGCAACCTCCATATTTAGTATCCAAGAGACAAAAGTTTATTTTCAATTGAGGGGAAGGGAAGGTATACGTACAGTAGTTGGCATCACCATCCCTGGTCTCCCATTAGAGATTTGAATCTCAGACCTTCCATGCAGAGGGGAGACACACCAAGCACTGAGCCAACTCAGCAACCCACAGTAACACTGATCAAGTGTGTACCAGGACTCACCCGATATAGATGCCCCCACTGCCTGTTGGGGTGTTGGGCGGAGACAGGGAGTCATTGTTAAGCCGGATGCTCTCCATGGCGCATCGCAGGCAGCTGTAGAGGGACTCATCCCCCTCAGGGTGGGCGAAGTGATCCCCAGCGGTCTCAACCTTTTCTGTCAGTCGAGCACTGAGAATCTCTGTCAGTGTCGTGTCTAATGGAAATGTGGAAAGATATAACATGAGAAATCTGCACACCGCCGAATAGAATGTAATGACAAATACAAATTTCACTATTCAAGTTAAATTTATGCAAACGGTATAATAGCATTGTATGTACAGGTCACAGAAAGGCTTCAAAGACTGGGCCATTTTCCTATAGCAGATACCAATGACGTGATATACATTCACCTGTACATCATGAAACAGTCCAGAGTTCTAGAGATGAGAGAAGTCATTTTGTAATAAGATATGGAAATCTTCCTTCTAGCTTTATTACTTGAAGAAAACATAATACCTCAGACCAGCACATTTTTTTTCAGAAAAAACAAACAAACAAACAAACAAAAATCATTAATCATATATGCTATAATGTATGACACCTATGTGCTGCTGCTCTGAGCTACAGCAAACATCTCTTGATGTTTTGCAGGTGAGAATTTAACCACCCTAATGGGGGCAGGTAGCATTGGGTGGTGAGAGCCAAGATTCTGGCAATTGAAGGTACCAACCTTCGGGCATCTCCATGTCCTCCTTTGACAACTTTGCTTCTTTTGCCTCCTTGCCTTCATCCTCTTGATCGTTACCATGGATACCAGTTGTCTCCTCTTCCGCTCTCTCCTCTTCCTTCATCTCTTCCTTCACCCCTTCCTTCTTCTCTCCATCCTCATCCCGCCTCTCATCGGTCGCATTCTTCTGCCTCTCTGCCTCCTCTTTGTCCTCTCCATCCCCCACGTTCTCCGCATCCGCATCGCTCTTCTGTGCCTCCTCGGCAGCATCCGAGACCTCCTCCTCGCATCCGTTCCCTAGCAACCTGCGCTCCTGCGACGCCCTCTCCTCCTCTATGGGCAGGATCTTCTCCGGGCTGAGCCGCAGCTTCTCGCGGAATCGCATCGAGATGGACTGGGGAAGGCTCTCCAGCTGAATATGCAAAGAACAAAAAGTATCTTTGATGCTTACAATATATACACATGTCACTTTGGTACTCAAAAGAGATTGGTTATCAATAGAATTCCATCACATGCTTTTGAAGAATTTTCTTAAGATGAGACCCTTCTCTTGTTCCATTCTTGACCAGTTAGAAACACATTGTTATGTGAAGGATAACTCCATGGTATTTTTAACAATCTTAAATAATGATACTTAAAATCATTCAGAATTAACACACTTACACACATGCACACAGAGTATTGTGATGTTACAGAAATTTTTAGATGAATGAAATGGAGGTATTAAATCTTGTATTTGCCATAGAATATTGTCTTCTGGGTACCCTCTGATTTCTAATGATTATTCAGTTTAATTCCTTTAAGTCGTACTTTTTATGCACCTTTATATATTCCTGTAGTAGTAAAGTTATGAGATAATAGAAGTTTCAAAGAAAGAAGTAGGCCAGAAAGAAGAAACAAAAACCATTGCATCATAATTTTCTTTAAGCGGCCTCTCAATGAAGTTCCATCTACTGCTGTCAACTAACTTTTACTGGTGAGATGAATTTTAAAATTTTTAATTCATGGACAATCACGACAACTGAGCATGCATCTCAAACAGCTCTTTGCTACCGCAGCATTTAACCTATTGAGGACAGGCTGATTTTACCATCACAACATGCATTTCCCATACAAAGCTGTCCAAGTATACTCAGGACACGTCCTCAATGGCTTAATAAGGAGTTTGGTTGCTACAGTAAAAGTGTTACAGTGTTACAGTAAAAGGTACACTAGTCCACATTACAAAAGCAAATTTACTCACCCTACAGGACTAGCAATCATGATGAAAACTAAAAAAAAAAAATAAAGGCAAAACAATAAGTCAAGAATTCTGGAGGTTTCATTTTCAAGCCAGTTTCACGTCGGATGGAAAGTGTGAAAATTTCAGCACTACCAAAATTTTGGCTTTTACAGCATATAACATTATGTATGCAACATCTCAGGCAGTGGAGTCTCACCGATTCTCTTGGGGTGGTATGGTGCGTGGTCTCAGTCTCTGCATCGTCCACTGACCTTGGGCTAAGGCTGGACGTTGGGCTGGTCGGTGGAGGTTTGGTCTCAAAGCTGTTCTGGACATGCTGCAACGTTATCCTGGAAACAAGGGGAATCATTACCGACCATTGCAATGATTAACAACGAATGAAAACATGGTGGAGTTTCTGCACCGTAGAATTCATAGATTGTAAGCATGAGCCAAGATATGAAAGCTTATAATGTTCAGAAGTACCCATATAAGATAAGTATTTCACATTGCTCCAGTCAGAGTAGGTGAAGTAAATACACAGAACCTTACTTGAAGAAGTATGTAAATCAACGTCAGGTTGGCATCCCTTACAAGAGGGATTAATTTTCTCTCAGTTGCAGTGTCATAGAAAGAGGAACAAGCATAAGTCTGGTGTAAGGCATGGGCTCAAACCACACTGTACTTGTTGATTAACTCTGTCATGGCAAGTAGCAATTAGGCTGTGTATAATTTCAATGGCACTTTGGATACTGTACGAGCTGAAATTTTCGCGTACAGATATTTTCGCGAATTGCTACTTAGAGGACATTTTCGCGTGTTGTTCATTTCGCGGTTGCGAGGGTCTAACTGAATTTACTTATTTGCGTGTTGTTATTTTCGCGGTTAAAAGGCGATTCGCGAAATTCGCGAAAATAAAACCACTGCGAAAATTTCAGCTCGTACAGTAATTGGTCGTGAATGAATTAAATCTAAGCAAAGCAGGAGGAAAAAAAGTCTCCAGTGATATACCCTATTATTGCCATATTGAGCTGTGTTCCCTTTGACCTTCTTAGAATTGCTACACATTCAAATGAAAAAAAAAAAAAAGCATGGGCAAAGAATTACATTATTACCTCATGAATCCCAGTGGGCAAGTTTAAAGTTAAAATCATGGCATGGAATAGAATAAGCATGAAGTGTTGGTTATGTATACAATGTACTACCAAGACAGACTTAGAAAGTGGAGTAAAACAACATGATTCAGACATAAAACAGTAGATAAATATTACCTTATCAACATCATCATCATCATCATCATCATCCCTTCAAGCAAGCCATAAATTACCAGTACACTGTGTGAAAAAAAAAAAAAAACTCAAGGGGAAGAGGACACCTCAAAGTAGAATAATATAAAACCTGTACCTACCTGTCACCCACTGAACCAATCGGCTTCCAGTACCTATGCCGTGTGTCCCATTCCATATGGATCATGTTCATGTAGGCATAGTGTTCATTGGCATTCCGAGTGAAACTCACCACAGAGCCATTGGGAGCTAATGGTGTGACAAAAATACATTAAAGAATTCATGGCAAGATTTTCTTGTCATGTTCAGTAAAATAAAATCACTTGAAAAGACAACTGCATTTGAACGAAGTGATATCATCAAACAATTCCAACTTTCAAGAGTTTCTTTTTTTTTTTCCAGCAATAAAGGACCCTTCATCAGGAAGCTCCAACTCTCAAAATTTCCAAAATTTAGCTGCCAAGTAGTATCAGAAGCTGAAAGTCCATGAGGATTTTGCCACATTGTACATACCTACAGACTGCAATGATCGTGGTCTACTTAATCCGTCGAAGTCTACTCCCTGAGTATACTCACGCAAGTGTCTATTGGAATTGCATATTATAGCAATATCACCTGATCCTCAATGGGTTAAAGCTTGTGTGTGAATGAACTTTTACTGAGCACTGTGATCACTTCTTTCACACTTTTCATTTTATAAGCAGTAGCAGTGATGTACACATCATGGATTTAGATGCAGAAAGTCACTACTGGAGGATTTTGTGGAGTTAACAGCCTTCTGCGACTTGACTGACTCTATATTAGTGGATCCCCTGTGATGACATATGGTCAACCAAATATACTGTTACATATTATGTTAACATGATATCAACTTTTAAATATGTGCTTTTAGCTAGTTAGCTAAAGGCACACATTAGTATTCTATTTCAAAAGAATGAAAATGGAATTAGAGAATGTTAATTACACAAACTTACACTACTCGGCAAAATGATGACAGGTCAGGTTAAGAAATTGTCAAATGGAAATATATTCACACATTATCTCTAGTCTACAACAACAAAATACTCTGTAATTGCACTGTTTTGCAGACATGGCGCATGTAAGTCCAGAAAGAACTTTTTCTTTACTTACCATCTTATCTTTCTTTTTCTTTTTTTTTTGCTACAACCAGTGACATGTCTTTATGTAATGTTGATGGAATTTATTGGTAGTGGACTTGAAAAGGTCAACAAGAGATTACTTCTTTTTTTTGGGGGGGGGGATGTCTATGGCAGCATCATGCCTTTGCATCATTAATCACAGACTCACTGAAGAACAGCTTTTAGCTGAAGTGAGTGACCATATTGAAATAGAATGAACTCAGAATACATTTTAATTCATCACTGCAACATAACTTATTTTCATTGTTTCATCCTGATGACTGTTCATGATGAGATACTGATTGAAATGTAGGTATGTTTACTCATTTAGTACAAACAGCAGGTTTTCACAGGTTGAATTCATAATGAAGTTAAAAACTGCACTGTATTAGTATCTGCACACTTTTATTCTTTCAACATATTTTACAATGTACCTAGAAAGACCCACACATACATCAAAACAGCTCTTGCGCTTGCACTGAATTGAATACAAAGGAAGATATACAGTACATTGTAACAAACAATGGACTTCACCTTCAAACAACGACACAACTTCCCTCAGTATTTATGCCCCAAGGGATGAATCATTGTTAAACAATGTCATCATCTTGGGATTAAATTCATTTAACTCTGCATTGCCGGCCATCACATATTGTGGTGTTGTTTTGTTTTGTTTTGTTTTTTGTTTGTTTGTTTTTACTTCCCATAAACACTCACAACTCACTAAAAGTTATCAAGTTATTACACTATTCACAAAGCACATCAGATTTTCCTAGCAGATACTCAGTATTATGTCAGGGAAACTCAGTAAACAATAATGATAACTTTCATACACAACAACAACGGCAACTTTCATGCACCATGGCACACCTGCAAACAGAAGTTTATAAATTACAAGTTGAATTCTGGTATCCATAGCTACTTTGTGGAGAAAAGGGACAAGGAAATATTACTACCTTCATGACGAGATTTTCAAGACTTAGTTTGCACACAATGTAGGTGTTTCATCTTTTCCCTATAATTTTCAGGAATTAACAGAGCATAGGCAACTTTGTGTTTGTTTGGTTTTTTTTTTGTTTTTTTTTTAAGAAGAGGAGAATAAGAAAGTGATTTAGCATGACAAAATGGAGATAAAACATGATGAGACAACCATATCTAAAGGTAGATTTCAGGTGTCATTTAAGAAGGCTGTATCTTTCCATAGTATTAGGCCATAACAGTATGTATGCCAGAGTCAAATCTGTGTAATATTTTGCCAGGCACCTACAATGTACTGGTAAACCTTCAATTTATATTTCAAATGAAATGTTTAGGTTCTACAAAACCTGAGGGGGGGGGGGGGGGAGAGAGACTTTTCATTTTAACAAATGACCATCACTAGCGAATATGAGATACCACAAATAAAGAGATGATCTGTTTTGAATATGCTATGAACCACAAAAGATGAATGACATTAGGACATCTGAATACATCCCACACTCTCCATTGCACACCACTTGACAATATATGGGTAGGCAAACATACAAACATGATTTCCTTTCTGATTACTGTTTGGACGATTGTAACGATTATCAAAACAAAACGTTAGACTGTTATTGATCACACACATGGCACACCAACATTTTTTTTTTTTTCATCCTTGGGCTTAAGAGCAACAAACAAACCTTTCCACTCGTGGGATAGATCTGACAGAATGTGAAGGGAAAGAATAGGGTGATAAGCATGTGAGTGATTGTCAAATACTTCTTCAAAACAAGAATGATATTTTTTTTTCCAAGTAAAGATGATTTTCTTCCAAGTAACAATAATTTCATCATACACATAACAAGGTGTAGTTGAACAACATAGAGTGTGCAAAAACACTGTTTCAAGAGCCCTTTGGGGTCTTTGTCACTAAATTTACAAGCCCTATAGTCCGTTTTTGCACCAATATAGGAAATCATTTTGGCATTTGTTGTAAATTTGGAGTCTATTTACTAAAGGCACGGAGTGAAAACTGTGATGCTGGTGCATTGTGTGGTAGAAGTGTGGCTTCATATTCCGGGTGAAACACGTAAGTTTTTCATGTAGCAAAAAATTCCAGAGGTTTTCTCACAGGTATGCATCACAAATTCCTGTATGGATTTGCTCACACAAGATTCAGTGAGAAGTGTGAGAACTTCTTTCCTTTGAATAATAGCATCATTGCTCCAACAGAGTCAAAAGCAACGTGTGAGAAAATTTATACTTACCATACATCATCCTGTACATTACAATCATGATAATTACACAAACTGTCAGACAGAATAGAAAGCACTGTGCAGATAGCACACAAATAAAATAACCAAGAAGTCGGATATTCAAACCTTGTAATCTGTAATCACATCCAAACGGATAATACAATCAGTGTTCTCAAGTCCAAGCTGAAGCTCTGAAATACTTCAGTTGATGAGTGTGCAGGGCGGTGCTTATAAGAGGAAAGCTCGAGTTGATTGTATTTTGCATTATTGCTTCATGCACCAGTGATTCTTATGCAACACAATTGACAACACCCAGCTCTTCTTGCACCTAAGTGGATCTTTGTGACAAGTTATAGCATGGACCTGTTATAAATGACACCTGTATGCTCCCTGGTCCCATTTCACTAACATGGGAACTATACCAAGCCAAACAATGAGCATACAGTTGGGACAGATTCAGATCAGCAGGTCTAATTAGGAAGGTTATGCAGACATTCAAGATGTATTCTAGAATGTGGCAAAGGTGGGTGCAAGACATTGTGGCTGTAATAGTGATGCAGTTCCTAACTTCTGAGGACTGATCGATCCCAAAATTGTCTCTAAGATCAGCTGAATTGAATGTAGGATCAATTTTAGAGCTAAGTGAAACAGCCCCATGAGTAAACTCAAACAGCAAATGAAAGGATGATAAAAGAAGAATAAAGAGATGGCTATTGAGAGAGATAGAGAGATAGATAGAGAAAGGATGAAAAAGCAGCGGATTCTGTTACCTGGGATTGACTCCATCTGCAGCAGGGCCACATCATACTCCGGCAGAGCTATGATGTAGGCCAGATTCTGGGGGCCGAGGAGTACCTTGTCGCCAAGTCTCGGCGGCTTAGCCGGCGTCCACTGCTCCTGCTTCTTGGGAAACCGGCACACATCCTGTGACGAGGACGAAGTTGACGTTGGGGATGCGGTTGCCATTGGCGACCGTGACTGCGCGCTCCTGGATGACGGCAGATGCTCCGACTTTGCGGACCCGACTGAGGATGCTGTCCCAGGCCTACTGGCCTGATGGGAATGAGGTTTCCTTATTCCTTTGCCAGTGGTGGGTCGGGAGTATGGTTTCCCCACCGGACTGGGCTGACCCACTGCCAGGAAGTTGCTGGCGTACACGGGAGAAGACTGGGGCCGCTTGGGCAGTGCTCTTGGAGTCTAGTGATGAAAAAAATGGCGTGATGAACATTCTCAATATCACTCCAAATTGGGATACTGTTATTCTTTTGTGTAAAGTTTGCAGAGAAGATGGAAGCTAACCATGCAACCTTATTCCTCGATCTTTACTGATACTTCTTAGCCAGTAAGTGTACGAAGCTTCAATAGTTTGTATTTTTTGTTTTATATGACAATGACATATAAATCACACTGCTTGTCAAGTTACAAGTATAGAGATTTAACTACAGTGACAAGCTCTTTGAGAAGACATTTAATCTACACATTACTATCAAAATAACTACTTCCCAGCAGGGAGGTGGAAGAGAGCTCTTTCACCTCCCTGCTCCCAGCATACACTTAAAGGCGCATAGTCTCGGAGGGTGCGGGGGCGCTGTTGATGATACTGCCGATCACCGTTAGCACTGATACGAAGATTGCTGAAGTTGAGCTGTCATCAAGAGTAAAGCGCGTAGGTGTTGCTAGGTAACGTTGCCTTCGTTGTCTTCTCTGCGCATCACGCAGTCTGTAGTAATGCCAAGGTGCGTGCGTATGTGCTTCTTAGTATGACATCACAAAAGAAGTTTGCTATAAAAGCTGTCCTCCCCCTCAGCCAAATCATGAGCCGAACTGTGATCGGACCACTGACTACAGTGGACTGGACTCCTTTGGACTCGGGGAAATGGGTCAAAGCGTAAGTGCTACAGAGGAGTCGATAGCGTAGGTCTCTATAGGAAACTTGAGCCCTGCACCCACGTATGCATTCGACTAAACCACCGGGACCATGTGCCTTTAAAGAGTACAAAAAGAAGAAGAAAAGGTTTAAGACTGTCTGGTAATTACAGAGTTTCTTATAAACTGTCACACAGGGTATGGTACGAGTCTGTGGTATCTTACCTCCAGCACATAATTAGATGAACTCTTGGTTGAGATCTTCTTGTGCAGCACCCGCTTTGTGTTCCTCTGAATGGACTCCATCAAATATTCTGAAATCTCCTCAATTGTACGATGGCTTCCACCCTGGGAATACATGTACATAGAAACAATACTCACTCAGAGTTGAAGAAACCTTGTAAAATGAATAAACTCTGAAAGTTTTGTGGATTTTTTGGTCGTCAACCTAGCCATCTGTCATTATAAAACATAATTTTCATCTGCTGGCTATTTTTTCTGCATCAACACAAGTTGATCTTAGAACTATTAATCTATAAGAGTAGGTCACAATGATATTCATTATTAAAGCATCACTTAATAGAGATTAACAATTTTGAGAAGTATCACAAATATGAAATTATATTACAGTCAGGTTAGCAACGCATATTTCCACCTCGATGCTACACTTGCTGTTAATAACACTTCATAATAAAAGTGGCACATTTGACTTTTTTGTAAAGCTGAATTGACTTGTTACTAATAAATTGACTTGTTATTACTATTCATAGATCCAACCTTGAAAGTGCGAGGTTGCACATTTTAGCACCCTATCTTCATCTCATGTCATTGATCAGATGCCCACAAATGAGTTCTTACCCCAGTATTCTTTATCCTTTCCATCAACGCTTCCACTCCCGACATTGCTGATGCACTCCCTGTTGCCTGGGTAACCAACTGGGCCAAGGAGGAGTCTTGCAGGAGGAGGTCATAGAAGGAAGGGACAATGCAGAGGAGTTGGACCACCTCGGCAGCCAGCAAGGATCTGTACTCGCGATATCTGTGGCAACATGATGATGTCTTTTTAAGTCATTATCATCATCATAATTATCATCATCATCATCATCATCACCATTATCATCACAACCCTCTCCATCATCATCATCATCATCATTGTCCTCATTATGCTCCCCTTCATCATCATTGTAATCATCAACATCATATCTGCCACTGTCGTATTCAGCTGAAACCATCATCATCATCATAGCACTAAGGTAAGCTTTGATTATGTGACACTTTGCTTTTATGGAAATGAATTCATGACGCACATTAAGTGAGAGAGAATAAAAAATACTATCCATATTGGAAGATGCATCAGCACACATGGATGACAAAGAATAAAGATCGGCAGGTGAAAAACATGAATAGAAATTGATGGTATAATTTTTGCCATTGTTTTTTATATTTGTGTATTTCATAGACTACACTTTATTTTCCTAGCTATATCTTGCAGTCAAAGGTGGACCCTTCCGATATCATGTAACATGACAGTGTACAACATCTTAATAGGTCTTTCCTGACAAAACTGCACTAAACACACTGTGCAAGAAGCATTGAGATAGTTACACTATGCTATGATATCAATTTGGTACAACGTCTAGTGTCCTGAAATCCTATCTAACGTGTGGAAACGTGGGGTCTTTTACACACATCGGGTTGGTGCGGTCAAGGGTCACAGCATTCTTGGGACTGCCCACGTCAAACCTCTTAACCAGCTCAGCCACAGTGTAGTAGAGGCACAGATACAGCTTGTCATACAACCCTCCATCCTGTGGATATAAGCATTGTACATCTGTTGCTCAAGTATCTAACATCGATATAGTAACACTTAAATGTCATCAACAACAACAAAACTTTTTGGATAAAGTTTTTGTGACTAATCATAGATCAAGTACATACCATGAGTATTTGTAGATAGGGATACTGTATGCGCTTTAACTTTTGCATGTATGATATTGCACAAATCCAGAATTGCTTAACAATTTTGCAACAAGAACATGTTTACCAGACCAAGAAAACAACGTACAGCATACATTTGTGAAATAAGACAAGGTATCAAATGTCAAACACAGATTTATGACAGTAATTGCTAACTTGTCAATTTCCAGAGTAATGTTACCAGGCATTTCTTCTTCTTTCTTTTTTTTCGGCTGAATAAATGACAGGAAATACTGAAAGGAGGGTTTCACTGTGTGTAAAGCTCAGTGGTGTACGAAGACCTTGTGCAAAGAAGAAAGAATTATTAAAAGAAGGCTGTTTAGTGGCTGCATCCCAAAAAGGTGGGATTTTTTTTTTCAAAATAAGAGGACATGATTACCCTTCCTCAGTTTGGAGAGTATATATCTTTCTAAACTCAATGAGACTGGGATAACAACATGGTGGCTTGACTTGTTTATAATGGTCACTACTGGTGAACTAAAGAAACAAAAGGAAAGACTGAGCACCTTGTGGTCATCTCTGTCCACCTTGACCGCACTCAGAAGCAGAGACAGGATGCGACATCGATGGACCTCTGCCATCGCAAACAAGTCCAGAGTGTCGAAATCAGAACTGACATGAGATAAATAAATAAGCACAGACAATATTTCTACACCAATAAGGATGTAAATATTCAACTCAGAGCACTTATTCACTTCTGTTGTACATGTTCTGCTTTGGGATTGTAAAGTAGGGCAAAGACAAACCCCAAGATTGCACATAGAGGCTAAATTACACTGATAAATGGAGTGCTGTTTAGAGATGTAAAATGACATCTGCCATCCCAGCATGAGTTTGGCAAACTTTTTGGTGGTTTTGTGATGCAGTTCACATACAGGTACAGCATTATGGGTAAGTCAAGAAAGTAACTTCTGTGCCTCTAATTCATCATGCACTGCCTCTCCCTTGTTTGTCATTTGTTTATACTCACATTTCTTCCCATGGGCAAACATTACAAAATGGTCCACACGATCATGTGATCATGTTTATCCAATCATTGATTGGTACTTGAATCACATATAAAGTACTGTAAAAGCAGATATTTTCGCCTGAGTAAGTTTTTCGTGCCCGGCCAGTTATGATGAGTTTAGCGTGATTTAAATTCCGCAAAATCTAGACATGAACAACTGGAACATTATAGCAAGCAAAAATATCTGCGTGCTTTTATTTTCCTGCTGGTTTCTGGTTGTGCAAAATGCGCGAAAATTTCAACACCTCAAAAATTTCTGCTTTTACAGTGTCATTTGATGGAAGAAGGACTCACATGATTTCTCTGAGCTTGGTGATGGTGAGAGTGTCCTGCAGGATGACATGTGGGAGGGAGAACTCAAGGGAGGCTACCAGGAGCAGCAGAAGGACGTTACACTTCTCCCTCTCCGCCAACCTCATCTCCAGCAGCCTCTCCATGAAATCACTGCACTGCAGCTTCCTGTATACACACACCAATGGAAATCAAAATGAAATGACACATACCTTCAACTACTCCTAATCATAAAGACAAATATTATTTCTTTTATCATTATCATCATCATCATCATCATCTGAATACTATTACTATTGTCATTATCATTATTACTATTATTATAATTATTGTTATCATTATTACTATTATTATTGTTATTAGCATTATCATCATCATCATCGTTATCACGATGATAAAAATGAAGGTAACAATCTCTATTAGTAGATAATATTTAGAATATGTAAAAAGAACAAATTCAAAGTTTTCTTATCAAATCAGAAGTGGAATACGAAATTGGGAATAACTAGTACTGTGAAACTAGAGCTTTGCTCTCTTCACACAGGCTTCTGTAATACAATTGCTTTAAATCCTGTCAATTTCTCTGGCATATTATTTTTAAAACAAAAATTACAAGTAACTTTTTTAATCAGTGGGTATGGTAACAATCAGCTTACTGAGCAATCGATTAAAAGTGACAGATATTTTTGCCCTGCAGATCTACAAGTGAGCTATTCCTTTAACACAATCCAATTTAACCGGTGAAATCATGTTTGCACTCATTTTTTGGCTTGTACTTAACCCATAGAGGACGGGCTGATTTTGCTTCAACACGCATTTCCCATAGACACCTGCCCAAGTATACTCGGGACTCATCCTCAACAGGTAAATAGGTAATCCTTAACATCTAAACGAAGGTTTATATAGAATTTTGATTTTGTTAATGAAGTGGTCCAATGGAAATTCTACTTACATTTTCCTTTGTTGAAGCTCTAATTCCATGTCATTCTGCAGGTTGTATGCCATGTAGGCCAGCCTCCTGCGATCTGTGTCGACATTGAGGGCGCCATTGGTCGGAAACCTCATCATGAAGTGTGTTGTCTACAAAAAAGCCCCAAACAGCAAATGCACATTACCCGTTAGTAAGGACAAGTTGAATTTGCTACAACATGCATTTTGCACAGACACCTGCACAAATATACTCCGGACTAGTCTCTAACAAATTGACACACACACACACACACACACACACAATGGATATTCACAATTGTTTCAAGTAATTTGCTCAATCACACAACTGCATTATCAAAGATTGTGGAAGTTTCTTAGCAAAATCTTACTCTGTACATTGCTCATGTTAACAACCTGTCAAAATATGTAGATATTAACAAAAAGTTCATTATGGACTTATATCTGAAATCTTATCACTGCAAGATTGTTGCTAACAACTTTTCAGTGCAGAAGCATGAAACAGTCCATTGACATGTACTGAATACAGAGTGATACATCCCCATTGAAAGGAATTGCAGAAATCACGGAGAATTGACATTTTGTACGGTGGACTCCCATTACAACGAAGTCCTTGGGACCAGCAGTTTTCTTTCGTTATATCAAATTCTGTTATATCTCAACAAATAAACAATACAAATGCATAGAGTGGATAATGTTGTGGCCTGAATTTTTAGTTCATTGTAACTGGAATTTCGTTACAACCATGTTCGTTTTACTGTAAAAGTGGATATTTTCGAGCAACTAATTTTTCACACTCGGCTGCGTAAGATGAGTTTTGCGTTTTTTTTTAATTCTGCAGAATCAAGACATCAACTACTGGAACATATGGCAAGCAAAAATATTCCAGTGCTTTTATTTTCGCGATAGTTTCTGGATGCACGAAATGCGCGAAAATTCAACACCGCGAAAATTTCCACTTTTACAGTAATGGGAGTGCACTGTATTTATCAATGCATGTCAATTCTCATTTCAAGATTCCTTAAGAGAGGGAACAGACATAGCTCACCTTGCTTCCATATATTCCATGGACTTGAATCTTCTTGAAAGATGAAGGCACAAACTGAGCTTTGGTGAGCTTGTGTCTCTGTAATTAAAAGTCGAGTAGTGGGTGAAACTGTACAAAACTAAAAACCTTATCTTTACAATCTACATTAACAAATACAGGTATTCACTTCTTTTTTGATACATAAATGCATACTAATTGTCTGAAGTAGACAATAATCCTGTCATGACTTTTACAGTTACGACACTGCTTTGCAAAGCGATATTAATTTCATCTAGTGTAACATAAGGGGGTACAAAAATGAGAGACTGTAGTCACAAAACTCCACACCAAGAGAGAGGAAGGAGTGGGTGAAGAAGTAGTGTGACTTGCCTTGGTATAGCAAACTGCTTTACTCTCTGTACCAGAACAATGAATACAGTAAGTACTGATCATACATTTCCCCTAAAAACAAGGTGATGATGAAATAAAAAAATTACTACAGCAGATGATGAAATGATGAAAAATGATGAAAATTTATTTCGGATACTACATGAATCTTTCGCAAATGTTTGAACAACATTATTTCATGACATGTATACTTTGTACTATGTTTTGATTTTCGTTGATTGGAAATAAACTACAGTGTATGATTGAATTGAATGGAAGAATTTACGGGGGGAAAAAAAAACATTTTTATGCTCAATAAAACAAATCACCAAACACTTAGCATAGAGAGGTTCATTCATACATACATACATACATACATACATACATACATACATATGTACATTCTCAAAATGAAACTGATATGGTAAAAAGATAAGAGGAAATCCTTGGTACTACTCAATATCATCATATCTTACCACTGGGTGCTCAGACACAGCCGAGTCTTGGAAGAAATGTTGCACCTGCACCCGTTCTGCCGCTGAAAATGGTAGACAAAATTACATGTTACAGAAGAGTGCAGTAACGATACAGTCTGATTGTACTGAAATTATGAAAGACACTTAAACTCTTATCAAGAGGTTGAACATTTTGAATGGAGCAGAAAAGCAAACGATTTATGTTAGTAACTAGATGTGACAAATACAAAAACTGAGTGTAAAAAGAGCAACGGCAAAATAATGCAATGACTTATAATACGCAGAATTGATCCATCACTGAACCTTGGACTGAATTTCAGTGGATTGCATTTGGATGTATTTGACATGCCCATGAAGAAAACATTTGAATGCTGAAACAAACACCCATAGAGTCAATGGCTCTTTCTGAAATGTTTTTTTAAAGATATATGATCAGTTTGATCATTGAGTGTTTCTGTTCTTTGCATTCTTGTGATGAAGGCAGAGACAACGGGTGAGATAACTTACAGGTGATGAGTCTGCCGTCCAGCATCCAAACATTGGGAAGGCAGTCAATGGCATGGATGCGATCTGGTCAACAAAGAAAAGGAAGAGAAAACACTCAGCAATCACAGTGTGTACATTTCATGAGTCACCATGAACTGAATACCCTGATTTGTTTTGTGTTTTTTTTTTCCTTCATGATGAAGTAGATGTCATAACCTGTATGCAAGTTTGATTACACCTTTTAGCACAAGGAATATTTACAAATCTTCTCTAGAACCAGAAGTTAATCTGAATAATTCGGTCAAATTTTACTAAATATGTCAGCGTTTCTGCTAGTGCATCTAAAATTTCATGTTTTATTGTTTATTAATAACACTTTGTCCTTGCAGCACAAACACCAGAAAACTTCAAATTAAATCTACAATTAAATATTTTATCTTTATTCAAATATCAATACCTCAATTAAATCAACCTCATTATTCACTGTTACATTACATCACTTACAATATGGATCCTTATCCAACTTTTGGTTGCCATGGAGACTGAGTTCTAGAATGTACATGTGTCTGATGTGCCGGAGGTCATTCCAGGTCAAGTTGTTGAGGCTGAGGTTCAACGTCCCCAGGGCAACAAACTTGCTCAGCCCATCAAGGTCACTGACCTGTGAATATGGAATAACATCACATAAATGTAACAATGGCTCCTCATTGAACACTTTTTTTAACTCCATGAATCATGAAAAAAAAAATTGTGTGATGGCAACTTAGATGTAGACAGTGATGAGGATTAATACATGGTTAAGGATTATCATAACTAAGTAAAGGATAACACAGGATATTTCTTTCATAAGAATGAACTGTGTAATATCTAGATCCTTAGACTTGAGCAATGTGAACTTTATATCAAGTAAGTTTAGTACTGTTAAAGATGTTCTTTTCTTACATTGTACCTGACACAATATGATATGAAGAGAATGAATGTATCACATAATAACCATACTTAATAAAATATCCCACATTTTTGTGTTGCCATGAAATACAAGCCATTTTAGCTGCAATTGCATTTCTCCCTTTGTCAGCCCAACTCCCAAAACATTGTTATATGCTTACAGGTGTGTACATCTCTCATCAAAAGCATGTTACCCTGTCCTTGTGTTATAGAACTAAAATTTTGTGAATCAATCATTGTGAATGCTGACCTGATTATTGCCCAACTCCCAAAACATTGTTATATGCTTACAGGTGTGTACATCTCTCATCATAAGCATGTTACCCTGTCCTTGTGTTATAGAACTAAAATTTTGTGAATGCTGACCTGATTATTGCCCAGGTCGAGGTGCCAGAGGTGATGGCAGACCGAGATGTTCTGGACCAGGGTGATGTCATTCCCCCGCAAGACCAGAGTCTGCAGCTTTGGCACAGCGTGCAGATTCTCAATCCGTGCTGCAGATGATGCAGATGATCAATAAAGTGGGCAACTGTACTATGCACCAGCTAGGCATATAAGCTCCACATTGCAAATTCATAATTTCTTTTTAGGCTGTAGCTGTAAATAGCTTATCAGCAAAGCAGTGTTAAATTTCAGAGCAAGGTAGCTCCTCCTTCAGAAATAAGCAAAGAGAACAAACAAAAAAAAATATGATGAATCTGGTTTTATTTGGTAGATTGTTCAGGAGCTTTTCCCTAACTCCTCAAGGCACAAAAAATTCAGTTATTTTCCATGCAAGCTCTGCATCTTCTTTTGAAGTTACATATAATTACACATACACACCATATTTCCATTTGAAATTTCCCAGCAATGTGTAGATTAGGGCAATGAACCCTATCAAGGGTTTGGTATTGGACACACAAATTCATTCACAAACACACACAGTCCACACATGCATGCATACATAGTTATGCGTGATATTAAAAGCTTTACAAGCAGTAATAATGCCGATAGGATATCTAGATACACAAATAAAAATTTATATGTTTTATCTACTAGACTATTTCGAGAAAGACAGACAGACAGACAGATAGACAATAACATATGTATATAGAGCAATATCTTACCAAGGCCAACATCAGTCAGATCCACATGAGTTACTGTGTTCAGAGGACCAGCACATCTTCTCCTCAGCAACTGCATAACCAAGTGCAACATGAAGAGAATATCTTGATAATATGTTACTCGTTTGAGTAATCCCTTTTACTGTACAGCAGCTGCAGCTCGATCAAAAAGTTGTAGTGGGATGGTAACTTCATGAAGGAAAGTCATGTAGCAGCAAGATGGCTGGAGCTGGACAAAGGTTTTTTTGTTTGAAAAGGCACTAGAATGCTCTAGGTTCTAGAGGTCTACATTAGGTTTTATCTAACGTTAATCATAGAATCTAGCCATTCTCTGGAGTTTAAGACGTGTATTTATCTCTCACCTCTGTGCCCAACCAAAGGCCACAGCACAGACGCTGTGCAAAGCAAGGCGTCCTGCACATACAGATCTACAGACATCTATTTATCTGTAGTGTAGAGCTGTACATCTTCATAGAAACACCCAGAGCTACCAAGTCTCACGCATTCTGCGTGAGACTCAAGCATTTAGGGACCATCGCACGATCTCACGCATCGGGCGAAGTCTGCAACTTGGGCCTATAATGATGAGCATAGCTCAAAAGATTAAAGTAATAGTTGCAATTGAAGGTATATTTCCCTTTTGTCTTTCAAAATAAGTAAAAAATAGTCACTTAAGTATGCTCCTGATTGCACCATTAAGAGCTAAAAATTGAAAAAGCTCCGTACCGTGGGAGGCAACAGGGGGGAAAAAACCCCTCCCATCACCCTCGCTCACGGGCACATTCGCATGCCGAGATGCCGAGTCATGAAAATCTCACTCATTAAATTTTTTTGAACTTGGCATCCCTGAACACCACTCATCACATTGCTCATAAACAGCTACACTGTACAAAACATTATCAAATTTTACGCTTTAACATTTAGAGAGAAGCCTAAATCTACTCACAATACACATGAATGTCATATAACGTTACATGATGTCATGAAATCAACTTGCTCCTGCCATGCAGCAACACGCTAAACAGGGTTGTTGTATAAATTACATTCTGGGACTAGTTCTAGTGCTGGTCACTAGATCATTCATAGTCTACTGCAATAATCAAAAATAAACTGTAAAACGTTGTGATGGTTATGGTTACCGTTCAATTGTAGACACTAATTTAGAATAGAGTGGGAAAAAAAAAAAAAAACAGTCGGAGCACTAAGTATGCGTCTCACTGTATGCTGACTAGATTCTATAAAAAGTATTTCCCAACTCAAATAATAAGGTATGGGACCGACCAAGATTCTACAGAAAAGAGCAGCGGTAAACCTGCGAGGAAATATAAACAGGTTTATATGTTTTATCCTGGTAAAACAAAACCCTCATAGAAATCTACATTGAAAAACGTAAAACGTCTCAAAGACTTGGATAACTAACCTGCACTGAAAGAGGCATCTCTTTCAAGGTATCATTCCTGCATCATTTACGTTTCATATCTCCGGAGTTCGCGGACTAATCGAATGGCATCTCCAAGGGTACTATTTTGACGTATCACGCCTTAGTAATTGAAAGACGTGCGCAAATTAAGAAAGTTCCTAGGCTCGACGGTAAAAACCGTTTTTAGGAATTGACCCGTCTTTTTTCCTCTGTCGCATTGCTTTGTATTTTTGCTCTTTCCAAACTATAAAATCTCCTCAAACCATAATTAGAACTAGATAAAATAATCTCCACTTATGACTTTCAGGGCTACAACACATCATAGCTGCCACGTGAAATACTCTTTTTTATTGTATCAATTCGGTCCTACTATGGTGATCAATTAAATATATCAATGAATGGGCAACAAGTGCTTTTGAGCAGTGGAAGAGATGTCGGTGTGTATCATGACAATCTCTTCTGGAGTCCAGAAACATCTGCAAAAGTGTAAATATGAGTTGTATGTCGTGAAAATATCTGAAACTGTATACCCTCACTGTATACCTAGCATTTGATTCCCTTGATGAACCTAGCATTTGATTCCCTTGATGATGATGAACTCTTTGATTTGTTTAGACACTCCCCTACAGAATCAAGTCGGAATAATTCACATTCATCTGCTTTTATTGATAATTGTTTTGCCAATAATGTTAATTCGTCTTCACAAGATTTATATGATGATTTTGATTTTGAATATGATCCGGCCCAAATTTCTTCTAAGTATGTTACAGTTGATCAGTTTAAAGGTATCGTGAAAAATTTTTCTGGAAATATTTTTTCTATGTTACATTTAAACGTCAGGAGTATCAATAAGCATTTTGATGAATTACAGATATTATTAGATAATCAAAATAAACAACAAATTTCAGTTATAGGTTTAACTGAGACATGGTTATCATCTGATATTAATTTAATAGTTAATAATAGATTGAACAGGACGGGTGGTGGGGTAGCGTTTTATTTGTCTCATGAATTTGATTACAACGTTTGCGATGAGTTAAATTCAATGAATGATATTATAGAATCTTTATTTGTGGAAATATCTGTTCCACAAAGTAAGAATATTATAATTGGTATTGTTTACAGACCCCCTAGTTCTAATCCTAATGATTTTTTGAATTGTATTACAAATGTGTTAAAGAGTCCCCTTTTTGTTAATAAAAATGTTTTTGTAATGGGTGATTTTAATATTGATTTGATAAAAAATGATATCATGTCACAAGAGTTTCTTGAAATACTTTTATCAGCCTCATTTTTGCCTTTAATCTCGAAACCCACACGTGTTACAAATCATTCAGCCACCCTCCTTGATAATATTTTTGGTAATTTATTACAATTTTTAGATTCTTCTATAATTTTATCCGATATGACTGATCATTTCCCAGTTATGGCTTGGTTTAATCTTAAGCATGCGGTTAATAAGTTTCATGTTCCTCCAACTAGACGAAGAGCCACACCAGAAAATTTAGCTAGCCTTGGTGCTAGCTTAGAAAGAGTTGATTGGTCTGGTGTTTGTGATAATGATGATGTTAATGTATCATGTGATAATTTTTTAGAGATAATTAATAGAAATTTAGATGAATATATTCCTAAAATAAAAGATAAGTTAGTTAATTATAAAACATCCCCTAAGCTTCCATGGATTTCTAAATCCCTTTTGCGTTCTGTGAATAGGAAAAATAGGTTATATTATAAATATAAAATGAAAAAAACTGAAGAGTCAAAAAGGAAATATACATCGTATAAAAATGTTTTAACTAAAGTTATACGATTTGAAAAGAGGAAATATTATGTGATTCAGTTAGAAAAATATAAACATGATATGAAGAATACATGGAAGGTATTGAAACAGGCCATGAATGTATCAAAAAAGAAATCAAGTATTACAAAAATTCGATTCGATGATAGAATTTTTGAAGATTCTGGTGATATGGCAAATATCTTTAATTCTTATTTTTCAATGATTGGAGAGAATTTGGCGAAAGAAGTACCACCGTCTAATACACATTTTTCACATTTTTTAGGTGAATCTAATTCTAGTTCTATTTTTTTTCGTTCCAACTACGAAACATGAAATAATGGATATTGTTGCTGGAATGAATAACAAACGCAGTGCGGGTTATGATGACATAAGTAATTTCATTTTAAAGGGTATTATATCTTCAATTGTGGACCCACTTGTACATATTTTCAATAAATCTATGTTATATGGCGTTTTTCCTGATCAAATGAAAATTGCTAAGGTTGTCCCTTTATTTAAAAAAGGAGATGATCTTGATGTCAGCAATTATAGACCCATTTCTTTACTTTCATCCTTATCTAAAATTTTAGAAAAATTAATATTTAAAAGAACAATTAATTTTCTTAACTCTCATAATGTTTTTGTAAACTCTCAATTTGGGTTTCGTCGGAAACACAGCACTATTCACGCTCTATTGAAGTTTATTGATAATGCCGCGCATACAATAGATAATCATTCGCATCTTGTTGGTATCTTCCTGGACTTCTCCAAGGCCTTCGATACAATTAATCATGACATTTTATTTCATAAATTGTCACATTATGGCATAAGGGGGAAGGCCTTGGAGTGGTTCAGGAGTTACCTGCAAAACCGAAAACAATATGTATCTCTGAACGAGAATAACTCAAGTTTCAAATTTATTAAATGTGGCGTCCCTCAGGGTAGTATATTAGGTCCTTTACTTTTTATTGTTTACATCAATGATTTTTGCAGGTCATCTGATACACTCTCATTTATACTTTTTGCTGATGACTCAAATGTTTTCTTTTCCCATCAAGACCCAGTTACTTTAATTGACACCGTCAACTCTGAATTGAAAAAAGTGACTCAATGGATAAGAGCTAATAAATTATCACTTAATCTCCAGAAAACTAAGTATATGCTTTTTAGTAAATCCATAGAAACATTAAGCACAGATCTTATTTTTGATGGTACTCAATTAGAACGTGTATCCCACATAAAATTCCTTGGTATTACAGTGGATGATAAGCTTTCGTGGAGGCCTCATATTATCAACGTAAGTAAAATAATTTCACGAAATATTGGTATTATCAACAGACTTAAGTTTCACATTCCATCGTCGTCTTTGTTAACGTTGTATTTTTCTTTAATATTACCTTATCTTAATTACGGAATTTTAGCATGGGGTAGCGCCCATCAAACTTTATTAGATAAATTATTATTATTACAAAAGAAAGTACTTCGTATTATTTGTGGGGTTTCGCCACGTTCTCATTCAGATTCATTGTTCATTGAATATAAGATTTTAAAAATTAAAGATTTGTTTCTTTTTCAACTGGGCCAGTTCATGTTCAATTATAACACAAATGCTCTTCCCAATATTTTTAATTCAATGTTTCCACGAAATCAATCTTTTCATGATTATCCTACTAGGAGCTCTAATGAGTTTCACTTACCCCTTTTGAGAACCTTATTAGCTCAGAACACATTTATATACATCGGCCCTAAATTTTGGAATTCATTAGGTCCTGAAATAAAAAATTCTTCATCGTTATACATTTTTAAGCGTAATTTGAAATCTTTTTTGTTAAATTCTAGCTAAGATATTTATTTTCATTACCTATACAGGTTACAGCAAACATGAGGGTCATCATCGGTTATTTAATTCATTATTACGCAGTGAAAAACGGCATTACTAGGCAATGAAATACGGCATGTTATTTGCATAATTTCTACACAGCTGCGTGCAGTCACCAGCTGTTCGAAGCACCTCATCAATTCTCTCTTCCGTTTCTCTTGTTCAGCGTGTAGGCATTCTCTATCTTTCCTCTCCCTCCCTCTCCCTCCCCCTTCTCTCTCATTTCTCTCTCTCTCTCTCTCTCTCTTTCTTCCTTTCCCTTTCTTCCACTAATTCTGTTTTTGTCCCATTCCGTTCGATTGTATCTCCTTAGTTTAGTTATGCCATGTTGTTGTGCATATGTGTAATGTATTTGTAATTGTATGTGTATTTTTGGAAGAAATTCTTGAGTGGTCCACAATCTACAAGCACTGCTTTTTAGTGGACCTCTCAGTTCTCTTTTTTTTTCTCCTCAAAATATAACTTTGTATTTTCCCGTATGTATACATGATTCATCTCTATTAGTTTGTTGGATATCGTTAATCCTTCGCACTTTGTACTGTATACATGCTTATGATGGATTTTCTGATTTACCTCGTGTTATGTTTTGTTGGAAAGAAAATGAGAATGAAATAAATGAATTGAATTGAAAAAAAAAAAAAAAAAAGTATAGTTCTTTCTTCATTTATTTTAGACAGTGTAAATTCATGTAAAGTCGAGTAATTTTAATCCTTATCATATCAATTTTTGAGAAATGTTTTCTTTACCTGTAGGCCTATGTATCAGGCATGTTTTATAAGAAGGGACGACGAAAAGTTTCTTAGTGGTGGCATTAAACATGGGATCAATGGGAATAAGACTGTTGTTACTCCATCCCTTGAGTGTCCTTAACTAGTTGATCTTTGAATATCTTACAAACACACATACACACGTACACACACACACACACAAACACACATACACACGTACACACACACACACACACACACACACACACACACACACACACATAGCGGCCAATACGCGGGAGATATAGAGGGAGGGGGGATAGGTAAACCAAATTATATGAAGAAAGTAGGTTATAATCAGAGCTTTGATTTCAAACTTAAAATAAAATGAAACACAGCAAATAAATACTCTATTCTTCAGGTGTTTAAAAGGTTGAAATATTTACGTTTAATAAGTTCACCGATACCAATTTGTGTGATCACCTATAAAGTGTCACTAAACATAGACAAATTCAACAACTGATAAAAGTGACACGTGCATGTCAAGATGCATCAAGGCAGTGGAGGAAGCGTGAGTAAAAATACGCAATTTGCTACCACAAAGATATTTCAGAACAGTGTAGCCATGGGAGGAGAGAGTCTCTCTCCCATATACCAGCTCCCGGGTGATGTCGAAGATTCCGTAGGTTCGTTAATCCGAAAATGAAATAAGGTCAGTAATTGCCAAAGTTTGTTATTCCGAAACACACAATTAATATCGTATAACTAGAGGTTCGTTAATCGGAAGATGAAAACGGTTCGCTATTCCGAAAACTCATAATTCCGAATACGAAATAGATTTCGTTATTCCGAAGGCTCGTTTGTCCAAAAATGAAGTAAGGTTCGTTATTCTGAAGGCTCGTTTATCCAAAAATGAAAAAAGGGTCTACAAAGGTTCGACAAGGGTTCGACAATGTATGACGCCGCGTTCTAACAAACCTTATTTCATTTCGGATAAACGAACCTTCGGAATAACGAACCTCTTTTTTATTTTCGGATTAATGGACCTTTGGCAAAACGAATATTATTTCATTTTTGGATTAACGAGCCTTCGGAATAATGCACCTTATTTCATCTTCGGATTAAAATACCTTCAACACATCGATCCTTCGGATTAATGAACCTTCGGAATAACAAACCTTCGGAATGTAGCGAACTCTAACCCCGTCTCCCTAGTGAAGTCTGTAATGTCCGCAAAATTGATTTTTCTCCTTTTCAGTCAGATGTTTTATATAACACCTCGACTAAACTTATGACGTCGCGTTCGTTCTTAGACATGTGAAGACCGCTAAATGCATGTATAATATGAGAACCCAACCAAAAAAAAAAAAAACAGAATAGCATGGTTTAAAAAAAAAATAGAAAGAGTCTTTTCAAGTCTTTAATAAAGTAGACTTTTAACGTTCAATCCAGAATCACACTGTGCCCCGCAAACATTGATAGTATATAAATCGGTCACTTCTTCCTTGAAGATGATGAAGTAACTATACTGGAAAAAGCTATACGTGAATATCATGACACCTGTAAAATGATCCTTTTATACTATCTTTTTTTTTTACTCTGCTCCGCAACAACAATTATTCAAAACTTATCCAAAAGTGCTTTGAAAACACGGTAAATTCTCTGACCTCGTGTGCTATGACTACGTTTTCATTCCATCTATTCGCCAACAATGCAGCAAATGGGAAGATTTTTAGAAATAGTTATGTAATGAGATAACCTTAACAGTTATTGTAGGTACTCAGCTGTATATGTTTTGATAACAGAGCATGTCTTATCATTTAGCTCTGATTCATTCGCAGCACTTATGTCATAAACATCGGTAGTGATTTCTGGCTTTCGCTGTGAGAAATCTTTAAACAAACAATAACAAGATCATCATAAAAATCCTAAACATGTGACAAAATGCTGATGTAATATATAAGATGGTTGATTTCAAGTAACAAGGCAAACCCCGGGCAAATTACGGGAGGCGGCAATGCTATACATCCTTGTCATATTTCACTCTATTTTGCTATATTTCATTTCATTTCATTATCTTATTCAGTGACAATGGTAACGTTCAGACGATGATCCTTAACTTCGAGGATATAGATAATTTCTATGGAAAGCCAAGAGTCGCACAGTCAATTTCGTTACGAAATCAGTCATTTCGTCGACGAAGTGGCAATTTCGACACTTGGCGCCTCATAGAACTTATCCTCGAGGTTAGCTGTTCTCGAGGTTCACGGATCACCGTCTGAACGTCACTTATGTCGAGTCCCCGCTGATGATTATTCAAATTCGAACGTCAAGTCAGTGTCAGCCATTTGCTCTGCGTACACTTTGTCAAATTCCTCATTTTCTCTGACTGTAAACCGGCTCTTCCAATTTCCGATGACACCTGTCAGAAAATAAAACAAAACCATAATGTTACAATGTTAATAAGCAGTAATACATGTACCGATACCAAACATACAGGGACCTCACATGTTTTAGCAAAAGTATAGTTCACTTGAAGCGAAGTTCGGCAATTCATCTATGGCATTTTTGCCTTGTCTTAACATTATATCCCTATAGATTATTTTGTGATATCGCCGAAATCGCCAATGATGATGAAACTGAAAATTGAACAAAGTTTAAAACGATGAAAATGAGGCTTCAGATGATGTCCAAGAAGCAAAACTTATATATCGTAATAACACTTAATCTGTCATCTTTGGATTTCAATTCACTAGTGGAAAGCGGAAATGGAGAGAGAAAAAAGTACCGGTACACGTTTTGAGTGAATTATGAACCTGATGCGAAAATTTTCAAATCGATAACAAAAAAGTCCGTACTCTCATTCCCCACATTACTGTAACATTCTTCAAAGAGACACAAGTATCCTAATATGTTTCTTTTCTTATCTTGTATCATTTTATATACAGTAGATGTATCTGATACTTATTACATCTGTATTTACTTTTTTTTCTGACACCCTAACCACTATTTTTCTTTTCAAAAGCAAACTATAACGTCATGATAATTTTACAATAGCGTCAAGTGTGTTTTTGGTGTGTCTTTGTGTGTAGTGTGTGTGTGTGTGTGTGTGTGTGTGTGTGCGTATGCGTGTGTTGAATGCTAATAAAGTGTTCTGTGCATGTTGTTACTTTGTGAATAGGATTTACATCTGATATAAATGATACGAAAAATAAAAGTTTTGTGTGTATGTTTACGGGCGTGCACGTCACATGCTAGACTCCAACGGGTCATACTGCCTAAGAGTCATACAACCCACAGTTACACAGTTAATAAGTCAAACAGCCAAAGAGCTATATTATAGACACTAATTGAATAAGGCCTAGGCACGAGTAATGCGATCCAAGAGCCAGAAACTAGGCAAATATAAGGCCATATATTGTCTATAGCTCGTGGGATGTGTAACTCGTGGACTGTAAGACTCATAGGCTGTGACTCGTGGGCCGTTTTCAAGGTCTTATAACTCGTGGGCAGTAGAACTCGTGGGTGCCTAGCTTGTGGGATGCCCCCATTTATGGGCGTGTTATCTTTGGCGTCTGACCTTTGCTCATGTAAGGCTGCTTCCCGAGCGACTTGGTGAGCATCTGACCGTCCTTCTGTTCTTCAACTTTCTGGTAGGATTTCTTCATCCCGCTGAACGAGCTGTGCTCCACCACCTTGTCCAGAACTTCGTCGGTCAGAGGGCGCCCCAGGAAATTTGCAATCGTGATGACAGCCTGTCGTAAGTCCTGTACAGCACACGTGAGGTCAACGCGAATTAAGTGAGATCATAGTACAAAATAGATCGAGGGAGTCTTGGTAAGAATTGTAGTCGAATTACTATTTTATGTACACATTACACACATTTACATCACTCGAGCGCAGACATACTCGTATAACGTATTCAAAATGTTTTTGTCGTTTTTCTTTTCACCTTCCATGTTCATGACATACTGATACATGTTCACTTCTTTTACTTTGTAATGTCAATGTAATGTGCACTTATCTTTTGGAAAAGAAAAGACATAATCCTATTTACATGATTTGTTGGAGATGGAAAATAAACGAATGAACTAATGGATATAACTATTTGCATAACCATATAGTAGCCTACTGCTATTGATGCTGCTATCATGGCTATGCACCACAAAATCAGACGCATTTGTCATCACGTTTTAAAGTTTGTTTTCTTACTCTCCTTGCCATTCTCACTTTTTTCAGATATCATTATGACTTGTGTTTGTCTTTAAGTGCAATAATCCTTAACGTCGGCTCTAGCGCAGCATTCAGGTATAAAGAGTAACTGCGTGCATTTTGGTTGTGCGGGTATATAATCCAAAGAGATTTTGTGGGAAACCTTCTTGCAACTAATATGTTATACTGCGAATCAAGAAATGACATTATTGATATACCTGCTTCATGTCCTCGTATTTGATGAAGAGCTGATTTTCTTCATGACGAAGATTCCAAGACGTCTTCACGTGGTGGAACCAGGAGCCATAATTTCGCGCTGGAGGGGTATAGAGATCAATAAAAAGGTCATAAGAGTGAAGACCAAGATGGTCAAAAGGGATGCATTATGGGGAAATTAGCAAGTACTTGTTAAGACTTCATCATGGCGTTATCAGGAAATGTGGATATTATTTGTTTGCTACTGTCTTGATCGCGTTTTGCTATAAATAGCATAAAAGATCGACGATCTATCTCAAGGGGATATCATGCTACTAAAGCAACATGATTTCTGTCTATCTTTGCTATAATTTCTGTAGTCTCCTGTCGTTGTTCATTCATTCATTTATTCATTTTTCATTTCCAACAGAAACATACAAGTATTATACATTACAGAAATTGAATACATAGATTTCATCATAATACAAAATAAAGGATAAGTTTACAGAAAAAAATGTAAGTATACGAACATGTTGGAAATGGGGAGGAATGTCAGATGTCACATATCATTTATTTGTGAGATGTCTCATATCATTTTTTTTTCGACAGCAATTATGACTTTAAGTAAATGCTCTTATTTACTTCCATCCATGAATTCCTGGAGTGCTTCCTTCCATGTGATGAAGTTTCCCATCTCGGTTCCGCCTATGAAGCGATCAAGAGAGGTGATCACATCTTTGGGATTTCTGGCAACATAGATCACCTATGTGAACAGACAGAAATTATGTCAGCACCTGCTCTACGACCTATACAAAGACAACACAAAACGGTACCACCAAAATAAATGTCGCCAGCCCTCCCACACTGTAACCGAGCCGATAATCATGCAGCATTTTACCAGGCAGAACGATCTCAGCCAACATGGCCAAAAGGCCAGAAAGCAATTACTAATCATTGATCATTTTTATTTTTGTAACAGTATCCTTGAAAGTCTGAACATCTGCCAAGTTGGTTTACGTATGAGGTGATATCGCATCAACTTTCCATCTATCCCTCTAAGGTCCTATCTCAATGGAGGAGACTTACTGGAGTCAACTGCCGCGACTCGTGCAGCTCTCCAGACCAAGTAATGGCTTACGCTTTCAAGAAGACAGCGACACAGAGAAGTCACCGAGAAGTCTCCAAGCAAGCTGACGACGGAAGTCGCGGGAATGTCGGTCTTATGAGCAGCGAAGACGTCTCCGCGACGTCTTCGGTAGATCAGCAAATTAGTCTCTGCATGGTCGCGGAGACGTCTCGGAGACGTCGCAGACAAAAGAAGTCTCAGCTCATTGCAGTGACTTGTCCGCAACTGACAAGACATTGCGGAGACGTCTCCGAGACCAGCTGGAGACTCGAAAAAGTCTCCGGAAAAAAAAAAATCGAATTTCTTCGATTTTCTCGAAACTCCGCAAAGACCACAAGCTGGTCGCTAAGAGACGTCGGAGAGATGTCGCAGAGACATCTCCGAGACCAGCAAGATTCGAGTCACCACTAGGACCTAGTCTCCAAGCCGATGATATAGGCCTACCCACTTTAGTGGACAATGACTCTTCTGTGATAACCTTAGAGCTCTGCACTATGTCATACGTCGACGCTGTCTTCTTCTTCTTCTTCTTCTTCTTCTTCTTCTTCTTCTTCCTTGTGGTCTTTCTGATCTGCATGCTCTTGTCCTATGCGGTGAAGGCTGCGTCTTTCAGCCTGGACCTGCCAGCAGGAGTGAGGCTACGGAGGGTCATAAGTAATAATCTTCTTTTTGAATTTGCATAACTAATGGCTCAGTCGATATTAAAGAAAACGAGCAGATATCTATAATACCTTTGCCTTCTTGCTCTTTATCTCCGGAGGGAGGAACCTCACCGGAAGGTGAGACTGAATGATCCGCGGTGAGGGCGCCCTTTCTATGACCTTGTAGAACGGCAGGTGGCGCATTTTGGACGTATCATAGGAGTCCTTCTGAAAGTAGACCATCTCGATGTTGCCCTGTGTCGTCGTGCGGTCGATGGTGTCGGGGTTGCCATCGTTCAAGATGAGGTGCACGATCTCGGATGCCCAGTGCGTACCTGGATGGAAGTACAGAAGGGATATTGCCATGGTTTATAAAGTTCTTAAAGTGCAAATCCCTCCATGTCAAAGCTGATTTTACTACATCAGAGTTAAATAACAATTGCTCGAAAAGAATGGTGGAATTGTCATCAATAAGAAAATTATGATTTTTCAATTATGTGATTTTCAAGCTGTGTGCACCATTACTATCATTTGAACAAGAAAGTCATGACATCTTCAATTTTTACTCGTTTTCACCTTTTAGACATTTGGTAATAAAACCACATTAGTTGAGGTGATGACGTTTCCCATTGGTTTATACACAAAAATGTTAAAGATGTTAATGTTTATGGTACATAATTTACAACGTGCAAGCCTTTCCCCTTGAAATAAGGCATCGCGTCGCCATTGCACCGCGACCGAAATATATATATATATATATATATATATATATATATATATATAATAAGATGGAAAGATGTCTAAGCCGTGTTATTTGCTTTCACGTCAAGAAAGCAAATTTATTGAAGATTTTGTGCAGAACAAAGGAAGACTTGTAAGGTCATGACATTATTACCTTTTTTAAATTCCATAGGACTTGCTCCTTACATCAACCTGTCGGATAAGACAAGTGGAGCATTGATATTCCACAATTCCGTAAACCAGTGAAATTAGAAATTGACGAAACCTCGACGAAATCACTCTGTTTGATTCACTCTATCAAAAAAAAAAAAAAAATGAAGTAATAATAAGAGGTGGGTCCCCACCTTTAAAAGCTCCTCTTTTTTGTTTCCTTTTTTGAATATCTCAGCCATCTCAAAATCGAAATTCATCAAAATAAACTTTGAATTCCTCTGAGAAATTTTGTGCTCTCTTATATATCAAAAGGGGTGCTCGTTATCTCATTAAAAAGTTGGAAACTTGAAACCCCTTTCAACCAAAAGTATACCATTCCTTAAACAGAGTCATTCGATTTTAATTTATAGGTTAGGGCGTTAAAAATCAGTGACTGCTCTTTAACGAGAAAACGTATCTTCTACGCGTTAAATCGTACGATTCTGATATTCAAGTATCTTAGGAGTTCGTCATCAAAACTTGGCTAATTAATTTTGGTCAATTTGTGAAGTTTAATTGTAGCAGCTTGTAATCACTGGGGACTTTCTACAGGTAATGTCATCCTGTATATTCGGGTGAAGAGGTCAGGTTTTACATGCAGAAACCTACCGGATTTCGAATAGGTGTTAATCCAGATATCGTCTTCTCGAACGTCAAACGTCTTCAGCCGCTCAATGCTCGACGGAATGACCAGGGCGCTGAACTTGACCTCTTCGTAGTAGACGCTGCCGCTGACGCTGTGGTCTACCCAGTCGCTATCGTCGAAGATGGAGAGATCCACAGCCATCGTCGATCACGATATGGAGGCGGAATCCCTTGAAAGTAATAACACAGGCAGTCGCGGGAAAAATACAACCGCGCATGAGTTTAGGATATTGTATAACCTATGGGAGCAGTAGTACATGTATAGTCGTGTTAGCGAAATGCTTATTGTAAGATCTGTGTGGTAATAGTAAATGATATATTGATAACGCTAGCATTAGAAAGTCAGTAAGTTTTGTTGCAGTGCTAGTATTGTTTTTGAAGTTTACTTCAGCTTAAAAGCTCCCTCCACTTTCAAAATTGTTTGGTGTTTTTTTTTTCTAAAGGGAGTCTTCAAAAATGGGCTCTGATTGGACAACAGAATTCAATTAGCGACAGAAACTCCACTTCAGCCATTGACCATGAACTTTTATTTTTCATGGTTCGATGATATTCCATGGCATGCATCAAATTTTTTAAAATATCGCATGATCATGTGATGCATAACTTTCCCATCATCGCGCTCCCAATTTCGACAGCATTGTTAATAAACCATGAGAAAAGTGCAACCGGACAAAATATCTTTGTCCTTTGTTTTCCCTCATACCCATTACCTAACAACTTGTCTTTGACGCCGTTCATGTACTTTTAATTTCAGTGCATGTATAACTAAAAGCTCTGCACTTACCACAGAGAGATGTATAGCAAAGCAAGAGAATGATGATGTGGAATTGGAAATATCTAATAGTTGCCGTTCTGTATCACAATGTGTATACACGGCTCACACAATCAGACGGCTTACAAATCGTTTGAGCGGCCGTTCGTTCAGGAAGTCTAAAGTTCGACAGAAGTCTACAATATTACACATCGAGTGTAATATTTTGACCTGCTGGAATCTTGCATGGAATCCAGCGGTATCAAATATTGCGAGAATGCAAACAGACCTTGACGTTTACATTATAAAGATCCATACATGCAGTCGCGACTGATTCCCTACATGTTGAGTGAAAGAGTGAAACTCGATCATTTCTGCAGAGACGTTTCATACGTACCACTGTTAAAGTGTCTTGTCTATATTTGTTTATTTAATCTACAAGATCTCTGCATGATACCAACATCAATGACAATGAAAATTACCCTTGATTCTTGATCTCTGCTTTGATCAGTGCAAGAAAAGGTATAGTGAAAAAAAAAGAAAGATAGATATAATGCTATGTGAACGACATTTGACTTGGCATAGGTGGAAGGTCAAAATATCTGTACGAGTCTCGTATAAACAGTGATATTCATATCAAAGGTGAACGGCAAGATAGATACGACTCTACAAGTGCAATTTGATCGTGGAATGAGGTTATCAAAGCTTTGTATTTTGCATTCTTGATTTTTCTAAAGACTTTGAAAGAGGTGGCCCATGGACGTTTCCACAGTGCGTTGGTAAATTATAAGTATACACTACATTACCCCGTGACTATCAAGATCCTTAATTGCCTTGCTATATTATTATTGTTCGCCACATATTACACATGTCAATAAACCTGAGACGAGTCAGCGTCACACGTGGAATATTTCCCATGGGCAACTGAAGCAAACGTTATAGGCAAACCCTATGGGGAGAATGATCTACGGCATAAAATGCTGCGCCTATTCCTCAGCGAATGCAGACACGTATTTTACATCTACTCAGTATTTCATTGATAATATCAAAATCAGACCGACATGAAAGTTTTGTTATTATCCTATCAATGTGTGATTATGGGCTATATACTTACTCTTTGTGGCACGCTGCTTCACGAAACGTTTGGTAGCATTCACAACTTTTTACACGCTACTTCTGATAGCGTTGAGTCTGTACCCCTAATCTTTCCTTCTCAAGACGGGACTTCTAGTTCAAGTCGACAGTACGGTCCTGTTCAGTATAGTTTCAGCTCCTTTCTGTCCACTTTAAAAAGATGTACAGCTATACAAGCGCTGCGGAAAACTATCACACGCAAGCAGATGAGTGGAAAAACAGCAAGCGATCGCGTTCTGCCGTTCTGTCGAAAGACTTTGGTGCAGCATTCACATTGAACGAAAAATGGGTCAAGAGGGGACGTGATCTTTGCACAAAGAGGTGGGTAATCTCTTTCGTGACCCATGACTCTCTTACCGTTAAAGGGATAAGCCTGGATATAGTTTTGGTTGAGATTGGGGATTCGGATTTTAACTCTTTTGCGAGATATTGAAGAAGAAACGACTCATGAAAATGATAGTAAAGAGCATGCTATTCTAAGATGAATTTCAAGGTTAGATCTAACGAAAATCGAATTGAAAGGGCTGAGATATCCAATAACAAAGAAAAAACAAAGTGGTCTCAATAAAGGTTGATCACACCTTTTATTATGACCGCTTTGATTTTGGATATCTCAGCCGGCCATTTCAAAACCAATTTTCATAAAATAAAGTTTGAATTCCCCTTAGATTATTGTATATGCGCTTACATATTTCATGAGGTTTCTTACTATCTCACAAAACAGTTGAGAACCTGAAGTCCCATCTCAACAAAAACTATACAGTCCCTTTACCTCCAAACTTCTTTAGTCATTTATAAAGTTACTTTGGTCGACGCTATCGAAGAATGCACTGGCATCACTTTTATACTTTGATGCAAAAGTGCAGGAAGCGTAATATGCAACTCGGTGTTATTTGTGTATGACCGTTTCATGATGAAACTATTATTATATTACGCACAAGATCCAGGGTTTGTATTTCGTGTTGTTTGTTTGTTTCTTCGTGTGTGTGTGTGTGTGTGTGTGTGTGTGTGTGTGTGTGTGTGTGTGTGTGTGTGTGTTAGCGTGTATGTGTGTGTTTGTAAGGAAGTATGTTTTCTCCTCACCAATATGTTTTTGTAATTTGTCTTCATGTAAAATGAATAAATTATACAACACGAACAATATGAGCCATAAATACATCGAAAAAGAGACATAGACATGCAGAGAGAAAGAAACGTACACGCACACACACACACACACACACACACACACACACATACAGACAAAATTCTCAAAGTGCTGATACTGCCGTATCACGCAACTGATGCTGTTCTGAACGTGAACCCTATCACAACATGTACCATGGTGTGAAACGTTAAAAGCGATGCTGAGTTTTACATTGCAAAACTTTACTATAATGTTACTAAAGTTCCAAACTTTTCGTTATAGCAAATTATAAGTATACAGTATAGATATTATATATAAAGGTGTATAATCATCAATGATCGTGCTTCAAATGCAGTCCATCGGCAGTGCTTTTATTCAGAAGGCAATTCTCACGGAAAGCACACACAACGCCACAAATTATAATGAAGATGCAGTGAGTCTCTTCTTGATCTCTTTATTTATTTTTCATTAATGGGTAGGATTGCCCTTTCAGCATTTGGTCTGATTTCAAGAGGGGTCTCTACAGCAGTGATTCTCACAGATACACGTATGTGTGTTTGCGCGAGTTTTTTTTTTTTTTTCTTCATTATAGACATCTTTGCTTTGTAGTATTTTATTCAAAATAAATACATGTCCAAAAGTCAATGATTGCGTTGTGTATGCTATTGAAATATGAACATACGAAAATGAAATTTGAACTGAATTGATTCTCACTAATTAGCTTACATTGCAATATACACACAAAGCAATGTATTTGTATGGCCATCGATTGTTTGTGATTTCTTATAAAAAGCCTTTCATTCATCCTTCCGTTGAGCAAATAACCTGCCAGCCTTTTAATATAATTTTATGTACTTCTAAATCTCCATGTTTAGGGCCTGCAAGCACAATACCCTCATTTGAATGTTTGTGTTAGGTATCCATTATAACCGTATCGTTACAGGTGCACGCCACGTGATTGACACACTCGAGTCATACAGCCCATGAGCTCGACACTAAGCAAATAAGGCCCACGAGACTGACACATCTTATAAGCCTCATGCTGTAATGTCGAACTCGTTGGCTGTTGCTTTTTTTTTTTTAATCTAGTTTCGAACCCATGGACCTTATTTACTTCGTGTCGAACTCATTGGCTGTATGACTCGTGGCTGTATGACGGATGGACCTTTTTCTTCAATATCGAACTCGTGGGCTGTATGATCGACTCGTGGGTGTCGGTCTCGTGGGATGACCCCTTTGTTACACTTTACAGCTTCTTTATCCGAGTGATTGTACAGTATGTCCCAAAAAAAAAATTACAACGGGGGCCCTCCGCAATGATATCTTTAAAAATAGTGAATCAATCTAAATACAAATTCAGGGTATGAAACTATAACTCATTGCCCACATCTTACAGAAAACCCCATTCGATTTGCTTCAGTGGTCAAAGAGAAATACGGAATTTTGTAGAGGATGTCGGGAATCTCTTCTGTCCAAGTTCTGTCTATTGTTCACACACAAGATCATCGAAATGTTAAACTCGGAAGAATCTGATTCATGACATGCTTTACAACAATCCACATTTCTCTGTGACCGCTTCTGTCCAAGTTCTGTCTATTGTTCACACACAAGATCATCGAAATGTTAAACTCGGAAGAATCTGATTCATGACATGCTTTACAACAATCCACATTTCTCTGTGACCGCTTAACCAAATCGAGTGGGGATTTCTGCAAAATAGAGCTAAAATGTTATATTTCAAGACCCTGAAGTAGCATTTGAAAAAAAATTAATCATATTGGGCATTATCAATGCGAAAGTCTTATTGTAATTTTTTTGGGGATATACTGCACTAAGTCGCCCCAAAAATTACAATCAGATTTTCGAATTGATAACACCTATTATGATCAACCTGTGTACGTGCTACTTCAGACTCTTAAGGTATAACATCTTAGCTCTATTTTGCAGAAAACCCCATTCAATTTGGTTAAGCGGTCACAGAGAAATGTGGATTGTTGTAAAGCATGTCATGAATCGGATTCTTGCGAGTTTAGCATTTCGATGATCTTGTGTGTGAACAATAGACAGAACTTGGACAGAAGAGATTCCCGATATCCTCTACAAAGTTCCGTATTTCTCTTTGACCACTGAAGCAAATCGAATGGGGTTTTCTGTAAGATGTGGGCAATGAGTTACAGTCTCATACCCTGAATTTTTATTAAGATTCATTCACTATTTTTAAAGATATCTTTGCGCAAGGCCGCGTTGTAATTTTTTTCGGGACATACTGTAGTGCTTGCGGTCATGAAAATTTAATCTTTTCATTTATCTTTTAAAGCATCCATCTCCAACATGAGCATTTATAAGATTTTTACAGAAAATAAGTGCAATATTCTAGCATTGTAATATATAATAAACAAAATTTTGAATACAGAAGGTTTAAAAAAATAAGCGTATGAAAATGCTGGAAATGGGGATGAATGCTAAAGAAGCGATGCTTGTGTAGAGCGCTTTCCTTGGTAATGATACAGAAGCTGAATCAACATCAATTATATCAATATGTCACACCATTACATTCATTAATATTAATGCCTATCATTGTATGCCATTTACTTCAAGGCAAAAAAAAAACATTTTCATATCAAAGCGACCATTAGTAGAGGTAAAATTACAGAGATAACAAGAGTGTCCGTACAGAATTCGATTTTCAATTCTAGAATTCTAGAATTTTTCTCTCCTTATATTATTGGCTTAGAGGTGTATATACCCCAACATTATATGAATTAGTGTCACAAATGTACACATTAGTAGTTATGTACATGTATGATGTACTGTATGCATGGTTGTTTTAATGTGTATGTATACACAGGTTGACCAGATTAATGGAGAACATTCTATATGATATAGATATAGTATACACAGGTTGACCAGATCAGTGGAGAATTTTCCATAGGTGGTATACAATGTAACTACAGTACATGCATGTGACAGGAAATACATTATAGCTCACTCAAACTAGAATGATTTCTCACCCAGTCTAGAATGTTCTAGGAAGTGCTAACATATTTGGCTGAGTGAGGCACTGTCCCTGTAGCCCAATGTGATTGGTAGTTATTTTTGGCAGGATGTTATGCACATAGTTAGGCAGTGAGTCAGCTAGGATTCCTGGAACAGTCTTGGACTTGCTATAGTATGTTCAAGTGTGTGGCCCCAGGTTGGAGAAAATTACAGAATGTACTAGAAAGGGGTGAATGGATATAAAAGCAGGAGAAATTCTGCAGTAGGCAGAGTACCCAACACCTCTGCTCTGAGAGTTACGTCACTTCTGGCTCTGAAGCGACTTGTTATAGTCAGTCCTGTGTTACCTGCTGACCTATTACGTTTGTGGAGATAAGGCCTGGGAGACATTTTGCCTGCCTACATTGGAGATAGACTCCATATTTTAATGTCAACGGATATTGCTACGGCAAAGCTGTGACGGGCTGGATTTCTAGCTGGACATTAGGCCTATAAAGTGAATCATCATTCAACGCATCGACTGGACGTGGTCGTCATAACGTTGGATTCTGCCCATTTCGCCGTGGACATATATGGTGGATTTTACCCCGGATCTATTACACCGTGGACTATCGTAACCTGCGCCTCTGGAGTTACGTCGGAGGAATCATTCATCGGTGCGTCAAGGATCATTCATCTGTGCATAAACATCGTATCTGGACATTTTCAAAGGATTACTTGATTTCAGATTTGGCTGTAATACGTGTAAGTGATTCCACTACCGATTTATAATTGTTTCTATTGATCATTATTGTACTGATGTGAAAACCTATTACGGGTCTATACCCACAATATCACTGTTAATAAACCGCCTAAACATTAGTTGATTGTTTCTTTTGTGCGATCATTCTCAGAGTGATTTTGGTCGTATTAGTGAAAACATAAATAGCGGTAAAACACACTATCCGAAGAAAAGCGATTAATCAACTCAAAAGTTGATGATTGCCAAAGCTTTGGTGCCCCCATCGCATAGCCTAAGAAGGCTACAACAGTTTGTGACATCACAGTGAAGTAGAAAGATATAAAGAATAAGAGGATGTTGCATACATTTTCTTTTTTTTCAATCATAAAGAAAGCATAAACACAAAGAACACTTGACTTGTCTCTTTAAGGCCATATTATCACCGTTATGTCATTGACAAGTCGAGAGAATTTGTAAATTTCATATAGAATGAATTTTCATAATTGATAACATATTTTTCAAAAATGCCCAGGTTTATAACGGCATATCCAAGTTTCCTCAAACTTTCCTACTTATTCAAATGATCTGCCAAGCCAAGTTTTCCGCATTCAATGATTTCACCTATACGTGTTTGGAGTAAATTTCCCTTTACACCATCGAAACGCCTTTTACGATACGATAGATTACATTGGAGAGACACAATCCTAACTCGAGAAAAATCTGAAATACTCGCACCTATCGATTTTCACATAATCGTGCAATGCAGAGTTTTTGTCTTCGTTGTTGAGCTGGCAAAGTTGCGCTTCCGGGTAAAAGTTCAGCGAGACGCATCCGGCGTACATCAGACAAGCGCTGGCGCAACGAATCGGCGATGACGTATGAAAAGAGAGCATCACGTGGTTTTGTAGACAGCGGCCTGGATTGATGATGTCTTTCCACAAGAGAGCACTACGAAAGTTTGTCTCAGTTGGTCCTGAAAGCGTTGTGCTCATTGGTACGGTCGTGCTAGAATAAACTGAGAAGACAGCATCCACTATAAAGTTAGCTCACCTTTGTTACTCAATTCATTTTTTTTTTCAATTCAATCTTATTCAACCATTCAGCGAAAACATACGTATACACAATCACATGCCAAACAAAATATGCATGTAATGATATCGAAAAGTGTACAATTATATAAAAGGCATTGAAAGGTTATGAACCCCTGTGGAGGGCTTCTATCGATGGGGCCCAGTAACAAAATCTTATTCTGATACAAATCAAACTTTATATTATACAAACATTAAATGTAGGGAATCCCATTTGCATGCCTTAAATGAAGAGTTGTATAAATACAGCGGTATGTTGAAGAGAGTATCATTTTAGAAACTCCCATAAAGTATTGAAAGTGGAAGGTAACATTTAGTACATTTTTATTGACCATTAGATTTTGAATTGAATTTTTTCGGGGCTCACCGTAAATTCCAGTACATTACTAGGCTACCTTTGCAGACCCATGCACTGCATGTGTGTCCATCATGTATATTTTGTGAAGAAAGTTCATCAAAACTTACAAACATTTCTATATACATTCTTGCCACACAATCTATATGTTATTACATCAGCTCTTATACTTTTAGATTTGTGTTTATAGATAAAAAATACAGAAGACTGCAACAACAAGGCTTAAGTGTGGCTGACACACAGAACTACTGAGTAGTTGAGTTTTGTGCATTATTCAAATTGTAGATAACTGTTGACTTCCAAATTTCTCAGCAGTGGCCTAAACAAGTGCCCTGAGGTTCATATTTAATGTTTTGCTGCATTTTGGGAGGTCTGTAAAAGGTATCCCCTACCTTTAAGCTTTACATCGATATACCCTCCCACTCACACACAAGCACTTTTCGACAGTTTACAACTAAAAGAAAATCATACATGAACAGATTATATTTAAAAATGTGGTAAAAATATATAAACATCAGCGACATGATTACAAAAACAATCAAAATTTCACTTCCCAAATTCACATTTTGTTAAATATTTCCCTTTGACATAATACTTTATAAAACTTGACAAAGTTGAGCATGCTTTTATATTCTCATTCAAATCATTCCATAATGTTTATTCCTGCGTAGCGTAATGATTTCAATTCTTGAGTCGTATGTACTGTTGGTTTATGTAACAATATTTTCTGCCTTCTATTATAAGTATGAAGAGATGAGTTGCACTTAAACATATTCTTAAATATACCAGGAACATTATCAATATACTCGATTATGACGAGGTTGTAGAGAAGGTTAATTACAGAGACAGCAGTTGTGTTTGTAGTCAAAGTTTCGACCAGGGGCCCGTTTCATAAAACTTGTTATTAGTGACAACTGCCACATTTCTATGACAAATTTGCTCTCAGCCAATCAGATGCAAGAATTTCAGTAGCTTGTCACATCTATGACAACTTGTCACTGATGACAAGTTTATGAAACAGGCCCCAGAATAAGGGAATAGAAGAAATAGGGAAAAAAAGTAGCATTGTAGGAAGTGTCGTATTACAACTGGGAGGAGCAAGCGTATATATCGTAAACATTAATATTTTCATTATTGTCACTGTTGCTATGGGTATCATCATCACATTGTCAACACCACTCACATTGCTATTGTAATCACTGCTTCATTCATGTCACACTCATCTCATAAGAATGACAAATGAATCTGGATAGGGCAATTAGGTTTGTACGTAAATATTACCCTGGTGTCAGTTTTGATTACGTAAGATTGTAAGATTGTAAGATTTTATTGACTCTATCGACCCCCTCTCGGGGTATGATAGTACAAACATATTTACAATATATGAATACAAAAATATAAGTGATAATGTACATGTACGTGTGAAAATAACAGATATAGATAAATATGTTTACAAAACAAGGCGTAAAGGACGTTTAGCTACTCTACCACTACGTGTACAAACATTCACATCTACTTTACATTCTACAAAAATACTGTCTTTCTTCTTTGGTATTGAAGAGAACTGAAACATAATAATTCTGACAAATTTGGCTAGTTTTTTTCAAATGGCAAGCATTAGTTGAATTGAATAATTTGGCCATAATATGTAATGCACTTGGTCTACTCGCCGTCAAGCTACTTGGTAAATACAATAATCTCTCTTTGTTGAAAAAGGGACAAACAAAAATATGATGAAATTCATCCCCTATATCGTCGGATGAACAAATAGTACAATGCAATTCATCTGTCAGGCTTGCATCAAACCTGCCCTTATTAACGGGTAATCCATTAGATCTACATCTGCATTTACTTATAATGTAATATAATCTTTCTTACACAAGACTTGTAAATACTTCTCTTCCGTTATTAAATCATGTTTGAACACACCATGATTGTGGAAAATTTGATATTCAAAGAATGCACGTTACAACATAGACAGAGTGTCATTCCCAATCCAGTTAGGAATTGACTAAATTATATATACAAACTAAGTTTATATAAGCCTTTCTTTGTGTGGGAGCCCATGCTGCTGTATCTCTTCATCTACACATTTCGTTCATTGTCACAATGCACGGTACCTTACTTGTTATAATGAACATTCTATATGCTGGCTCAGTATAGATTCAAGTTGATTTATACTAAATAAAGTGCATCCAAATAAAAATAATGGTAGAGGATCTTTTCAAAATCAGCCTTATCATTGAAATAGTTATGCCCGTTTAGAGTTTCACAATTGTTTACAAAACAGTGCTATAATAGCAGCAAGCACAATGGACATTAATGAAGTGATGATGTCATAACCTCACGAGTCTCCCCATGCACGGACCAACATCGAATTTGAGGAAAGTTCTTTTTTTTTTTTCTTTTTAACTTGAAATCAACAAGAAGAGCATATCATGGACTCTAACAACTAACCGCAAACATGACTTTAATGATTTATACTCAAATACAGACAAGCATGATGGGAGTGTCTCGAAGATGACACCCCCCCCCCCCAGCAAACATGTGACATGGTAGAATCATACTTTCTCATTTTAGTAAAAGTAACCATGATAAAATGTGTGTAAATGCGCACATTACTCAGCATGCATGAGACTGAATATCTTAATATTATATGAGCTACAACTCGGCAGGAAAACAAACTGCATTCTAATTTTGCGCCATTGATTAAAGACAAATTGAGCACTGTATATTTTGAGGATCTGAGCTTTGAATTCAAAATGATACTGACTGATGGGCAATATTAAGATAATACTCACAAGGTTTTTCGCAGACTACTTTCTTCGATGAATCCCAGCACGGGTTATCATTCCAGAAACCGGAACCAGTAATTTCAGCACAGGGTTCATTCCCGTTACTATTGGGTTCATTTGGGGCCCAGTCTTCGAGTTATCGCATTCATTGTCATGAAATGAAAATGACAAGAAAGTGTTCAGCCAAATTCTCTCCGCCGTGAATCGGAAAAAACAACAACAAACGACAAGACGGTTCATTACCTTATTAAAACAATTAAAAAACCCACATATTATTGTGGCATGGAGACTGGACTAGAGTCAAGCTCTTATCAAAGAACTGGTAGAAAATTAACGTCCTTCTCTTCGGTTCGTAGGTCTGAAAGCATGTGTTTGATATTCAGGAAAGATCAAGCTTTTTGTCTAGTTTAACAATAGGCAAATTTCATTTGGGTTATTTCTGTGATTTGTTTTTACAAATAAATTGCTTTGGTCTAATTCAAGAAAAGTACTCTTTGGTTGCTCCATTCACCCCATAGTACAAGTCCAATGCTTCCTTACCCTTCCTACAAGATTACATTACAATACATACGTTTTTAATTACACTATGCAACTCTTACTCATGAAACTATTACAGGTGTATAGTAATGATAATTTACATGACATTAGCCCTTGATGCAAGGCGACCCGTACAATACAGCTCATCAAGCATCTCTCATTACACGTCAGTCTGAAGTCAAAGCGATAATGCGCGGTCAATTCATCAGTCATTTTCAATCAATTTCTGGGTCACGGGTGAGCAAGCAAAGAGTGGTAACAATTGCAATAAAATGAACTGCATATATGAAAAGGCTCTAATCCCACTCTAATTGGACCATGTATGCGCTATTCACTCTGCTCATTCAATAATTCCGGTTAATAGTACAAATTGCATTACTGTTGTGTTGTGCTAATGTCTGGTCGAGTGTAGAGAGCAATCGAGGCAACGGTTGTACATCTTTGCCTCCACATTCTACAAAATGGACAAAGTCTCTATACGGTGATCATGTGAAGGTCACGGCCAGATGAAGTCAGTTGTGTAATGTACGTCTTTTTGTTGATGAATTAATTACAAAATGAATGAAATTTTGTGCAAATTAAGGGCAAGATTGTTGGCTCAAAGTTACGAGAATAAGCAGCTTTGTCCAAGAATGTATAATAGCAATGGGTAAAAACATAACAGGTAATCAATGATCAAACGGTAACAAACGTTCCTCTTGCAGAATATTATCATAGTGATTATAATATGCTTCAAATTATCACACTGCTATAAGATTCTCATCCGTGATAAAGGACCTCTGGAGAAAATATGCGCAAAATTTGTAATTAGCTCTTGGTCTAGGTGGTTTCATCTCTGTGTTCTATGTATCTTTTTATATAGTGTAGGTCGTACCTCGAAGTGAGAAAAAATAGAACGCAACATGTTTGTATTTGTGCTTTTATTTCTTTTGCTGGGTCACTAAGCGAACAACCTATATACTAGGACGGTTTAAAGAGCTTAGCAATAAATAAGTATATAGTCCCTAGACTATGCATGTAGGGGTCCGACAGCTGCAGCTATATATAGGGGATTCGAACCAGATACAATGTACCTACAGGTTGTGAGACCGTGATTTTATCCACTGGGCCCAAATTAATATAGATGTACGACGGACCAAGCTGTACATTGAAACGATAACGTACTGTAATTATCGACATTGAGCCTATATTCATTCATTCATTTTTTCTATCTCGAACAGAACTTGTAAATACATTTTTTCACATAAAATATAAGTACATATAGATGTCAATATTACAAAATATGATAAATGAAATTTATAGATATACAAAATGATCGGGTGAAAAAGAAAAAGCACAAAGACCATTCTGAAGTTTAGAAGATGTGGGAGATGGACCATAATGCTATCATATCAGCAAGAGTCAATGAATAATGTCTGTGCTGCAACATTGAATTTTTTTTTTTTTTGTGCATTCGTATGTCTTCTATACACTATTCAAGTACTGTTGACAAATTTATAATACACGTATATATGGTTTTATTATCCGGATAACAAATGCAGTAGCTGTATCAAAGATACATTTTTGATAGACATGGTACTTGCATATTGTTTATCAAGTCATCCACTTCTTGCAAGCTCTGTTTATTTCCGTGGATCTCTCTTTTTATCCTTTATTTACTTTTTAACGTCAATTTTCAAAATATGCATCGTTTCACTTTATACTTTACATTCATTTGTACATGATATTTTGTACTAAACTTTTTAACTTATTCTTTGCTTCCTTTCTTGTATACTTTCTATTATGTATCGCCTTTTATTTGATGGAAATAAAATAATTGAGTTGAAGGTATTATGGCGACTAACGTCATGTGCAAATGTCAGAGAACGAAGGCAGCGAGGTGTCGAACGTGCTTAGTTTGATATAAGGATTGATAATTGGTTAGGCCTTTGGCGAAATCATTCAATAATAGCTTGTTGTTGTGCATAATCATATTCATTTAGATACAAGTTTCAGCATAAACACACACGAGGGGGGAGAGACGGGAACACACCCATGGGTATGCTTATCTGTACACACACACACACACACACACACGTTCATAATATAATACATTACACTTGTACATGCGTTAATTTTCTAGAAGTATCTGTACAGTAACAACATCAATAATTATTGAACATCCGTACACGACAAATGATCCGTGAAAGCCATTTATGGTCACGTGTGGACGTCTCGCTTTTGATATCTTTTTAATATTGTATTATGCTTACAAATTAATTAAAATGATGCCATTGATATAATTACGAAGAGCTTTTAAAATATGATAAAACAAAATATTTGGTAATTTCTAGTTCAAGGTATCCTCGTTTACCGCTGTGGTATTACATGCAGACAGAGCTGTTAGAACACACGCCATATATACAATGACCATAAAAGCTTTTTCTCTATTCGAGAACAATTTGGTTGGATTGTACTGAATGGTTGTCTTACCGGTTGTAATGAATCAATCATGAAGTGGACTTTTGCCTTATTCATATTCTCACCGTTTGACAGGTATAGACAATAGCGTGGCCTTCTCGATCTGCAGAACCCTGTCGATACTTTTTTCCCCGCTGATTGTCTCTATACCATGGAAGTATTTTATGAGCACGCACGAACACCCCATCATTTACCCGAGGTTGCGTTGATATTGGGTAGCACTTGGTGCAATAACTCCTTGCATCCATGCCACTTGTAGCCAAGTTTTGATTTCCTCTTTATCCGTAATTTTCCGAGGATTCGGTTGTGCTGGATAGCTCTTATTTCAATTATTATTTCATTACGTTACGAAATTAGTCATTTCGTCGATGAAATGATTATTTTGTAACTAAATGAACATTTTGTCCACGAAATGATAATTTCGTTAACGAAACGATCATTTTGTCCACGAAATATTCGACACTTGGCGCTCCATGGTTTTTGTCCATGGTTTAAACCATGGTTTCATTTGTACCACCTTCGTGAATTCGGGCCAGAGTGTCATGTTAGAGAGCTATTTTGAAGGAGTAGGCCTAATCCATTTAACCAAACGTATCTTTAGATTAACAGGAAACCTCACTTCTATAGTGCTAATGACTTTCGTTGCTGTATATAAACTACCATGACCGAATGATTTCAGATTTTCTCACTCAGTCTATCCACGCTTGTTACACGACAAATACCATATTACACAATAAATAAATGAATAAATAATTTATTTTCAGCAATGAATATGATTTTACATTGCAAAGCTACAAACTCATCGACATTTCGGCGAACTAAAACAAACAACTAAATCTACATGTTTGACTGCAGGACAGTTCAACAGTCAAAACTACACTTTTAACTCTAGTGTTTATCGGACAAGCCTTTGAATATGAGCGTGAAGTAAAATTCGACCGGTATATGCACTCAAAGCTTTGTCAATCTTAAAGTCTTTAATCATCCCAATTTCTAACACCCTGGAACCTCCAATAATATCGCTGTTATAATAGCAGAGTTAAAAGGGAATGAAGCACAAATATACATGTGGATTGAGCAAATGCGACAATATTAGAACACATCTCGAACAAGGCGTTGAAAAGTTATGAATTGTTAAAATTTCGGTGATGCCACAGCTGAATGAGAAGACTATAACAACACTTTGTGACGTCATACATGGAAAACGACATGAAAAAAAAACATGCAGAAAATTCAACATGTTTTCACTTTTCTAGCATAATAAAAGAGCATTTGACTTACCTCTTGCAGACAGCAGGGGGAATGATACATGATTACCCTTTGTACATGTCTGCAAGTCGAAGGAATGTGTACTTTTCATGAAAAGACAAATGTTGTGATATTTTCTTTGTATTCTCTTTATAATTTATGATTCCGATAAAATTCAGAGATTACTCAATAGAGCACACATAGTTTTGTTATGAATGTGAAGTTGAGATTTCCAAAATTAAGAATTATTCAATTTGATGCAAACTAACCAAAAGCCCAACGTAGACATTTGCTGAAGGAAGTGATAAACATTTTATTACATGTAATGTATACAGAATAACAAATAAGACTATAATATGGCCCCAAGCATATGCAAATTATTTTCACTTAAGCAGTCTGTATAATGTCCTTTGAGAAAGGTGATATCAAAATTAGATGTACCTTATCCAAAAACAAACCTAAAGAAACGTAGCGTATACATATCGTTTTGCCAAACTGTGGAACAGTGTTTTAGATGATGTAAATCAAAGTAGGCCTACTTCTTTCACTATACCTTGTCTATATTTAAAAACAAGACAGATCAGATAGATCATAAAAGAAATACTTATCTTCTGCATTGAACTACAACATCGAGGCCTAACCATTTCTTTCGGTTCTGTTGAGTAACTGTAGTTCATGACTGTTTCGTTGTTCTTGTTTTGTCACATTTTCTGTATATTTTGCTTTTGGTGTTTTTGTTTGTTTATTTGCTATACTAAGTACAAAATGTATTTTGTACGTGTAAGATTTTTTAAACTACACGCGATAGTGGCATCAAGAATTTACAAATTCATAGCTTTTGCACGAATTGTCCGATTTTCCTCAAACTTTCGCTGATGTCTTCTATTAATTATACATGTACATTGCTGCATTCACTCAATCCACTTCATTCTAGCTTTCATTCCCCTTTAACCAATTAATGACTTACTGTCATATGTCATGATGTGGGAGTCTGCGCCACAGACCCAATTCGCTTTATTTCGGATGTTACAATTCAGCCATCCGCTGGCGCCATTTAGCAAGGTGGTGAGCTCAGTATTTTCTTCCGGGGACGTGACCTCGACAACCGACGCACCTCTGGTGGAGCACCATACCTGCGCGTTGTCCCAATCTGCCGTACCCGGTACGATGTAATAGCAGCCAGTCGAAGATACGCTCCAGCCCACTTCACAACTACCTGCTCATAAGATGCACAAGACACCGTGTGACTGATCGTATGGAATGATGATTCATCTTCTTATTTGCATGCCTTTCTGTCTTCCAGCTCAACAATTCACTTTTGTAGTCATACCAACCTTTTCCCCTTTTCTTGTCTATCTAGCAATCAATTCAAAATTTACTTCGTTTTTTCTTTCAACAGAAACAAAAATTAACGGTAAGGTAAGCGAACGAGATAATGAAATAATGAAAATAACACAATCATCTGGCTATTATCAATCCTTCGAAAGAAAATAAATGATAGGCTTGTCATACCGATGAACGATAAGTCTGAGACATCTTCAGCGGGAAAAAAAAGGAATGCACTAAGAACAGATCTTGTAATGTGCGAGACCCTCATCTATTTTTGAAATTAAAATAATTGTTTAAGAAGTACATAATAATGCAATTGACGCTAATTCTTTCATCCATTCATTGGTTTCAGTCGCTATTGATACTCTTTTAAACCATGCAAATGGCATCAGAATGAAAAGGAACTACTGAAGAAGGTACGATTCACTCGTAATTAATCATAACGTATCCTGTTATGTAAAGAGACAGTAATATCGATTGCCGCTACAAATATCGGTCGATATCAAACTCATTTTTCACCATGATTCTTATTTGCCCATACAGACACGCTGCTTGATTCATTTTTTTTTTTTTTTTATTTAGAAAGCTCAAAGGGGCGTACATGTTGAGACTTCAGACATTATATTTTAGAGGTTTGTGATTATGTATGAGGGTGTTTCCATTGTGTCTGTACTATATTTTTGAAGGTCTCTCGGTTTATTATCGCAGAGTTAGGCTAAGTTCATAGCGCTGAGCACTCAGACATAGTATAGTTCCCACTGTAGTTCTTAATGCTTATATTTCCTGTCATAGATGAGACGCAAATCATGCTTGGACACATCAGATTTTTTTTTTCTTTTTCAAACATAATTACTATAATGGGTTAAATTTATATACCAACAACGACATGAAAATACAGGCGAGTTGCTCACAACGGTGGTCACGGTGCTATTTTGACAGTTATTAATGCAGTTGCCGTGGAATTGATTTCATTGAACATTTGACTTTAGTATCGTATTGAAATGGTTTGAGGCCCCCTTTGTTCGCAAACACGTCTCAAAATATTCAACACAATGCCATACTGATAGACTATAGAAGGACAATGTATACCTTTCCAAATATGTACATACATATATATATATATATATATAATGTGTGTGTTTGTGTGTGTGTGTGCATATATATACATGTACATATATATATATATATGTGTGTGTGTGTTACATATATATATATATATGTATATATATATGTGTGTTTTATATATATATATGTATATATATATATATCTATAACAGTAAAAGGCGAAGTTGTTGTTGTTGTCGCGACCTTATGTATTTCCTGTTTTATTCCGGCGTTACTGGTTTGTCTATCTCCTCCCGAGCCGTCGGCTCCGGGCCCCCGAGACCGGTGCCGTCGGCAGCGGGAGGGTCTCCTACGTGCCTTGGACCGGGTTTCGTCCGCGCTCCGCCTCCGTGTCGACGTCGAGGACGACAAAGAGAAATTAATTAGATAGATGCATAATGCATTTTTGTGCGTGACGTCAGAGCCGAGCGTTTTAATATTCACCGATCCTGCGCTGGACTCCTGCCTTTCTCGATCGTCCATCTTTTAGCTTGCAGAGACAGTGGGGATACTAAAGTCAAAAAGATGATGGCGTGCAGCGAAATCTCTGTCATATTCCGGCGGACACGCACGCACGCACACAATGTACTCTCGGGTACGGTATGCCAGTGTGTGGCCTGCGCCTGTGTATGTATTGACGATGGTTACACGAAACACTATCTGCGTGCGCGTGATATGGACACTCATAATGGTACAGTACAGTCAGACCGCAACGCTGCTGTTAATGAGCTCAAATCAAAAATTTATCGTACGCGCAGGTTTTTGCGCATGTCCTTCTCAACACCCGAGATTTTGCGAGATAATTCAGAGACAAAGTGCATGGTCTACGAGATTCATTTATTGACGACATGAAGATCTACTCTCCGTGACTAATTGACATGATTTGTGAATATTTGATATTAATCAGACCTTTTAATGCTTATATCATGTGAAATGAACTTATGATACCGTTATTCTTATCACCGCATCCTACTGACATTTTTTAAAACGATCCTAGAACATATTATGACAAGGCTTTCTATTTATTGATCACCCGACCCGTTCCAAAGATGAATCAACTCATTACTGATATCCAACATTCTAGAGATTCTTGTTATAATAGCACAGTAAGAACTGAATTGGTCCCTCGCTTAGAAAACTATAAAAATTGAAAGTCTCGTCGAGTGAAAATCGTGGAGTGGCAATTTGAGATACATGCATGATCATGTGCTCTCAGGGTATCATTAGTTAAATTACTCAGCGATGTATACAGTGGAATTAGATGGAATAATTATTGTAATTCACAATAGAGGTCCCCAAAGAACTATGTGTGCACAATAAGTTTTAGATCTTTTATTATTGATTAATAATGAGCCATTCATTAATGCAACAGTTACTGCTAGCTGAGTAAACAAAGTTCAAGCCAAAGTTGAGCTGTCGATCAGAGTGGAGTGTTGTTCTTGTTGTTGACGTGGAGATCTTAGCCCGAGCGCGTATACATACATCGTGCGCGCGCACACACACACTCATAGGGTCCTACACTTTTATCTACACACAGAGTATTACTGTATGTACAGCACACGTTTACTGTCCTTCCGCGCTGACCAACTGTTTCAACTCTCCACTCAGAGGGAATTAACCAATCAGAAACGCGTATTCGCGGCAAACTGAAATCTCGTCAAAAATTAACTGTACAACGCAATGATTTATTCGATCACCCGACCCGTTCCAATAATCAGTCCACATGAAGTCATCATATTTCCATAGTATGATATTTCCTCTTTCATTTCATACCTCTTCGATTTTGGTCCACGTTTATTTCATTGTTCTAATGTACCCCCTAAGAAAAATGAAAAATATGCAAATTTTATGTTTTATAATTTCCTTGCTCAGTATATTTTATATGTCACAACCTTTCAAGTAGTCGGATGTCATTAAAGTACAAATTTTCAGCTTTTTATCGATGTATTGATCAGGAAGATTGGTGATGTCGTTTAGATTTACAGGGACTCTAAAAATATGGTCTTCCAGCTCATTACGTATTCATGTCCGCAAGGTCCATGCATACGCGTACGATAAATGAGAAGGCTTTTCAGGGTGTTGCGGTCTGACTGAGTACACGACGCGGTCATTGTTAGTACAAGGGCATTTACGTACAGCGACGTTCGCCATTGGCGTGCCCAAATGAAAAAAAAAAAACAAACGAATGCTGTTATTTTATTGTATTTTGCACAACTGCAGGATACTATGCAGCTCAGGTACCTCCTTTAGTTTACTCTCCAGTCGGGTATCATTGTACTCAGACAGTTCAGGACGGCTAAATATCTACTTAAATTTTGTCCTTGCCGATCGTACCCTTCCATATCAGAGTACACGCGCCGCTGTTCATTCGTTTACTGCATGGCTGCTGTAAACATGAATATTCATAAGACGAGCGGACGCGGGGGAAACCCTCGCTTTGCTGACCGCCAATTTTTGAAGTTACAAGTGGACATCAAATGTGTGGTTCTATGGTGCATCAAACCAAGTTTTGGTGATAAGATAAAAAAGAGGGAGCAAATGACGACAAACGTAACGTGGGAAAAAAAATATTAAAGAAAAATATGAAGCCCTGAGACCAATGGATTCGCACGGGTGTCTAATGACTATGATCTCCCCTCGAGATCCCCAAATAATGAAGATGCTTATAATGACAATATAATAATTATAATAAAAATAATAATAATGACAACAATAATAATAATAATAATAATAATGATAATAATAATAATGGCAATAATAATAATAATAATGATAATGACAATAATAATAACAATAATAATAATAATAATGTACAGTCTGAAGCAGATAAACGGGTGGTTTTGTGATCTATCAAACCAAGGTTTGGTGATAAAAACAAAAAGAAGAGAGCGAATGAAGACAAAATATTTTATTTCTCTCAGCACAATGGCAACAAAAACACCAAGGGTCTAATTATGAAGTAGTTCTGCTCAGCACAAGATTACGTATGTCAGTGCAGTGAAGCAGTTTTGCTATGGATAGTTTGCGCAGGACTGTCTTCAGAAAACGTTTTTATCAAGACTAGGAAAGTGGGGGAAACAGATTTTTACAATTCTTAACAAATTAACATTTCCGCTTCCCTTGGTTGATCATCCCCATATTATAATTCTACTCTCTCCTCTCCCCTAAATAATAATAATGTTAATAATGATAATAATAATGACAATAGCAATAACAATAATACACTGAAATAATGGTAACAATAGGCCGATGCAAATGCATGGAGAGGGTGCTATGATCCAAAACTAAGAGTGGGCAATAGAGACACAAACAGATACTGGATTGTTTTAATGTTTAAAATGAAATATCAATGATAATGTAGCTATTTGAAACATCTATCAGTCGTAGAGTAACCCTGACATGACGGGAAAAAAAGGAAGATATTCACTATCCTTGAGCGATAAACTTTTTTCCTTAATTCCCTTGATCATCCCTATGTCAATTATTTATATAAAATAATAATTAAACCGAATGACTATGATCTCCCCTCCCACAAAATGACAATATAATCATCATCATCAACATAATAGTAATGATAATGATAATTATAACGATTATAAAAAAAATGAACAGTATCAATGAGATACACGGGTGGTTCTAGATCCATCAAACCAAGTGTTGATTATGAAAACAGAAATGAGGGAGCAAATGAAGACGAAAATATTCTCTCTTTTCCCTCATAACGTGCATGGTTGAAGAAATATTTAAGAAAAAATATTCCCATGGGTGCCTAATACTTATAAAACCTAAAGACTATGATCCCCCTCGCCAAATAACAATAATAATTATAATAACAACAATACAACAATAGGGGACTAATAAGAATAATAATAATATGATAATAATGATGAGGTATAGTCTGAAGCAGATAAACGGATGGTTCTATGATCTATCAAACCAAATTTTGGAGATTAGGTGGTGGTCATGGGTAGAAGAGAGCACAAGTAGCGAAAGAATGAGAAAACTTTTCTTTTTATTTCATCAATAAAATGTGCAAAATCGTAGTCCTATACAATCTGTATATGAGAAAAAATAAAACCCCTAAGACCCGTGGATTTCCACGGGTGCTGCTAGTATCATATATATATATGTATATATTTATATTATATATATATATAGCCATTCTACAGTTAGCTCGTGATACTAGTACTCGTTTCGCAGCTAAAATAGATACGATATCTATTCATCTTATATTTTCATTCTCTTACAATAGAAATGTACATAATCAACCCGAATTTCTGGCAATCATGTTACTAATCCAAGAATTGCCATAAATCACAGATCAATAGGTCACTAAGGGCCAGATATCTAATCCCCCACCGGATCACATCAAACAGTCTAAGTCGGTCAGAACATTCATAAGACAAAGCTTAAGAATCACCTAATTTCGTCGTATGATCATTAAATCACTTTTAAATCTCCAAAACACACTGAAGGCCTCACCATTTTCATGCACTCACCACTCAACACATGCAATTCATCTCGCACCCCCTCCCCCCGCCCCCACGCTCCGTTCATCCCCAATACTCAACCTGGATAAACATCACCTATATATATTAGTCAACTGGGCTGTTTCCGCTCTCAAGCGTAAGCTTATATAGGATACAGCCTTTTCTGCTATTGCTCCCTTTAGATTGTACCTTTAACTTATTTTTCTTTATTATCAATATTCCCAAAAAAATAATTGTATTCAATAATTGTCAATAATTTGTATTCATCAAGCTTATTAATTCTTCTTTCAAAAAATCCTATGATTTGTACAAAAGAAAATGTATTTTCTACATTACGTTTGTCGTGAAATTGCAGAACTAAAGAAATATCAATATATCAGTACGTGTATATCGATATAATAATACTTATTCATTTATTCATCTCTGTAGCCAGAGACAAATCCATTTGATAGAATGTTCACAATATGTCTTTTTAATCCAAATATCATATCGGAGGAACTGAGTAAGCTATACTGACGGCAATGTACTCACTAGTTCGGGCTGACACCTGGAGTCCAGCGATACTGAGCAGCACCACGAATGTTGGCAAGCGGCTCCCACTTGCGCCTGTTTGCGTCATGCTGGCTACATGAACGTCTACATGGCTGGAATCGATGCGCTCCCTATCGCTTCTAACTGCGACACACCCTTGCTTTCTCCCGCGCATAAAGCGCGCGCAGCCGTGACAGACGACGTTCTCCGGATGATGCTCGAATCTATACAAATCAGGTAAACTAATCATGGGGTACATATAAACTAATAAGATATTTCTTTAAATCAATATAAAATGATTTCAAACTAGTAGAATCTTTTTTTTTTTTGAGGGAATTCCAAAATTTTGGGCCACTGTAAATAAACGTAGATTTTGTAAAAAGAGTTCGAGTGAGGGGTAAATGATACTCGTCTGTTTGACGAGTGGGGTATTTATTAATATTTTTATTCCTATTAAACATATTTTCAAAAACTAAAGGAAGTGAATTGTTATGTAAACTATACATATATTGACCAAGATAATAATGATACAAATCTCTAACTTTAAAAACATCATTCTCCACAAATAACTCATCAGTATGAGAATATCTAGAGGTATTGCTTGTTATTCGAAGTACCTTTTTTGTAACAGAAATATTATATCCAAATAAGTTGTATAAGTTGTGTATTGCTCCATACTATAATTCTATAAGTAAAATTAACGTTGAATATAACATTAACAACGTTTTAACAGGAAAATAAAACTTAACTTTATTAATTACACCTATGTTACTGGAGATTATACGGCATATACAATCCATATGTTGTTTCCAAGAAAGCTTGACTCTACAGTTAAACAAAGAATTTTAACAGAATAAACCTGTTTAATGCTCGAATCTGAAAGAGTGATACACTTGTACCACCCAGTAAGATTTGTCAGGAGGTTCTACCAGTTCATTCATTCATTTTTTTTTTCATTCATTCATGTTTTATTTTCATTTCCAAACAATATACATGGGTAATACAAGAGTCAAAATGATAGTATATTCTTGTAACATAATATGTCACATGATCAGTAGAAATACATCTTGTTTCATTAAGGACTTGATGGAAATGAAAATTGAGGGGCTGCTAAAAAGCGAACTTGTATAGTGCAGTCCCCTCACTTACTCACGTTACATTACTATAATACATTATACATTAAGGCTTACAAAACTACTATCATGGAGGTACTTGTGCATGGAGGTACAAACAAACAGTAGGTAACTCCATGCTACAATAAGCCTTACATGTACCGAACAAATTAATCAGTGCAAGTATACACTTTTCATAATATGATATCGATGGTAACATGAGGCATACGAATGCACACACGCGCGCGCACACACAAACACACACACACACACACATATATACACACACACATACACGCACGCACACTCACACTGGCACTAGACAAAGTAAGCATGCCCAAAATAGAGTCACCTGGGTGTGCGGTCAGCCAATAAAGAACAGAGAAGAATGAGGGAGAGGAAGAGAGTAGGGAAAGTGGGGAGGGGTGAGAGAGAGGGGGGGGGGAGTAGAGAGAGCGAAGGGCAGGTCGGTATATTCTCGATACAGGGCGAAGACAAAAACAACAACAATTCCAAATCAGGTAAACTAATCATGGGGTACATATAAACTAATAAGATATTTCTTTAAATCAATATAAAATGATTTCAAACTAGTAGAATCTTTTTTTTTTTGAGGGAATTCCAAAATTTTGGGCCACTGTAAATAAACGTAGATTTTGTAAAAAGAGTTCGAGTGAGGGGTAAATGATACTCATCTGTTTGACGAGTGGGGTATTTATTAATATTTTTATTCCTATTAAACATATTTTCAAAAACTAAAGGAAGTGAATTGTTATGTAAACTATACATATATTGACCAAGATAATAATGATACAAATCTCTAACTTTAAAAACATCATTCTCCACAAATAACTCATCAGTATGAGAATATCTAGAGGTATTGCTTGTTATTCGAAGTACCTTTTTTGTAACAGAAATATTCTATCCAAATAAGTTGTATAAGTTGAGTATTGCTCCATACTATAATTCTATAAGTAAAATTAACGTTGAATATAACATTAACAACGTTTTAACAGGAAAATAAAACTTAACTTTATTAATTACACCTATGTTACTGGAGATTATACGGCATATACAATCTATATGTTGTTTCCAAGAAAGCTTGACTCTACAGTTAAACAAAGAATTTTAACAGAATAAACCTGTTTAATCACTTCATTTTCAAAAATTGTATCATGTAACAATTTATCAAGGGTATTACTAAATAACATTTGTTTTCTGCAAATTAAGCGATAATCTATTTAACCATTGCATTATCTTATTCAATTCTACAGTCATAATATCAACTAATGTATTAGGATTTGAATGAGAAAAGAAAAGATCAGAATCATCTGCAAATAATATAAAAGAGAGAACATTTGAAGAATTTGGAAAATCATTAATTATAAATAACAAAAAGTAACGGCCCTATATATAGTATACTTCCTTGTGGAAGCCCACAATCAACTGGACTCAAAGAAGATATTTCATTGTTTAACACAAAAAAAAAGAAAAAAAAAGATTGTTTTCTGTCTTTCAAATAGCTTCTGAACCACTCCAAGGCCTTCCCACGTATACCATAATGGTTAAGTTTATAAAAAAAGAATTTCGTGGTTAATTGTGTCGAAGGCCTTGGAGTGGTCCAGGAAAATCCCTGCAGTATGTTGAAACTTATCAATGGCCCGCGTTACTTTTTTCAATGAAAGATAATATTGCATGTGTTGTGCTATGTTTTTTGCGGAATCCAAATTGATATTTTGACAAAATGTCATTCTTATTTAAAGATTCAATGACTCGAGAGTATATTATCTTTTCGAATATTTTAGATATACTAGGCAAAAGTGAAATAGGCCTATACTTATTCAATTCCTCCTTATTACCTTTTTTAAAATTGGTACTATTTTTTAGATTTTCATAGCATCTGGTACCTGCCCTTGTGACACTGATAAATTGAAAATATAAAGCAAAGGTTCAACAATATGAGATATTATGTTTTTTAACAATACATTATCAATATCATCATAACCAGAACTTCTTTTGGAAGGTAAATTATGAACAATATAAAAAATCTCACATATTGTTACACGGGAGAAAAAAATTGAATTTTGATTACTTACGTCCAAATAATCATAAAATTTATTACAAGACAACGGAATATTTTCAGAAAGATTCCGACCAACAGTCGAAAACAGTCATTCGCGGCGTTCCATCATCACGCTGGATGTGAACCAGTATTTGCTCTGATGGAAAGAACGAGCAATAATAACAATGCTATAAACAACCCAACGGTTTGACGTTTTTCATCAGCGTAAGGTAACGCTCGATAAAGTGACCTCAGCTGCCATCAAGAGACGTAAGTCGCACTGACAGGTCGTAGGGCATCAGTGTGTTTGTCTGATTTGTTTCTGCTGTATTTTTCCTTAAGTTTGCATGATGAGATGAAACGGTCAGTCTACAGCTGTATAGAGATGACTGATTATGCTGCCATGCTGGGAGTGGATGGGTGACGATGAAAGAAGACATTGTTACCATTGACCTTTTCTCGCAGAGACATAGTATTGTAATACATATATACATATATTATATATCATATTATATATACATATATATATATATATATATATATATATATCGCATGTATTACAATATATGTCTCTGCGAGAAAAGGTAATGCTTGACAAGAGATTGAAATATTTCGGTGTTCATTATTTTTTTCTATTGATTGCAAACACACATTGTTCACAGGATTTCGCAGTATAAAAGGTATAATGTAAAATTTTACCTAGACAACAGCTTAATTTCCTGATAGATAGTAACGACCATCCGAAGGTCAGTTGCTTGACAAAATAATAGTGATTATACGACTTGACTGAAAACAGGAAACGAAACTGAATAATAGAGAAAATAAAAGTTAGACCCGAAATGGAAAGCGTTTCAATCTCTTGCGATTCACATAAGAAGTAATCTGCTTCACTGTAGAAGTTCAACCCAGATATGAATGACACGACTTACTAAATCATTCATAAGGCGTGATGACAATAGGAATCAATAACAGTGCCAGTGGAGAACATGTTACGTATGCGGCAAGTCACACATTCAACAAAAATCATTCCAGTACTATATTGTACATTGTATTCAAAATACTTGCGCTCGTGCACAGCTGAATACGGATGTAATGTCATTTATTGTTGTAACAATCATGACTGTATCGATGTAAACGTGCTTCAGGGACAATTTCCTCGCGCAAAGAGATCGTGAGAGAAACAGAAAAGGCTCATTTCAAGAAACTCTTTTTTTTTTCATTCATACAATCAAGAATGAAAGGATGAAAGGTAGAATGAAAGGATGAAAGGTTTATTGCTGACCATTCAAGTCAACAGAAAACTCTGCAGACAATGAGCACTTGGACTGTTCCGTGATTGTCATAATACAAACTTGTGTCTAGCACAGAGAGGATCGAAGATCGGGAAAACATACGATATAATTCCCGCATAGATGTCAAGTGTTATATTAGATTATTAGGTCCTACACCTCTAAACAGACAATAGGTGCATTTCATTGTATATCCATGTAGGTAGCCCTATCTATGAGCGTGTGTGTGTGTCTGTGTATGTGTGTCTGTGTACGTAGGCCTATGTGTGTAAGCTGGTTATCCAAGGGGAATTTACTTCAAGCATATATTCTGTAGATTCAGAGAATGTAGAAAAAGTAGAACACTTCAATGTAGTTGGGTGAAAATCTGAAAATCCGTTTGAATTCATAAACTCGATAAATCCCATAAACGCAGTTGTTTTCTTTTTTTTTTATTCTCCACAGGAAAAAAAATTATAGTTATGCTACAACAACACAAATATACTGCATTTGGCATACGTTTTTAGAACAAAAACGGATCAACAAAGTCTTTCTTGGCCTGGGGGTCCCCTGTAAGATTAAAAGACAACGAAACGCAATAATTTGATTTCTTCAAGTTATCAGCGATTATGGCAAGAAAAGCGTGCATAGATTTTTTTTTTTTTAATGACTTGGATTTTTTCGGTGTGCAATACAGTGAAATCGAACAAACATTGTATATTATTATTATCATGACAGACGGAGCTTTTGTGTTTCTACAAAATAAATCTACCTTGGGCTTTTAGCACGCTCCGTTGACCCCAAGTAAACGTTTGCGTTATGCATGCATGCGTTACTCATTGCGTCACAGATACTACGCATGCGTATTAATGGTGCGCTTTGGTGCCCGAGCAAGTTCCTTATTTTAGGTGGTCCGACAACACGGCGCACTCAGATCCCGAGCCGTACCGTGTATGCTCTCTCTGACGGACCACCTGGTGATGGCATATCTGTAAACGCGTGTCATGTCCATTGCATACATATCCTTGGGAACAGCCTCCACTGAGGTTGTTTTAACGTTATGGTTGATTCCAACGACGAGCACGGGAATGATCTCACTCGAAGTCGAAGGTCAAGTCCGTGTCGGCCATCTGTTCCGAGTACACGCGATCGAACTCTTCGTTGTCGCGGACTGTGAACCGGTCTTTCCAACTACCGATTACGCCTATACGGAGGGAAATTTAACAACAGCTTTAGGAATATTCATAGAGCAAATTGCAAATTTTACCTGTAAATTTCTTCTCAATAGTAATCTGCATCGGTTATGATGGTTTGAATGGTCTTATAAAGTTTGTTGAAATGAAAAATCACAGTAGCACTCAATCTGATATATTGAACTCAGTTCAATACAATTGCAATATGGAATTATAAATTGTGTGCACCTGGGTCCTTGCCACGGTACTTTGTGGGCATTTTGTTAAGACCTAATTGTGTTTCAGTCAATCTCGATAGTGTGAGAGTTTAATCAATGCGCATACAAATAAATCTTACGTTTGTCGACCTTAGTGATTTCATTGCACCCGGTGTATTGTATTCTGGTGAATTAGGGCGTATGATAATCTTAGCATAACTGAAGAATATTCCCGACTATTAAATCTTAATATCTGGGTTGTGAAAGACAATTGTGATCCTAAAATGTTATAAAAAAGTAATGATTTTTAATGACACGCGTACTATGACTGAACTTTAGTGTTCTAGACGATAAATTTCTCTAATCTGACACCTTTTCCACAACATGTGGCGCCACGTGGTCTCACCTTTACTCATATACGCGTGTTTCCCGAGTGCTTTCACCAGAAGGTCTCCGTTCTGTACAGTCTCTGCCACCTTGTCGTAAGATTTCTTCATTCCACCAAACGAGCTGTGCTCCATAATACGATCGAGAACTGCAGTAGACAGGGGTCGTCCCAAGAATTCCGCAATCTTGGTTATAGATGCGCGCAAATCCTAGTGACAATGATAGGCAAATCGTTATTGAGATGTTGAAATAGACCGCCATGAATTAAACTATTGGAATAAAATCATGGATAAGTATTAAGGAAAGTACGGTGACAATGTATAACGAGGACATACCTTCTTCATATCTTCATACTTGATGAAGAGTCGATTTTCTTCCTTTCTGAGGTTCCATGACGTTTTCACATGATCAAACCATGACCCGTAATTACGCGCTGTGAAGAAAGTGACAGCAGAAAAAAGCAAACATAATAGATGATCATAATGGACGCTTTCGCACTTTGCTATCATCTCATTGTATGGAACTTTTAGCTTCAAACATCACTTGAGTACAAACAAACAACCCACATCGCATTTAAATAAAAAAAAAGACCCCCCCCCCCAAAAAAAAAAAAAAAAAAAAAAAGTTTTATCGTCAAACAAACCAGCTAATTGGCTACCCGTATTTCATGACTTGATCTACCAAAAAAAAAAAAAAAAAAAAATGAAACGCTCGTTTTAAACCTATTTCAGTAAGTCATGATTATAGTCACAGGTATACGAACAAATGGACAATATACACAAAACACTAGTCTTTTCATCATTCAGTCATTATGTTTAATCGAATTCAAGCATGAATCTCCGTTCAGTAGCTTTAATGCCATTCGTGCAATCATTGATATTGACAATAACTCACTTCCATCCATGAATTCTCTGAGGGCGGCCTTCCATCGAATAAAGTCTCCCATCTCGTTCTCGCCTACAAATCGGTCGAGGGATGTTATCACGTCTTTGGGGTTCCTAGCTACGTAGATCACCTACATTGGCAGAGAGCGATAGAGTGCAACAATAAAAAGTATTCACCAGTTTCACCAGTTCACCAGTGTACCAGTTTCTTTCTTCTTGTACAGTAAATGACTACCGTACATAATAACATTTCCAACGCAAGACATGGGTAAATTGCCAGGAGAGACCAAAGAAGACTGAAGAATTCGTTAATCCAATGAAAGAGGGTTCATTATTCCGATACACGCACATGATATTATTCTCTATACCTATACGTTCGTTAATCCGAAAATGAAAGAGTTCGTTATTCCGAAGGTTCATTATTCTGAAAATGGAATAAGGTTCGTTTGATATTCCAAAGGTTCGTTAGTCCGAAAATGAAAATAAGGTTCCGTATTCTAAAGGTTGGTTCATTCGAAAATGAAAAGAAGATGCGTACTAACATTCGGAATTAGTAACCTTATTTCGATTCCCGATTAACGAGCCTTTGGAATGACGAACTTCATTTCATTTTGGACAAACGGATCTTCGGAATGACGAACTTTAATTCATATTCTGAATAACGAGCCTTCGAAATAACGGATCTTCAGAACAACGAACTGTAACTGAAGAACGCGCACTGCAAAATTGAAATTGTATCATAAATAAAAATATTTCCGTCAACATTACCGTAAAGGCTGAAAGTGAAGAAACGCGTATTATTAGATGAAACAAGATCTTCCAACACAAAAAAGTCACATTCATGAAAAGAAGAATAAAGAAATCGAACATATTTTTATATCTGTTCCATTACTGATGATTTCCTCTTTCATTAGATTTTTGTCTTGTAAAATGGTATAGGTTGTTCACAAAAGCATTATTTCGGGTCGCCGGCTTGTTAGAAGTGTGACTATAGATTGCTCGACGTGGCTTTTTTACTTATACGCACGTCTTGTGCATAATCTCTAATTTGAAAAGCAAAATAAAATCAAAACTCTGTACAATTTGACGCTAATAACGGAGAGTAGAATCTTTTCACGGATATTTCATTGTAGCTAAACGCAAAACATCTTGGGTAAACAAGAGATAGACATCAACAATTGCGCCATCATGGTAACAGATTTTAGACTTCTAATTTCGCTCGGACCTTGGCTTTAGAGCTGACCAGTTGTGGTGGAAGATATCTGACCGGAAGATGAGTCTGGATGATCCTCGGTGAGGGCGCCTTCTCTAGAATCTTGTAGAACGGCAGGTGGCGCTTTTTACACTCGTCGTAGGAGTCCTTCTGAAAGTAGATCATCTCGATGTTGCCCTGTGTCGTCGTGCGGTCGATGGTGTCAGGGTTGCCGTCGTTCAAGATGAGGTGCACGATCTCAGACGCCCAGTGCGTACCTGTATATGATTACCAAAATCGAAAACTATTTGCAGCGGCGAATCATTATTTGCGAATTATTTTACATAGGTCAGAGGTTAAACCTTGTCTGATTTCAGACTGGAGACTGTCGTGACTGTGGAAGAAGTACATTGATGGAGACGCTGATTTACAGTGCATGATAAGAGCGTCCCTTGCATCAGAGAACCTGGGTGAGAAAAAAAAAGTATCTTCTTAGCAGAAAAGAGAAAAGCATACAAAATCAGTACAAATGAGAAGAATGGAACGTTTAGGTCTGTCGGATTATCTATTGATAAAGCTGGAAGGACCACTTAGAGTCAAATTCACAATAGCAGTCTGTAGGACCTGTCCAAGGCTAAGAAGAAACGCTTTTTTTTTTCTTAAGAAAACTCTGGGTTCTGAGTAATTATGAACCGTAGGAGGTAAGCTAAAAAACCAACCGGACTTGGAATACGTGTTGATCCAGATGTCGTCATCCCGGACCTCGAACGTCTTTAGGCGCTCAATGCTCGACGGCATCACCAAACCACTGTACTTCACTCCGTCGTGGTAGACGCTGCCGTGCACCGCATGCTCCACCCAGTCATCATCGCTGAATACGGAGGCGACGTCCATGGTCATCGATCAAGGGCGGTACGGCGTTCGAAGTGGAAATCAGAATAACTTGGCGTGCTTCAGGCTAACAACTATAGGAAAGAGGATGTAAGCACAAGTTTTAATGACTAACTTCGCGGACATTTTTATTATCTACAGTATCCAATCTCATACAAAAACTACATCGCAAATAAATCTTAGAGTGAATACTCTGAAAACAAGACACTTTACCTTATATACATGTATCAAGATATCGTCAAATATTGTTAGGTGTTACAAGTTAGTGTCGGGCAAATTATCACAAAAAGAAGTAAAAGGTCCAAAAATGTTCTTTATCTGAAGTGTCTGACAATCGACTGCTCAGAACTCATAGTTCTAAGAATCAGACAGTATTTGATGTGATTGCAGTCCCGTAGTCATAATTCGAGTTTATGCATATCATTATAGGATTGACCCCGACTAACAAATAATATTGCTCACTACAGCCTCACCCGACATAGCAACCATCAAGTCGAACAAATTAGTCGGATTCAGAATTTTTTATTGCACATAGTATGTTCAAGAGGATGGAATAACTTGTTACGAGGTCCTTTAATGTAATATTCAAAATAGTTCAAAAGTAAACCTGCCTACTTGCCACGGTGTAATACGGTGTGAAATTACGGCCAATGTTTCACGCGCTTCACCGTAATTCTTGCCATTTGTTGCATATGAAAACCTGGCGCGTGCTTATTTTGTGGATTGATATAATAAGTGATAAATCATTATGTACTTTTGGGATGATTTTATTTATTGTATAGCAAAAATCAATACTAACAATGTACATACCTTAAAATGTGTCCATTTTTGTCATCCGAAAGTGCAAACAGGCTCAGAAATTCCATACTGCTACAAACATTATTTACGATTTTTATTTTACTTTTTTCTTCATTTTTTTTTTCAATACCTTGTTCATGTATACTGTATTATTTTTATGATTATCGTCGAAAACACATCGATGACATTATAACAATTATTGAAAGAAGTACTGACTTTTTTTTTCACGCGATTATTAATACCTAATAATAATGCACGCCTTAGGCAATTACTGGAGGTGTGACCGTCTACACTTCTATGGGGCCTCAAGGGAAAGTTGTTTTAAGAGTTAAGTTTTTTTTAAAAAAAGATTTAAGTTTTCGACGTGAAGAATATCTAGACGGAGCTTTCTTATTTTTTATGGTTTATTTCGATCCCCCACCTTCCTCTTAAGAAGTTCATCGACTCCGTGAATGTTTCTAACATCGGAACCAAAATTCAGACCGAAAAAAAAGAACAAAAACAAAATAATCATGGCATCAATATTGTGCTGGAAACATGCAGTCAAGAACGCTAACGCTAAAGTCATAACTACAAATACGAAACAATATTCTAGATGTGTGTGTGTGTGGGGGGGGGGGGGGGTCGACAGTCCACTTCCCTTCCTCGGTCTCTATACAGAGTGTGCGCAAACACTCATCTGCATAGTGTGAGCTCATTTCCTGCTCAGCAGACAGTATACCCATGCTTTATACTGTATTCAATACATTTTGATATTCGATATCACTGTGTAGTCCTATAACATGATGCAAATCCCCGGCAGGAAATGTTAAAGTACTATAATAAGTAGCAGCTCTTTGCCTTGTAAACGTGTTATATGAGATCGCAACTAGGCTAATTATTGTTGAAAGGAGAAGGCACGAGTCTGACTTATCCAAAATCCCTCGTCACAATAAGTATACCTGTGTAGATCAATACGATACCTCCGTCCACGGGCTAATAAACGGTGACCTCAATATACCGAAGCCATTGACTGGACATGTCCTTTTCTGCCTGTAGTTTTGACGAAGTGTAAGTAGGAGGGACCTGGTAAGTAGGCAGCCATTAGAAGGCCTTCCCAGTATAATTAACCGTGAAAACATTGAACAGGGGGTAGGACAGGACCCAAACTAATAGTACCTGCTGAATGACATCATTATTCACCAGACACTCTCTACTCCGACTACTTATATCCAGATTAGGTTTAACTTAACATATAAGTAAAGGGCCTATACTTACAGTTGACTCTGCCTCAGCCTGCCAGTCTATGCGTTGCACGCTCCCAGTGTTACACATAAACATCATGGCTATTGATAGATCCGTACGAGTTGAGCGCGCATTGTCCTACATGTATTTGCAAAGTAGATTTGCTGGTCTCAGGGTGTCAGTGTATAGTGGTAGGATTAGATAGGTGCAGCTTTTGTTCCTATACCCAAACGGGATGAAGAAGAAAAAGAAGACAAAATATAGCTGCTACATATACCGGGACAATCTATTATATGCTTATTGCATAACATTGAACCGATGTGCAGATTGAATGTATCCATTGGTGGTCTGCGAGCTCCTTTTCCACAAATTTCATAGAGGGGCATAAAATATAACCAGTGCGTTGAAACTTTTTAAGGAATATAAGGATCTTGGCAAAAAAGAAAAAAAGAAAAAGAAAAAAGATATAAAAGGGCAAAATGTTCGTTATCCTAAACAAGTAAGTATAAATCTATTCGGACTGGAAATGCATTTGCGCTACTAATTTTATGTGAGACGTACGACCCGAAGAAGGAAGTTCAATTTTTCAGAGTTGATAATTTTCTCTATAGCAATCCTATAGCAAGGCCTACTTAATTCTTTATTTGGAAGCCGAGTAGTCCATAAAGTATTTACAACATTATAATTGGGAATTACTAACACCATTTTACTCGCGCGGTCAAAATTTGAAGAATAGATCTAGACCTCGCCTTCAAGGAAGATTGTCGGGGCTATCTTCAAATCTCTATCAAAACTACCTTGTTAACATTGTTTTATTTCTGCTGAGGTATGTAATTTCTTTTCCTTCTAATTAATTTCCATATCAAGCTGTTTATTGCTCTTTCTCAAGTATTCCAAGCTAAACATTCAATGCACTCGGATTTTATTTCTAAATCTTCGAAACTCAAAAACTACCGAACGCCAGCACTCTCGGTTTTCTCTGATTTCCCCAGCCGATTGGCGCACAATGAAAATACATGTAGTCCCAAGGACATTACGTTTGTTTGTTTGTTGTTTTTTTTTTTAAGTTTTTAACGGATTGTCCGATTTTCCTCACACTTCAGATATTTTATACTGATATTGCTACATTAACTCAATCCATATAACGAAAACATTTGGGGGACTAAAAACCTCCCCTTTTACTGAAAATTCTGAAATACATTGTACAAGCTATATCTGCATATAGGCCTACCAATACACGTTACGATGATCGTGCCTTTCCTCTCTCGCCCCTAATGTATGGAACAATCTCCTTATATCAGCATCCGACAAGCCAATACCTTTTATGAATATAGACTCATTTACGTCACTCCTCAAACTTATTAGTTTCACTAAGTTCTAGTAGTTGTAACATTACTTGTAAGTTTTGTCATATACAATTGTCTAATGTATTGTAGTTATGTGCAGAATACTTGTTCTTCTACTTCACTCGAGCTTTCTCTCTGTTTTCACTTTCACAGCGCTTAAAAATGTGTTATCAAGTGCTTTATAAAATGTTATACAGGAATACCATTGTTGATTATTTATATTTTTGAATCAGGTGTAATGAAATAAAGCAAGCTGAAGATCTCCCTTCTCGGTTACACCCGTGTGACTACAGTGTATGGGCCTTGTATTCCCGACGTTTGTTTGTTTGTTTGTTTTTCCTCCCAGGGTGTTTAACCCCTGTAATTCTCAACTGGTGTGAGACTCAATCACGATGTACTATATTCATGCCGACTTTCTTAATTGATCCATACAGCAAACCGAAAGAAGAAGTATCACACGCAACCTTATTGGCATTAACTGGTATGTATGATCGCAGTGTATACATAAAAACGACAGTCTTATTCGTTGTGGGGCAGAAACAACGATATGAAACGTTGGGCAGATGTTGGGTCAATTTTCTGTCGTGTTTTACCGTTTAGATATTTTTCTGTTCCGTATCAGGTATCATTACATTGATGACGATGGTAATATGTTCTTGTTGACGATGATGATGATGATAACGATAATAATAACAAATGAAGAAATAAATTAATAATATAATGATGATAATAATAATAATAATAATAATAATAATAATAACAACAATAATAATAATAAGTATAAGTATAAGTATAATAATAATGGTTTCATGTACTGCTAAAATTATCATGATCCTCAAAATCATTGTTTTCCTGACTGGTCGGAGAAAAAATAACATAATACTCAAAATTCCTCACTTAGTTTCACGTTCAGTGTTACACATTATATAATCATTAACTGTCACTCAAAAATTGTGTAGAAAATAAGCAATGCTTTAAAAATGATTAAAAAAAATATCAATATGACTGCCCCACAATTAGAACATACAGCACACAAATGAATATGCTAGAAAGGAGATGTAATTTATATATGAAATGTCAAGGATATCTCCCCCTTTCGACGGAACTTTCGGAGAATTCCGTAAGAGTTTTCAGTAATTTTCCTCGAATTTTTGTTTTTGTTTTTGTTTTTTTTTGTTTTGTTTTTTGGGTTTTTTTGGGGGTGGGGGAGGCATGTGAGGGACAACAAGACAACGCTCGGATTTCAATGGGTGCTGCTAACCGCTCGAAACTCGAGTTTTATAATAAAAGCAAATGGTGGGAAGATCCCAACCCATGGACCGGATCACGGCTCCTCGGGAGCGTTGGTCATGGGTGGAATAGAGCACAATTAAAGGAAGGAATGATAAAACTTTTATTTTATTTCATCAATCAAAATGTGGAGGATCAAATATAAAAACAAAAAATATAAGGCTCTCAGACCCGTGGATTTCCACAGGTTCATATGTATATATATATATATATATATATATATATATATATATATATATATATACAGGGCTCAACACTAACGGTGGCCCGGTGGCCCGGGGCCACCAAAAACGCATATCGGGCCACCAAAATTTCAGAAATGAAGACTTTGGTGGCCTGATCGGGCCACCAAAAAAGGACGGATGTTTGCCTTTGGGCCACCAAAAATAAAAGTTAGTGTGGAGCCATGATATATATATATAGTTGAGACAATGTAGATAACAGAAGATGTCGCATGAAACCGGCAGAGTTGTGAAGCTTTCGACCGTGGTCTTCCTCAGCTTTAATGTCTGTTTGTGAAACGAAATATATGTTTTTGAGCATAACAAATCTGAAGTCATATACACAATATATTAAATATAAGTTGAGCATGAGTTAATAGTTACATGACATACTTGGCAATATTTTTTGGCACTTTGCAACACATTCAACAATGTATAACTGGAAATGAGTGTGTAGTGAGTATATATAGCATACAAACATATCATACAATAAAAATTATCAAACATATATCATAAATAAACTAAATAATATGATTACCTGCTAAGCAGACGTTTGCGTTGCCTGGATGTCTTGTGGCTGTCTTGTGGCGGGATGTGAGTGATCATGTGATATTGGGGGAAGGTTTGTGTGCGGTGGTGCATGTCAGGCAGGAGTGGGGTAGTGTAAAGAATTAGGTTCAGTGTTACAATTGTGTCAGTCGTGTCAGCGCAGGTAAAGAATTGTTAACAATTACGATACAATGAACATTCTCGTGGTCATTAACCCCTACAGCTGATTTACCAACAATCAAAGTAGCAGGCATGGAACCCGGGTACAGATAGAGTGTGGATAGAGAGTGGATAGTGTGTTGCCACTTGTCTCTAGGTACATAACAGAGAAATATACAATATACACATTATTTTATATACCAAAATTATTGCTGAAACAATCTTCATACTCTTGCCACATAATATAACAAAATTGTGTCGCACAGCATAATTTTTCTGTGTACACCTCTATCAATCTATCTATTAATCTATTCATAATTCATATTTATATATATTCATATTGAGATCGTATATATATATATATATATATATATATATATATGTATATATATATATATATATATATATATATATATATATATATATATACACATATATATCCATATACATATGCATGCATACATACACATAGATATCATATACACACATACATACATATATGATTACTGTAGTACATAATTCCTTCTATCCACATTATATGATAACTGAGTATATAACAATACATATCAGTTAACCAATACAACATCAAAAAATCGCAATCCTTTACAAACATTCTATCTTTTCCGTAAATACAGTCTCATTTTACATAAAACCCGGGTACAGATAAAGAGGGGATGATGTTTTGCCACTTAGAAATAAAATATATGCCAAATAATTTTGGCATATATTTTATTTCTAAGTGGCAAAACATGCCAAATAATTTTGGCATATATTTTATTTCTAAGTGGCAAAACATCATCCCCTCTTTATCTGTACCCGGGTTTTATGTTTTTACAAACATTCTATCTTTTCCGTAAATACAGTCTCATTTTACATAAAACCCGGGTACAGATAAAGAGGGGATGATGTTTTGCCACTTAGAAATAAAATATATGCCAAATAATTTTGGCATATATTTCATTTCTAAGTGGCAAAACATGCCAAATAATTTTGGCATATATTTTATTTCTAAGTGGCAAAACATCATCCCCTCTTTATCTGTACCCGGGTTTTATGTAAAATGAGACTGTATTTACGGAAAAGATAGAATGTTTGTAAAGGATTGCGATTTTTTGATGTTGTATTGGTTAACTGATATGTATTGTTATATACTCAGTTATTATATAATGTGGATAGAAGGAATTATGTACTACAGTAATCATATATGTATGTATGTGTGTATATGATATCTATGTGTATGTATGCATGCATATGTATATGGATATATATGTGTGTATATATATATATATATATATATATATATATATATATATACACACATATATATATATATATATATATATATATATATATACGATCTCAATATGAATATATATAAATATGAATTATGAATAGATTAATAGATAGATTGATAGAGGTGTACACAGAAAAATTATACTGTGCGACACAATTTTGTTATATTATGTGGCAAGAGTATGAAGATTGTTTCAGCAATAATTTTGGTATATAAAATAATGTGTATATTGTATATTTCTCTGTTATGTACCTAGAGACAAGTGGCAACACACTATCCACTCTCTATCCACACTCTATCTGTACCCGGGTTCCATGCCTGCTACTTTGATTGTTGGTAAATCAGCTGTAGGGGTTAATGACCACGAGAATGTTCATTGTATCGTAATTGTTAACAATTCTTTATCTGCGCTGACACGACTGACACAATTGTAACACTGAACCTAATTCTTTACACTACCCCACTCCTGCCTGACATGCACCACCGCACACAAACCTTCCCCCAATATCACATGATCACTCACATCCCGCCACAAGACAGCCACAAGACATCCAGGCAACGCAAACGTCTGCTTAGCAGGTAATCATATTATTTAGTTTATTTATGATATATGTTTGATAATTTTTATTGTATGATATGTTTGTATGCTATATATACTCACTACACACTCATTTCCAGTTATACATTGTTGAATGTGTTGCAAAGTGCCAAAAAATATTGCCAAGTATGTCATGTAACTATTAACTCATGCTCAACTTATATTTAATATATTGTGTATATGACTTCAGATTTGTTATGCTCAAAAACATATATTTCGTTTCACAAACAGACATTAAAGCTGAGGAAGACCACGGTCGAAAGCTTCACAACTCTGCCGGTTTCATAATTTTTCATAATTTTCATAATTTCACTTAAGATGACAGAGGCGTGCGGTAGGAATATCAGCATCATCACACACACTATATATATATATATATATATATATATATGTGTGTGTAGTGCGAAAAGAAGAGCAATTCTTTTCGCACTGAATATAAATAATGAAGGAGCTACACTGGTGCTGTAAATGGTCGAGACCCCTTCTCGCAGTCTATATATATATATATATATATATATATATATATATATATATACATTTAATACTCTTTTTTTTTCTCTCTCTCTCTCTTTAAACCACAAGATGAGGCAGCAAAGTGGGATACAGGCAACACATTCATGTACAATCCTGTTTGTATATATTTATTTAACCAGATTTACATATCATTGCACATATCTTGATTTACAAATCAAAAATAATATCCCATTCTCAAAAAACAAAAAACTACCCTACACTGTCACATAATATGTATTCACCTTCGCCCTCTAAAAATAAGAGATGTACATCTATATCTTACAACTAACTAAAATGATACAAATGATACAATTAAAATGAAACAAAACCATCACCATAAGCATATCCTAGTTGTTTAATACCATATCTTTAATACTTGTGATTTGAAAAAAAAAAACAGAAAAGAAAAGAGAAGAACAACATGTCCAGGTATCTGACTCAAAGTAGAGAATACTGCACTATCTCACATTATACCTCCATTTATGAATGTTCTAAGAAAAAGTATTTCCCCTAGTGGAAGATTTGTGCACACATTGTCACTGCGGCTGCCCCACCAGCCATTATACTCATTGCTTTGTTCACTCGCATCTCTCCAATAAGTCACAGGTGAAGTTATTGAGTGCAGGAGCATGCTCTCCTTGTCTGGTAAATACAAGGACTATAGTACGTATCACATCAGCTACAGTGAACACAGAAAGAATTAAGGACTACAGGGCGCTCCCCTTACAACAAACACAGACGAAATTTCGTCACAGCTAAATTAAAATTCAGGTCACAAAATTATCATCAGTGGCATCTATGGTGCAAAGTTCCCTTCGGTTACAACAAAATTTCGATGTAACAACAGAAAACTGTTGGTCCTCATGACTTAATTATAATGGGAGTCATCTGTATTATAACATACAAAGTAGACCTGCTTCATATCGAATACACAACAAATGAAATGATGACTGTTAAATAAGGAAACACAAACATCAATATAATGAGTTTGGAATCTAGAAGTGAAACAGGTTTTTGAACACAAGCAAGAAAAGATTTTGAAATGAAAATTGGTGAGACCATAGACATTGTTTCCTACATCAACATGGCTTACTGTTTCAACAGTTCATCTGTACATTATACCCTTTCCTGTTTCTCTTGGGGATATATGTATATTTTTTTCCCAGGTCACCAAATATCCATGTGTTCATGGTTGCCCTTTTTGGGCATTCATGCTCAGACTACTGTTAAGCAAGAAATTTTCGTGGCATGAAATTTCCCGCGAATTGGAGCCGACAGCCTTTATTCTCGCGGTATGAATTTTTCACAAACTGGAGCCGACAGCCTTTTTTCGCAACATGAATTTTTCACGAATTGCCACTCTTATCCAATGCATTTAGTGTAAAAAAGAACGTTTGTGTGCATTCTAATTTTGTGAATCTTGGCTCACATGAAATTTGCAAAATTAAAAAGCACACAATCAGCCTTGGTTACCAATCAAACATTGAATGTTTCCATGAATTATGACTGTCTTCTTCACCGTAATATCGAAGTGGCTCACTAATTTGATCACTCTTCATAAGAACCATTATACTTTCTCACGGTGTGCAATTTTTACAATGCCACATGTTCGCATGTTTGCATACACAAAAGCGTCACATATATTGGCACAATCAAAAATATCAAATACAATGTACCTTCGTTGCTCATGACATAAGTCCTTCTACTTCTCAAGTGACAGCCAATGATTCAGGATTGTGTCGAGGTTATTCCTGGCAAATGATACACCGAGTATGGCTGCTATTTCAAAAAGTTTCATTGAAGGGAACTGAAATATATTCATACAAGTTTTTTGTTGTTGTTTTTTTTTCCACCTATTACGACTATTCTACAGACAGCCAACTCACACACAGACCTGCTTTGATTAGTGGCTGACAAATGGCTTACATACACTGTATTGGTGAGAACATAACAAAATTGAATCGATTATGTATATCATGACATATAATCTGTCTCATCAATGAAGGCTTTGGATAACACATATGACTACAATCCAGTCAAATTGAAATGAAGAAGAAATTGCTCACAAATATTGAACAAAAAACAGAAATGACAGCTAGACATTAGATGAGACACTACTTTACTTTTCTTTCTATATGACTATATTTCAAATAGACACACATAGCAGAACTGGCCCAGGAATGCAACACATAGAATCATCTGAAACAAAGAGAGTGTGTTTGTGACAAACAGCATATCAAGAGCATGAACTTTCAACCAACTCAAGTACTGAGCAATACAGGATGTAGGTAATAAAGAGCACAGTACACATACACATTATTATATACAAGCAGTCTACAAGAAGAGAAGAAAAAACAAAAAACAAGCCCAGCAGTTTTATTCACTGATGCTGTGAAAACCAACTTCCCCCTTGCATTTCAAAACAGCATTTGCATTCAAAAGGCAGAAGCTTGGATTTCCATAGCAATGAAGTCTTTGGCAATGATGTTCAAATGAGAATCCCCAAACAAGACACGCGATAGGCAGGTCGCACCAATATGAATGCACAGCCCCGTAGAGATAACATCGGTTAAGGGGCCTTAGAATAGCATATCTGGGCCCCATTTTATCAAAAGATATAATCGATTATAAATTTCCTTACCACACAGGCTGCCATAGACTTATGATAGAAATCAACTACTGTATACAATGTATAATCAATTATAACTCTTCATAAAACAGGGCCCTGGATGAGTATTCCAAGAAGATCCCTAAATTCTACAAATCCCTAACTTCTGCAAAGCCAGATATAAACCCTGACTCCACTCATATATGCAGTGGGCTGACTAATAACCATAATTAAACAGCTTTGAAATCAGAAGTTGGTTTAACAATGCGGTGTGCAAAGTGAACGGAAGGTTCACATGAGCATGAGTATTACACTATAGAGGTTGCCCACCATTGTGTCCTTACAAAAATAACACATACACTTTTCTCGTTGAGAGATGTAAATGCGGGATATCACCATCTCTCTCAACATTAACAACGACCTTTCAAATTACATCTTGAATATATCACCATACATCCATTTCCATCCCAAGCACATACACACACACACACACACACACACATATACATACTTACAAATGGTTATAAAATGAACCACTTTGATACAAATAAAGGACAAGGTGTGGCTACTAGTGGTATATTTCATTCCATTTGATGTATACGTGTCTACAAAATATACCGGCACTTTCATTCACATACTCAAGGTCTTTTGAGAGAGCTTCGGTCTCCAGTTTCCATGGCAACGCCTTTCTCCTGTCTTCATATGGCGGGTGCCACCACTCTAAAACAGTAATCTATTGTCTACAGATGAATTCACCATACATTCTCCGAGTATGTACAGAGAGAGAGAATTTACATTCAACTTTCCACCTGTGTGTTAACTGAAAGCTGCAATAGCTCAAATATTTAGCATCAAGGAATTCACAATAGACACAACTGGTCATATTCTGATGTCCTTGATGGTTACGGTAGTGGCGTCGTACAAAAGAGAGTGTACATATATTTCAAACTGACTAACGTGGTGGTATTTGACACCCAACTGCTGTAAATGCGGAAATTTTTGCCATACATTAATTTTTCAGGTATTTCACATTACTTTTGGCTAGCGCAAATTCAAAACCCGCAAAATTATTTTCACAATATTCTCTGCACATTTTGAATGAGTGCACAATTGCATCACTTGGATTCAAGAATCCATGAATAGTTTTGGAGCTGCTCCGCACACACACACAAAAAAATCAATCGCATCAAAATATCAATGTTTACAGAATGCTACACATTTGTTACACAACACTCCTGCCTCTTAACAGCAGATGAGAGGTGTTGGTCTTAAGTCAGCAGAAAAGAAGCAGCTACAATCAAATCAAACACAGAAATTACACCAGGTTGACACAGAGACACTTTCCACAAATTGTTAACTTTTGTAAAAATAGATTGTATATCTGTCAGTACTCTGGATGACTGGTAATTTCCTAATAGTTCTCATCTTAACACAAACACACACTAAACGTGAGCACCACATACACTGTAGTACTGTCTACACCACCTTCAGTCCGGCATTAACACCAGGTGTTAACACTCTGCTACATAACTCGTGTCATTTCTCAGCTTGTATCTATACATATAAACAAACTCATATGTATATACAAGTACATATAAAAATCGCAACCAGGCAGAAATGTGTTAAATCGACATATTGTGTTAGGCAGACACAGAGTAATGTGTTGTAATTTTGCTTCAAAACGGAGAACAGACAAGTCAGCAAATCCCTGCTTGTATTTCTCAAAACTTTGCATACACACAATCACAGACTTAGGCAGGGAAATGTCCATACAATCATTCCACAATTCTGTGTGGTAGACCGCAAATATGTGCCAAACTAAATAATACATGCATTAGTGAGCATGTCATAGTCTTCATCCAAGAGAAGGTCAATAATTGCGTGCATTTTTTTCCCCAGTACAGTACATCGTATACACTCTATATATGAATGAGTACTATTCTGCTATGTTACAGAATGCAGCACTATATTCAAACCAGTAGTTCTGGCACAAGAAGAAGCATGGCAGCTCGCTGATGCCACAATCAAGCTCAAACAAATCAAAGAAAGATGATATTCTACCAGAGAAAACAGCATCATATTAAGGTGGTCAGGTAACCTCTGCAAAAAACCAAAATCATTAATGGTGCCACATAAGTTGCATAGTGAGTCTTAACTTAATACTCTGTGTACTTTATGAGCCAATTGGCAGAGAAAATCTCATAGTCTTGTACACACTGCAAAAAGCTCCCAGTACAAGAAAGGGTTAAAATATACATGGCCTTAAAGGCACATGTGGGATAGCCCCGGTGGGTGTGGGGGCGCTGTTGGATGATAGTGCCGATCACTGTTAGCATTGATACAAAGATTGCTGAAGTTGAGCTGTCATCAAGAGTAAAGCGCGTAGGTGTTGCTAGGTAATGTTGCCTTTGTTGTCTCCTCTGCGCATCACGCAGTCTGTCGTGATGCCAGGGTGCATGCTTATGTGCTTGCTAGTATGACGTCACAAAAGAAGTTTGCTAAAGCTGTCATCCCCCTCAGCCGAATCATGAGCTGAACTGTGATCGGACCACTGACTACAGTGAATTGGACTTCTTTGGACTCATGGAAATGGGTCACAGCATAAGCGCTAAAGAGGAGTCGATAGCATAAGTCTCTGTGGGAAACTTGTGCCGTGCGCCCGCATACGCATTCGACTACAAAACCATCGGGTCTATGTACCTTTAACAATGACCACAACAAAGTGGCTGGTATGGCCATGTCTCTGAACTCTAAAAAAGGGTTGAGCACCACTGCCAACATGTGAAATGCATGTTTTTGTGAGCTGTCTATCTCGCTGATCTTCTCTTCCAAAGTGCGCAATCAATTACCATAAACCTACACTTATCTGAGCCTTGGATTGACTTAACCTTACCTGGCAATCGACAATATGCAACTTACATTACACAGTCAGTGGAGATGGCACTGTTCTCTGCTTCGGATAATTGCATTCCTAGTGACCAAACAGAAGTGCATACTGTTTTAATTGAATCTGAAATAAGATTACACCCTAACTGCAACAATCTTCCTTTGACCAATTATCTATCATTGAGAAGACACTGTGGTAAGAAAACTAGTCAAAACAGCACATCCTTAAATTGGTTCTTCACATGATTTAAGGAGGTGGTCTAACTGCTCAATAAGCTCAGGGTGTTTAAAAAAACAACAACAACAAAAACCTCTCTGACAAATTAAACTAACTGTTGGACAAGTAAAGATAAATGGACCTTTAATACACTCAAAAGTATGCAGACCTTGCCGCATGTGCATGTTTGGGTATAAACGAGGAATACCAGCAGCTTTAGCAATGCCCTGTAGTGTCTGAAGAGCGCCCCCATGCTGCACTGAGATGTCAGTGCACGGAGATTTAGTGTCAGGCCATCTGTAATGAAGCGCATGCCAGCCATCTCAAATTAGTATACTGCTACACTAATGTGCATGCGTTTAATAGCATTACAAGGTTGACAACGTGGGGAAACACTGTAGTCTCAAATACATATTGACAGTGTGTATCCCTGCATCAGTCTGTGCAGTTTCCCACGACAACTATCCTATTCTACCTACTTTATTATGATTGATAATGTGGAATCTATAGCACGCAGTAAGATGGCATGTTAGATTTTCATGATCGCACACCCATACCTTTTTTTTTTTTCAATTCTTATCCATTACTGGTTGTTGCCTTGTGCAAAATACAAGTGTACAAAGCTGTTTCTTCACACCTGAAAAGAAAAGTATTGAAGTAACCTGAGGTAATACAAGTATTGAAACACCAATCATTATTATCATTGTACATGTAATACTAAACATTGTGATATACAATTTTGTATGCACAAATCTTGTGAGAATCACTAAATTGAGTCCTAAAAAAAAGTACAAAAAGTGGGTCATCAAGTTTGCAGCTTCATTGAGTCACTGACCAAAAACAAAAAACAAAAAAGAAAAAAGAAAAAAAAAAAACACTCTGGAATGTTGACTTCACCTCTCAACAGCTGGACCTCATGTGCTGCTACACAATTCATGACTTAATTATCTTGGTCTACATACATTATTCTACCAACACATTCATGTCCCCATGAAGTCAAAACTATCTGCTTTTTAAAATGAAAAGTGCAGATAGTCAAACATCTCAAATTTTAGAATCAAATTTCTAGGTCTTTCTTTGCGGTATCGGTTTTATCGTTCTTCAGTGAGCCTGCACAACAGTCCAGGATGCCTTTATAGCTACTTATTCTATATCTTCAATACCACCTTAATTCAAGTCTGACCCCCACAAAATTTGTGTTGACCACACAGATTTAGATTTTAAAACTAGATAAACTGACAAGCCAGGGGGTAAAGTCCTCTGATAAAAGAAGGCAAATACCAACCTTGTATCAAACTCTGCTGTAGGTTTCCCAAAAAAATAAACCATTAGTGTCAAAGAAGATAATAGAGAAGGAAAGATTGAGGGCAATGCACTCTTACATCATTATTGCTGATAGATGTAAACTCCACATTTCATCTAGGGTAACTGCCATCTTAAGGGGTGGGACCACGGTGATAATTTACCTTTCACGGTTCTGACAGTTTCAGACGACTTTCTACCAACACTTCCCTCCCCCCACACACACACGCAAACACACACACAAACACACACACATGCACACTATGTGTTCCATGAGCTCTTTCTGTCTGTCTGTCTGTCTGTTTGTCTCTTCTTTATCTAACAGTCAAAACGGTGATCACACTCCGTACAACCCACACCAATGCCTGCTAAAATCGATATCAATTATCATCTACTTTGTCAATGACACTGGTGACTGGGAGTCAAATACATGGAGACGTCCAATCTATGCCTAGAAATAAACCAATCATTTTGCCTGCCTTCAATGTTACACATACATTCAAAAACTATCCACTCCCTGACCTTTGGCATAGCCTTGCTCGCATGCAGAGCAGGTATTTGTCCAGTACACATGCCCTAACCACACAAGCATACAAAACGTTACACTTGCACACCACCACTTAAGCCCGACATGTAACCTTTGTGCAGTGCTGCTGACTTTGCTCATTTTACGAAAAATGCACACATCACCCACTCCGTGCTTTCCCTCTTACAAACTTACTATAGCAAGTGCTTTGCTATCTCGTTTTTGTATCCTTTCTGACAAGAACATTCTCGGCTCAAGGCAACCAGGCTCTTTTGCAGTGATGAACAATACAGCTCTTGACAATGATACCCTGAAAATGCCGGGGTACGACACATCTTACATCACAATCATACCAGCATGGAGCGTATCTTACTAGCTGCTCGACATTAAACACACTTTCTAGCTCAGTAGAAAACAGTCTGTATCAAGTGGCATACACATCCATCCTAGAGCTCCTCCATTAACCACTAGAAGTCCTAGACATAATTTTTCATCCATATGTCTGCCAAAGAAACAGATGCCAGCAAGCTTCACTAGGGTCTGTATAATCCCCCTGTTCATGTATGGTATGTATATTTCATCTTTTTTGACATCCTGATCGACAAACTGAGATCCACTTGGAACGTTGAAAGGTCCAGCATGTCGTTTCCAGGAAATTACGATGCATTGATCTCCTCCTCATCGTCTTCCTCTTCTCCCTTGTCATCGTCCGCCAGCCCGTTGGTGATGTCCGGAAACTCCAGAGGCTTCCCTCGCGCGGAGCCGCCGATGCTGCCTACTTCGTTCCTGCTCTCCCCCGGGGCGGGATCCGTCGGGGTGGTGAGGGTGGGGGCAGAGGTGGCGTCGGAGGGCGAGGCGGGGTGCATGGGGGAGGGGTCCTCGCCGCGGAGGAACCCGGCCTCGTCACGCAGATTGTTGATGACCTCTTCCCAGGCTTGAAGAATCTACAGGGAGAGGAGACAGAATGAAGAAATGTCACAATTGTGCAAGAGCTGGCCAAGGTTCACATTTGCTTCATGATGTTAACCCGTTGAGAACAGACTTTGCTACAACATGCATTTCCCATGGACACCTGCCCGAGCACGTACTTGGGACTCATCCTCAACAGGTTAAACAGTAATCCTTTCACAACAAGGAAAAGTAGAAATTACGCGGTGCGTAATATATGTCTCCGCCAGAAGTAGCATTTTGTAGCAAAATGTACAATATAGGTCAAAAATCAAGGTCAAAGGTCAAAGAAGTCAAAGGTCAAAATTCTGTGTAGAAGGTTTGAAGCCCTCACCTAGTGCCATCACATAAAGCTAACGGAATCGAAATCAGGTTAGAAATGGCGAAGGAGTAGCATTTTGTAGCCAATGTACAATATAGGTAAAAAATCAAGGTCAAAGGTCAAAGAAGTCAAAGGTCAAAATTCTGTGTAGAAGTTTTGAAGTCCTCACCTAGTGCCATCACTTAAAGCAAACGGAATTGAAATCAGGTTAGAAATGGCGAAGGAGTAGCATTTTGTAGCAAAATGTACAATACAGGTAAAAAATCAAGGTCAAAGGTCAAAGAAGTCAAAGGTCAAAATTCTGTGTAAAAGTTTTGAAGCCCTCACCTAGTGCCATCACATAAAGCAAACGGAATCAAAATCGGGTTAGAAATGGCGAAGGAGTAGCACTTGTAGCAAAATGTACAATATAGGTCAAAGGTCACAACTGAAATTCTGTGTAGAAGTTTTAAAGCTCCCATGTAGTGCTATCATATAAAGCAAACAGAATCAAAATTGGCTCATAAATGACAGAGAAGTAGCAAATAGAAGATTTTGATCACACACGGACGCACACACGGACAGACGCACGGACACACACACGTACGGAGCCCATTTCATAGTCCCTTGCTCGAACTCGTTCGCCGGGGACAATCAATGACTTCTTGTGAAGGATCACATACCTGTGACAGGGTCAAACATAGCATGAAGTATATTCTAACCTCTTGGAATGGCACCAAAGAACTCGGCGGGGGAAAAAATGAAGTTGCATCTCTATGCGAATAAAAATAGAATATCCCACACTGGCAGCCTAAACCATCTAGTTCTTTTTGTTAACAGAGGCCCAGATACATGAATCTGTCCAACTGGACACACACTACTAACTGCCGCTAAGAAATAGCAAAACTGTAACAAAGAATTAATGGAGGATGCTTCTACCAAGAAAAGCAGAGACATCACCACCACAGAGACTACAATTTAATCAGTACTCACTGCCTAAGCAGAGGATGCTTCTACCAAGAAATATCACTACTATAGAGACTACATTTCAATCAGTACTTACCCCCGTGTGACACATGATCTGGGTGTGGGCCATCCCCCGCAGGGCCTCTTTTAGGTCCTTCTGGCGATTGTGGTGCCAACGTTCCATGTCGGCCTTCAGGTCTGCATTGGCACACTCCGTCCGGTCAGACAGCACCTCCACCTCTCTCTGCAGCTGCACAGTGAGCAGCAAAAAATAAATAATAATTAAAAAAATTGAAATATTACGATAATGCTAACAATTAATGCATTTGCTTTATTTGTAAAATTTTTGTTTAACATTACCTCTAGTATGCCCTAGGTCCATAGCATATCCTCAGAGAAATTTCATTGCAATATTGATAATGGTGATAATAATAGTAACAACAATGATGTTAATAATAATGATAATAACAACAAAAACAGGAATAATAATAATGATTGAAGATAATAATGACAATAGTAACACTTAAAATATAAGAGCAATGACCCCCAAAAGGAGGAAAAAAAGCATCAGCAATCAAGTGAGCCAGTATTTACATAACCACGGCATTAGTTCCAGGAAGTTAGTCATTGTTACAGAACTGCAGAGGCATAGCAGGATTTGAATGGATTGGCATGCCCATGCAAGGACACAGTAAGATCAAGCATGTTAGTAATGCCCTTGCTAACAATCCTATATCACCAGCAAGAGGAGGAAAAAACTCTTTGCCTGTTATAATTCAGTTTGGAAATTTTGGTTCGAGCCACAGATTGAAAAAAATTATATATCTTGATGAACTTTTGAAATAACGTGGTGTAAAACGTGAAGACCACCTGTATTCACACCAGGTGCTTGACACCAAACCTTTTTTGGTTCTGGTAAAAATCAGAAGAGTCAAGATCATCTTATTATATCCTTCATTAAAAATGAATATATTGCAGGTACTCCTGAGTTAGAAAAACATGCCAGCAAACCACTTAGCAGAATTAAAATATACACCTCAGCTCTTATCAGTTTTAACTATTCAACATGAATTCTATCTCATTCAATGTAGTATAAGTGTAAACAAAAAGTTACTAGAAACAGTGATAACTCCACAAATTTTGAAAAGATTTCAGACCTTGCAGGCCACTCAAACTGGCAATCAATACTATCCACACACTGAAAGGGTCATTAAAGTTACAGAAATACCTTGATAAGTCTAGGTGGCAAATATACAGACACAAGGTCACAAACATCATAATAAACTGGGTGAAACAACATACAATTTTTGCACTCTGAAAAAAGAGAGAAGATAATAGCATCATCACAGTTGAAGTCCATTCAATAGTAAAAATGTGGATATTTCCTGCATTAAAGCTTTCAATCAATTATAGGACTTTGGCTCTAACTTGTATGCTAATCAATGGGCCAATTGCAGTTTTTGAAAAAAAAAAATCAAAAAATTTCCATTTCATCATGAGGCTCCTCAAGTTTTGTTACCTCTGACAAGGGAGGAGGTTATGTTTTCGTTACCATTGGTTTGTCTGCGTGTAAAATAACTCAAAAAGTTGAGAACGGATTTGGATGAAACTTGCAGGAAAGGCTGAGAATGACACAAGGACCAGATGATTAAATTTTGGTAGTGATCAGGGAATTTTTATGGATTTTATGAAGAATTTTCTATATTTTGGCAGGTAGGGTCAATGAACTTGGGAATTCAAGCTGAGTACTTTTGAGGTTTTCATACGCGCATTAGAGTGCGTGCTCTAGTTTCTGGTCCAGGGCGAGGAGCGCCGCGCAGCTGGTATTGATGACGTAACAAAAGGTTTCTATAATTGGGAAATTGAGCAATTTTCAGCATGCATACGTAAGTACTGTATGGGTAGAAATCACTGATCTCTACAGAAGAACAAGATTAGTGGTGGAAATGAGCTGCTTGGCGGAGGTCTGCGCTCTCAGAGTGCTTCTCTAGTTTTGTTTTGTTTTGTTTTTACCAAAATATTCCCCAGCTAGGTCTTGCCAAACAAGAGACAGTGAGACAATGGCAAATACAATGAATCATCTCTCTTTCTGTCTGTCTGTCTGTCTGCCTGCCTGTCTGTCTCTCTATCTATCTACTCATATTTCCATATCTAAACTCTGTAACATTATACAACATGACACAACACAAACATAGCAGAAAAGACGACTGAGAAAAAGGAAAGCATGACTCAAACCACTGAGAATTAACAATGGCACAGCAGACATTTTATACAGCAACTGTAAGTAAGAAGAGCTCATATTTCAAGTGGGAATTTACCCAAGAGGGGCAAGTGTACAGCAGGCCATTCCCTTCAACACACCACTGCAATGCCATGTATTACAGGCAACTCCTGTTATAACGAAGTCCTCGGGACCAGCAGTTTTCTTTCGTTATATCAAAATTTCATTATAGCCGAAAAGTAAAGTGTACGAAAATATGTAGATGATAGTTTAAGGACATTTTACTTTGTTTTAACGAGAATTTTATTATAGCTGTATTTGTTATAACGTGAGTGCACTGTACTAGCAAACAATACAACATTCAGAATACACATTACTATATGTTTGTACCACAGTATCTAAAAAGACATGCACATACACGTAGATACCACACACTGGACAGGTTGTTGCAATGTTATAATTCAAAGATTTTTTTTTTTTTTTTTTTTTTTTGGGGGGGGGGACCATTGCTACCAAGACAAGCATGCAGATACTCCGCAGTGGAGTGGCTTTTGTATGACTTGCAATTCATAGCTTTCTGGGGAAACCCACATGGATCAACACTGAACATCAACACATCACAGAAGCTACAAAATGAGAGACAGACAAAATCAGAAATCACGAAAATTCTCACACGTCTGCAAAGTGATAACACACAGAGAAAACTAACAAATGCCACAATGAAAACCTTACTCAATAACAAAGTGCAGAGCCAAACCCTTTTCAAGACATTTTCAATGAACTCAATAAAAATTGAACAAAAAAAAATAGTAAATAAATAATTGCAGCTTTGACAAGATCTGACACATGTTAATCAAGATAAAAATGAAAAGTTTCACTTGTTTTCTTGGCACTTGGCACTTCTTGGCACAAAATACATAAACATACATAATAATTTGACAGGTTGAGAAAGTGCCATAAGTAAAGCAATTGCTTAAAGGGATGGTACAGTTTCAGCTGAGATGGGGTTTGAGGTTTCCAACATTTTTTGATGGTGATTTTTTGAGAATATGAAAAAAAAATTCTTTAAATATGAAATATGAAAGAGCATATAATTCTCACAGGAATTTAAAGTTTATTTGAAGGAAATTGGTTTTAAAATGGTTGAAATATCCAATACAAAGCTATCCCAATAAATTGGGGGACCCGCCTTTTATTAGGATCGTTTGTTGTTTTTTTTTCACTTTGTTTTTGGATATCTCGGCCATTTCAAAACTGATTTTCATTAAATAAAATTTGAATTCCTCTCAGAATTGCAGGCTTCTAAACATCAAAGTCATTTCTAAATATCTTGCAAAAATTTAAAAGCTGAATTCCCACCTCAACCAATACTGTACCATACATTTAATAAAGCTGTGCAGAGCAAAACCATCTAAGCTATTAACACACAAGCATATGATACTACCAGAAAAAAAAAAATACAGAGACCAAGTGGAATAGAAATACCACAACAAAAACACTGCACAATTTCTACAATTTCAAACAATTCTTAAAAATTCGATACAACAAATAACCCCTTGTTTTATAAGTTCCTTCGGATTGTCTCACCACCCATGTACATTACATAGACTGAGATTTTTGTTTGTGTGTCATGGAAAAATGTGATGCATTACAAAAGGTGACACAATTTTTCCTTCAAAAATTTGTGCAGTATGCAGGGAAAAACTATTTGGACAAAGCAAAACTCTCTTTTATGATTTCCCAATATGTTAGAGTGACAATACTTGCTTCTCGTCATGTCCAAGTGTGGTTTTCAATCACAAGTTCAACCACACGCATAATGGTCCGACAAGTTTCAATGTGCAAAATATGACACTCACGAAATATATGGCGTATTCAGTACCATGTTTGAAATATTAGGTATCTACACACCTAAGCTGACGAGCCAGTTCGTAGCTGTCTTTGATGCCTCGTAAGATTGATACAACAAAAGAGAGGAGGAGCTGTACGCGTTACAGAACTCACAGCAAATGATACGAAGCTGGTCTGAAATATTATGGAGTCTCTACGTGGATATCACAGCAGTGATATTGTGAGATGAAAACATAAATGTTCTTTAGAGGGTGAAAGTAATGCACTTTTTTTCTTTTCTTTTTTTTAATTCAAAGGCCAGTTGGATGTTAATATGCTATATGAGGTGTATATGAACCTTCTGTATAAACTGCAACCAATGGCCAATATACATAGAACCCTGTGTGATTGGAAATACAGCATAGTTTTATGGAAATGGCCTGATCATTCCTGCTTTTATATTTTGTTTTCACTTAGATGCTTCTGAATTCATCTGGTGTGAACAATATTGCCAAATGGATATCCAAAAGTGTTCATGACCTTCGGAAGAGGCACTGATGGAACTGTGGAATAAGCCTTTCCTTTTTTAAACTATGCCGTACTGCCATGAAGTGTGAATGACATGCTTTCTCCAGGAAAAGATAATTTGAGAGATGAATGAATGCGGCTGTTTGTTTGCTGAAGGCGGGTGTGAATATCTACCTGTTCTATTCGAGATTCTATCCGCCCACTCTTGGCCTCTTTGACGTCAGAGGGGTCTCTCCCCATTATGGCCCCAAACGAGTAGTTCTGGTCCGAAATTTTCACCTGCACCAGGTACGAGCAACATGCAGACGGAGGCATGGACAAGGGTATGACACACACACACACACACACACACACGGACAAATATGGAGGGAAGATGTACAAATATGGGTGAGGGGAGGTTAGGGTTGGGCATGCAAATTGTTCACAGGTATGCGGGATTTCATGCAATACAATATCATTGTGCCACCATGTTCAAGTTGAAGGAGATTTTGAACCGATGTGAATGCAACCATTATGACAGACAGAAAGGCGAAGAGATCAGGGTAAGACCCAAGTACATGTGAAGGAATTGTAGAAGGAATATTGATGACTTGTCAGGACAGTAATATTTATTGTAAATCAAAAACAGAGTGTGGCATCACACACAGATATATGTCCCCATTCAATTTGAAGATTTAAATAATTTTGTATATGTTTTGATCATGGGAAAAATGCAAATGAAGGAACACAGATGCATGACAGGAGCAGAGACAGGCAAAACAAAAAATAAGATAAAGAAAAGAAACAAAATTAAAGGAAAAATCATTAAAAAAAAAATCAAATTTAAGAGGTGAGATACTTATGCTAATGTTGAAAGGAGAAAAAAAAAGAGAGAATATGGCTATTTATGACATATATGCATGCACTAAGAGTTTAACACTACTGAACAAAGACCCAATGCTAGTTGAAGAGTGCCCTTTATGATTGAGAACACCAGCAACCCCTTTTTTTGTATTACTATCACATAATATCTTACATGATAAACTCAATGGAACAGTAACTCTTGATTACAAAGTATACAACAAATGATGCTCTATTCTTCTTCTTTTTTTCTTCTTCTTTTTTCTCTTTCTCTAAATCTGGAATCTTTTTTATGTCATGTCTGTCTTACGACAGGTGTCATGTAGCAAGCAGATCAAAATGGACATCTTTAGGAGGGATTTACTAAGTGTCACAGATTTTCTATTTCACATGTCATAAAACATGATTGCCCCCCACCCCCCATATCATCAGATCTTGAGTGGGTGGTATGTCATACGTTTAAATCAGAATTGGAGCCATGTAGCAAGCAGCAGGATTGAAGATGATGGGCATAATACATATTGAGGAAGAAATAATTGCTAAAATCTGATGACTAGTTGTGTCATTAAAGTATGAGCCCTCCTGCCCCCTCGCCACCCCCCCCCCCAAAAAAAAAAGAGAAATGTAAATCATTCTGAAAGACAGCACCTAGAAGCAAAGCACATGAATAAGAAGCATGTCCAGGACAGTCCTGTATGCTACATGGCTACACACTGGAGGTGTATGGGTCCCAAGAGAAGTGATATAAAAACCTTGGCCAGAAATCATTACACAGCACAGGATTCTGAGAGGCTAACGGTCAGCCAGCACAAAGACTACAAGAATGATTAATTACTATACAACTGTACAGACATGTGCAAAAATAAAAAACATCTTATACAAATAACCTGTACCCATTGCTCTATCTAGATAAGGCATGCACTGATTTGATCCATAGACATTGAACATTGTAGGCACTTGACATAAACCACTGCAGCAGGTGCAAATTATACAGGTTTATTTTTTTTTTCCAACAGCAAATCACATTTTTGTTGGCAATTCTACAGAACAAGTGAATCACTTGAACTATACCACACATAGGCTTGACAGGCAGATCCTTATAATCAAGTCACCTGCACAACGAAATACACGTAATTGTCTACAACACCCGACAAATTTCATCTTGTGCCTGCAAAGCTACCGACACAGAAAAGGGTGGGTGTGCGGAAGACCGGAAGAAGAGTGCGTTGAAGAGCCGGAAGAGGGGGTGAAGCAGAGAACAGAAAAGGTGGATATTAAAGAGAGATAAGGAAAGAAAGATGGCACATCGATGAAGAGAGGCGAGGAGTGTTACCTTGGGTATGAGTTGTCTGCGTTTGGAATGAATCTGTCATTACATATTCAAACAGAGATTGGAGTGTTAGTAGTTGATGAGACAGAGAGGAGTGGTTGGGTGGTTAAGGTGGTGTCCTCATCTGGCAAATCAGATGATGCAAAGTTTGAGGAGACCGAAACTGGAGTACCCTGGGGTGCATCCACTTCTCTTGACTATCAAACAGAACATGATGACACTCATAACAGTGCTCCTAAATAAAAACTTTCTTGAACTCTGTCCTCTATAAACAATCAAAGCCACGGTCTAGTGCACCAATCACATCATGATTGCTACATAAGTGAAGTTTAAATACTACAAATGTTGATAGGATATACTGGTTTACCCTAATAAAGGGAGTCTACAGGCAGGCTTTGACTTATAAAATGCAGGCATGGACTGCATTCAATTCCACTGGTCAGGATTTCAAAAAAATACATACATTATATATATGAACATGGCAATCCTAAAAGTTTAAAAACAAAGCATCAAAAGGGAAGGAGAAACTACTTTCATAGTCTGCATGAGAGGAAAGTTGATATATGAACAGCGACAAAGTACTCAGATGTGAACTCGTTTTGACAAAGGATGTATGGATGAAACAGCATGATTGCTGGAAATGTTGATGTGTAAATAATCAAATTTCAGAGATGAACTAGAAAAATATTAAAAAAAAAAAAAAAATCATCTGATAATCGGTACATCCAGTCTTCAATAGTGTTTGAAAACTTGTTGTTTTTCAGATGAGATAAAAATGAATCCTGTTGACACATGAAACATTTTTTTTTTTTTTTTTTGGTGCTCTCATCCTATCACTGATAATACCATTATCCTTCATTCTAGATAGTACCCAATAAATACTAAATCAACGTCATAAATCATATTGGCTGCACATTGCACCAATTGCAGCTAGAAAAGACTGATGAATGCTCATAAGCATTCATATCAAAGGAAAATAAAATCACAGCAAACATTGGCTAAGTACTAACAGTTACTGTTCATTGGTCCTAAAGTAATGAACTAGATCCTCTCCAATGTCCTGATTTTTCTTTCAAATAGGATGTAGTCAAACTTACAGTAATATGTTTCTCAAATAGTAAATAACAATCATTTTCAAAGAAGAGAAAAAATGTCATGCATCTGAGGAATAGACTTTGTGTTTATGATCGGTTTCATTCATACAATTTGGTGGAGATACATGTGGAAATCACCATAAAATTAGGATGTTGAGTGATAATTGCAAGGGAAGCAACCAAAGCCAAAAAGTCTGTGACTATCGACAAGTCACATGAGTTAAATATAATCCCATCATGACGAGAGAAAAGAATACCATAGAGAGACATGGAGGGAAGGACATGTTTGCGTCTGTCCTCACAAAAGGGTGTTTGTACATCATGCTGTTTTGATAGAGATGACCATAGCTATTACAAAAATGACTTGCATGGTTGATCATACAGCAGAACATCGCTGAGAAATGCATGCTTTCAAAATGTCTGATGATGATGTTTACATAACTCAAGGCATGCGCCAGTGGGAGGAAAAGGACAAGAATGATTAACATCTGTCATTATTTTTTAGAAAGAGATTTCAGTATCAATGATATCTTTGATAGACTTTCCATGCATTTTAATACCGTTTTTCTTTTTCGTCTTTTTTTTCCACTTGCCTTAAAAACTTTGTCTAATTCCAACGTGAACACAGCTTGAAAGCATGACAAAAGGAGTCACTACACATAAACAAAAAATTACAAATGTTCTTCCTGTTTTTTCCAAATGGCTTCTAATTCTGAGCTGGGAACACTTTGAGGAAATTAAAATCGCCTTCCATGCACCAGGAATGTAAATTTACATTTGGCTTTGTGATGCTTCATGTGAGCTTTGTTGCATAATGAATTGCAGTTTTGACACTTTGCAACACAGAAGTCACATTACATTGATATTTTGCATTAGATGGGAATTAGGACTTAGTATTGGCACCATAATTTACTGAAGATTTCTCGCAAAAATAAAGAAGCTTATAATTTGAATTCCAACTTGTTCATCATACCTGTTCTCGTTCATTCTTCTTCTTGTTCAGTTCTTCCATGGCTAGTTCATGCTCCATCTGGAATTGGTCTCTCTTTTTTAGAACGCTCTGGAAAAAAAAAAAAAAAAAGATAAGAAAGATCTCTTGTGAAGCATTTTCCATGCTTTGTCCAGGCCAAACTGAAGATTATACAGCTAGTCATGTCTCGCATTAAGTACATGTATTTAAGTCTTGTGCATCATGTCAAGTATCAAAACAATATTACAACAAAATATCTTACAATAGAGTGTTGTGTAACATCATATAGCATAAAAATTACAGTAATACTGTTCTGACTAGGCTTCCCTGACTAGGGATTTTCTATTTGCCATGGACTGGCTTTGGGCCATTCTTCAAGAAAATGTAGTATATATATGTGAAACTTACCTTTATTGATTCTGCATAGAGGATGTATTCCTTCACAAGTGGTGTGAACTCGGTTTCTTGAAATGTGTTCTATTGAAAAGTAGAAAACAGAGAGGAGAGAGTATAAAAAACAAAAACAAACTTTGATATATCCTTCCAACTGCCTACCAAATGCACTCACATAGCACACACCAGGACTCGACATTACCGGTATCCCTTGGCCACTGAAAATTGATGTTTAGCCACCAGATTTAAAAAAAACAAAAAAAAAGTATGTTTCGGGGGTCTGATTGGACAACTAGGATTCAAAATGGATTGTTACAAGTGTTTTTATTTCGGGTCACCACATATTCTTTGGGAGTCACCAAAATTTCAGATTTAGAAATTCTAGTGGCCCAAACAGGCCATCAGCAAAAAAAAAAAAAAAAAGGTAGTGTCGAGCCCTGCATACACTATGGTAAGCATACACAATACAAGACACTGATTAATGCAGTTTTATAAGCTGAACAAGAAATATCGCTATGAATGACAGAAAGTGGACTTGTCATTAAAACTCAACAGAACACATGCGAATGAAGTGTCTCTGCACTCCTTCATGCACTTTGTGTCTTTTTGTTTTGTTTAATTACAATTACAATTTTTGTTTTGGTATGTCTGGGTTCCTTTCTTTTGGATGTTTATTTCCTTGTCCTTCTTCATTGCAAATCTGATTTTCAATATGACTCGCGACCTATGGTAAAATGACGTACAGCTTCAGACATTGTAAACTTAATAATGGGATCAGCCTCGTAAAGCCAATGGCCTACTGCTGATTTCCACCACTATTACTCAAACTGTTATGTCAATCTTCATCATACACTTTTTTAAATTATGAGTATGTACTTACCTAAAATAATCTCTTGTTTGTATATGTATATTTAATTGTCTCTCTGTATGGTTTAAATTGAATTTGGGGAAATAAACTTGATTCTGTCATGACATGCGAAGTGGATCGGTCTTTACCATTTCTTCAACCGACTTGCTGCATGACTCCACCGCGTCTGCGATGTTCCCAAGAGGTCCACTGAGGGTACTCTCCGAGTTCCCCCAGAGTCTGAAGGCGGGACTGTACGTCTTCAGCTCTCCAACATACTCTGTGTAAAGACAGAAGCAAAGTTGGGAGTTCCTACAGTTCTAACATTGACACACTATAAGCCATTACAACAGGACTGCAGAGTACAATACAATATAATCCCTCACACAAACCTTTTTAATGAATTGATTTATTTTCCACTGTAATTATCATGATCATTATTATTATCACTATTACATTGAGGTACAGTGGAAGAGAAAAAAAAAAGATGGGTATAATAAAATGCATGTATTCTCTTTTTTGTGTTAAACCAGAAGGCCATTATTATAACCTCAGCATAGCAGGTACTCATTTATATACCTGAAGGTCAAAAGGGCCATTAATATTGTGGGCAAAACATCTTGTCCAAGGGTGAACATACCAGACAGGATTTGAACCCAAAATCTTCTGTTTGCAAATCCAGTGCCTTATCCACTTTACTATAGTAATATCTGAAGTGACATGATGTCTTCAGATGAGTCCTGAGAACATCTGGAGATGTACAATGTATGGTGTAATATTTTCATACACTGTTGTGTCGCTTTGTGTGCTAGTGTAGGGAATACGTAGGTTATTCACACACAAGAGACATGAACTGTGTGAAAAGTGTTTCTTTTACCATTGAATCTTCATCGCTACACACAGTTTCAGTCAGTGACTAATTGATGTTTTAGTGCAAATAGATGTTTGGGTTTGAATGTCAGATGGAGACAAAAATCTGGAGATTGGTTTAACAATGGAATGACTGTTCAGTGGAAACACAGTATCTTGTCAGAGGGTGGGATGTGGATGAAAATACAGTGGTTGGAAAGTTACATCCAGACATCCACCCACCTTTGGACTCGTTGAGTATCCTCTGCGATATCCTGTCGATGGAGCCCAGCTTCTCACCCAGCATATGCACGTATTCCCCCATGACGGTGTACTCGGGGCTGCGGTTCCTCAGCAGGGCCGCCGTCGTCGACGTCCGCAGCGACGACCCCATTCGGCTCACCAGGGAAGAGGACTGCCTACGGTGGGCCGTTAACTCCTGTCATGTGACAGAGAGAAGGTGGATGGGTTGATAAGAATGAGTGGATGTTTATAGAATGTCATGGTGTCATTTAGAGAAATTTACTTTGATGCAAGTGCAGGAGACTATCCTGTATTTTAAAAAGTATACCTCTGATAACAAATTGAACACATTAACATTATGCCAGACAAGTTTTGGCTGCTCAGACCACAAGTAGTGAATGAGTGTGGTCTGTGCTCTTCTTTGCGCCTAAACGTACCCATGCATTTCAAATTAGCTGAACTTATCAATAAATTTTCTCCAGCAGTCGGTAATCGATCCAAACTTGACATTAGTCATAGACTGATCAGCAAGCCTACTCAGATGTAGCAAATTGCCTTAGTCCAACAAAGACCCATGGTGACATGATACAGTTAAGTGGAATTTTAGGTACTCCATTCAAAAAGTAAACAATCAGTTTTCAGACATCAGCGCCAATCAGTGAGGCAAGCAGTCTATTGGGGGAACAAAGCCAAATTAGGGTTCAATACCAAAAAGGTACGTCAAACACAGTTTATGTTGCCAAGATTGTTAATAGCCCATCGTTCCTGATTTTCTGGAATAAATCACAGTGTTTGTTACTTCTCCCATTTTTCCCAGTTTATTTCAAAGGAACACATAAATTTCACATCAACCTGTGTTACACACATAAGTACAGCTTTCTGCTAATCCAGTTATGTCAGTGAGATAACTATGCAGTATACAGTGATGATCCAAACATCCAATTTCCGTTTTCCAGAATCAGAGCTCCATCAATTCTTTGTTACAAATATGTGTTTTAACAAAATTTGACACAAAAGCAAACATGAAAATGGAAAGCACCAGCATGACATTACATTATCAATTGTAAATCTGACAAGACCCCAAAATTATAATGCAAAACCAGATTGGATACATGAAGACATCAAAATGAAAATCAACCTTCCCGTCCTCTTTAAACATGTGCTTTTATAGGAAGTCTGTTCACATAAACACAAATATATTCATAATGCGAAATAATATAACAGAAGAGATATATCAGACAAAAAGCTAAAAAAAAAAAAAGCTACACCGTCACATAGTGCTGAACATAAAACCCAAAATACATCACCAGCTTCAAAGCAGGACACACAAAGGAAGTAGGAACCACAGCAGTTTTTGTTGGCAGCGGTAAAATAATTCAGCAAGCAGACAGGCAGCTGGCTTCCTGTAAAGACTGTTTTCCTTGCAGCACTTTTTACATATTTTTCTTTTTTTTCTCTACGTCATTGAAACACGTAAGCGATTACCCATGCCTTGGCTGTAAGAAAAACTTTGAGATTCTCGTTGAACGAGAGCACGGGATGCTCGGAGATGCGTTCCAGGAATTTGTTGAGCGCCCTCTGCCGGGTGGCCAGGAACTCGTTACTGGAGCGATCCAGCCGCATGCTGTGCTTCTCCGGTAGGGGCTGCAGTTCATTGGGGGTCAAAGGAGAAAATAGGATGAACGCACTTTCTGGTACACAAGAACATTTGAATTACTGGGATGTACTCTCCGATCAACAGTCTGCTTTGTTTATTTGTTTGCATTTATTGCTTATTTCCATAATCCAAGACTAATTTTACAACATTTGCACCTCATTGAAACTGATGCTCTGAAAATAATTGTAATGATCTGTAAAAAAAAAAAAAAAAAAAAAAAAAAAAAAGGTATGGTCAATACACTGCAATTACCATGGTAACATTCTTTCCTATTGCTGGTTTGTTCAAAATCAAGTCTTTGCATGCAAACAGTGTTTTCACCAAGTTTTTGTCAGAAACTAAATGCTGTCACATCAATTCAGAAGCAACCAGATGAGATCATCACTTGAAAAGGTCAAGTTGGATCACACAAACTATCACAGTACCAGGAAATGAAAATGCTGTTATTGTGTGCCACTAAAATGCATTGACTTGCACATGAAAACACACTAAGCTTATACTCTCAACCTCGCCTTAGGCTGACTCTGCAAAAGTTAAAAAAAAAAAAAAAAAAAAAATGGCTAAGTCCAAGGAAAATTCTAACCTGGATGGATATAAAAATGTGCTAATTCTACTGCGTAAGTCATAATTCATGCAAAGTCGAAGGACATTCCCTGGTGCCTCTGCATTTGACCGAGGCGAGGTTGACTGTACCTCCATATTTTTTTGAATGTCGGGGCTGTCCCAATAAATATGTGCAAGGTCACTTTCATATACAGTACAAATGAATTTTGCCATGGCATATAGTGTGTATACTGGACTATCTATCTGAACAAGAGTATTTGCAAGCCTGGGTACCATTTCATGAAAGTTGTCAGCCCTGACAAGTTGTCAGTCTCTGACAATAACCATAGTAACAGTCAGTGACCAGAGCATCTCAGCCAATCAAAACCAAGAGTTTTGCTGAAATTGTCAGAGACTGACAACTTGTCAGCGCAGACTAAATTGATGAAACACCCCCATGGAGGATATCAGTCATGGAGCACCTGTAGTGGTTTGCTTGCTTTATATCTGTTTGGTTCAGTCCTGGTGGATAGTATCTAGTAGATAGTTTGATTAATAGAACTCTCTGTCCACTCAAACTTGTACTTCACTAAATCATCCTTGTAAATGTTGTAAAATGCATCTAGCCTAATGCATTTGCCTCCTGGTACAACTACCATTAAAAAGTCATTAAATTTGACAGCATTGTTGCTGGTAGTTTTAAAAGCATGAAAAATCATGCTTTTTTCTTTTTTTTTTTTTTTTTGTAAAGTCTTAAACAGCCAGCATTCAAATAATGCACAACAAGGAGTTACAGTGCATATTACCCGAGTTAATCCTTTTTCAATACAGGTAAACAATATCATAAGGGCCATGCAGCACATTCCTTTTTAACATCAGCATTATGGCTCTGACAAGATTCTAGGCATGCCCAATGGTTGGTTCCCACTGCCGATCAGATCTACTCGATCAAGCCTGACCAAATTATTTTGGCCCGGTTGGGTTTGCTCGGCAAGGGCGATCAGGGTCGAATGGGATCAATCTACAATGTACCTTGATCGGCATTGGTCTGGCTTCCCACACGATATTTTTTGACCATCAAAAAATATCGTGTAGGAAGCCAGACCAATTACTTCCCACACGATATTTTTTGACGGTCAAAAAATATCGTGTAAGAAGCCAGACCAATGCTGATGAAGGTAGATCAACCCCAATTGACCGCGACCAGGCCAAAATAATTTGGTCAGGCTTGATCAAGTAATCTGATTGGCAGAGGGAACCACCACCACAGACCACTGGCCATGCAACATAAAAACCACCAAAACATTTCTACTAATTGGCTGTATTTGATAAGCTTTATTTGGGGGGTTTGTGGTTGGTTTCTTGCTCTTGGGTGATTGTCTGTTTGCTTGATGGTTTGTTTGTTTGTTTGTTTGTTTGTTTGTTTGTTTGTTTGTTTGTTTGTTTGTTTGTTTGTTTGTTTGTTTGTTTGTTTGTTTGTTTGTTTGTTTGTTTGTTTGTTTGTTTGTTTGTTTGTTTGTTTGTTTGTTTGTTTGTTTGTTTGTTTGTTTGTAAGAAAGAAGAGGGACAGGATTTCTACAATATCTTATTCATCTCACCGGAACTAGATGCGTTGGATGCATCTCAGCAAGCTTCTGCCGTAGCCATAGAAAATCCTGGTACCTTCTTCTGACCGCGTACTCTGGATTATCAAATGAACTCCTTGTGGTCTACAGATTGGATGATGTAAATACACAAACAAAAGACTGCTTTGCAGTGACTGATATATTACTACCCTGCTCAACATGTCAAAGTGAACCACAGATACTACATTACACAACAGCAGAGCTGAAAAGGATCAAAAGGTCAAAGATATTTCCTTTTGGTTAATGTGGCATGTTTATAACCATCCACATTTTCTGCATTTTTCTCCAAGTGTGATAACAATTTTCCTAGAATGATGCTGCTTAAGTAGGTAAATGGGCTTTTAAGTAATAGAGAAAGATAACGATCTAAAAACAAAATCACATGCTGACTCCCTAATGCTTGTATTCTTAACCATAAGCATTGTGGGTAAAATTATAGAAATTGGTGAAATTGCTGACTGAGCTGCATGGCAGCGTTTAAATAAATGCGAAAAACATTCCAGCATAAATAAGAATTATTTGGTCACTATCAAGAGATCTACAAGTGTATGAACAAATATCCTCATGACAATTAATCATTTACTGACTAGTTCATTCTATCACCACTGCCAATTATAGATACCAAGTCTGGCAAATCAAATCACTTACAGATTTTCACATCATTGAAGCATTAAGTATTAGATTTCAACCAATTCCTTTTTGTTTTTCTCATAACTTTATTTTACACAATATCAGTGACTCTAAATACAACGTAGAACCTCAAGGATCAGCTGATGCACTGATATGGCTTTAACATGCATTTCCCACAGACACCTGTCCAGGTATATTCGGAACTAGTCTTCAACAGGTTAAGTACGGTTGCCTAACATACCTTGGTTGTCACGCGATAGCTGACAAATGACTCAATCTTCCCAACGTGCTTCATGGGGTCATCGACCTTGATGAAGAGATCCTTGGTGTCCTGGTCATCTTCGAATTTGAATGCACCAATCAGGGCTCTCATCTTGGTGATGGTGTTCCCACCAGGGGAGGCAAGGACTGTCTGCAAACGAAATCAAAATGATTTTGTATTATAAGCCAGTTCGGGGTTCCACATTGAGCATGAGCAGAAAAAGGTCATCCGTACTAGCAAAGCATGTTGGTTGTTGAATTCACGGAGATAAGCATCTGTGATGTAATGATTATTCAAGTGATCCTTATAAGTTGTGCTTGCCAGCACATCCTCCTGACAGCAATAACGGTATTTCACAATACTAACAGAAAAAGTAACAAATACATTCAATGCAAATTCATGAAATGGATGCTTTCCAAAGTGGTAACTGTGGATCATTCTGGTCACCTGTTCTTCGCAACTTCATCCTACATGTATGTTTGAACATGACTGATGAATTCCATGAATATTGTTACATCAAGCAAGCTTACACCTTCTGTCGCTTGAAAACTAGTGGAGTGCCTAACCAACTGAGAAAGAAGAAAGGTCATGTGTACCCATATGCCCATGAGCTAACCCCGAACTGACTTATTGTGAGAGGGTTTTTTTCCCTAATTCATTGGGGGTCAAGGTCACTCATATACCAAAAGATATGTTCAAAAGTGGCTCCATGTGACAAACTGTAAAACAAGGAATTTTTGCGTGCATTTTAATTTCGCGAAGTTCACAAGAGCCAAGATTCGCAAAATCAAAATGCATGTGTAAGAAAGGCTCATTGTCTCTGCTAATGTACTAGATGCCAGAGGCACTTCGCAAAAATTTCATGCCGAGAAAAAGGCCGTTGGCTCCAATTCGCAAAAATTCCATTCCGCTAAAATATCATGTTTTACAGTACTAGGCAATATGCCATCACTGATGTGATTTTCTGCAATTTGATTTGATTTGATATGATTCCTGCATATGGCAAATAACATACTCATAAATGCATGTGACCAAAAAAAAGAAACAAAAACAAAACTGTGATATACAGTATTTACCACACAATTGCATACTTCACCACATCTGCATGCAATATTTCATTTTGTGAACATGCACAAACAGGAGTAATCTTTAAATAGGAAAATAAAGGAAGTGAAACTGATTTTTCTTGAAGTATGGTAGGGACTGTAAGTTAGAACTAGTGAGAAGTATAGTAAGCTGAGACAATTGGCGATGTTGAAAACTGCATTGTATGTCAATGTATGCAAAACCATTTTTCTTTGTCACGAATTAGATATGCCCCAATCAAAAGACTGTTCATCCATCAAGTGTGCATTGTCAAAGCACGTCCCAGCAAACACAAACACAGGTGTGTCTCGGTTGAGTTTTCTCACAAGTGGCTTTTCATGGATGAAGTGTCATACTTTTGAATGAACATCGATAGATCTTCTTTCAGGAACAGTAACCTTTCACACGACGGATGATTGATTCACTTCATTAAGAGACTTTGGATCAAGGAAAGGATTCTCTGTGTGCTCGCTGCACGAACAAGTTTGATCAGGGGAACATATTACGTGTCAACACACAGAACACTAACAAACAGCTGGAACCACACTGTACATACATCCACCTCTTCAAATACAGGGGTCTTAATAGAGATTTATTCCTTTCTGTTCTTTTGTGTCTGACAGTGTGTTCATTGTTTGTGAGGCTGAAAATAAATCAATCCACTGCCATAAACCTTTGATCATGTCATCAGATGGCCCTAAAACCAATCAAGGTAATATAATTGTGAATAACCTTGTCTATGAGAAACTTTATGCAAACATGAAAACGAGCCGGTGATGGAGGTTTTAAGAAAAAAAAAAATATTCTGAAGAACACAATATACATGTACATTTCCTGTTGATAAGAGGTCCTTTCAATCTACTAGCAAACAAGCCATAATGATCACATTCTGAATTGTAATATTGGATAAAGTGATATCCAAAGTGATAAGCTGTACTCCATATTCACCACATGCATGTGACAAGAAATGTTGATAACTGGTTGCAAAAGAAAGCCACAAAAGAGTATTCTGAGTTATGCAGCTGTCACAACAGATATGAATTTCACTTAGGGGTTACAAATTTTACAAAACTCTGAAGTCCAGCTACCCTAAAGTTCCTGAAGAGCAGTGTCATCAAACATTTAAATTTTTATGGTCAGCAAGACACTCTGGTGTAAAGCATTTACCTTTATTTAATTACTATTACAAAGTTCAGACTACCCAGGTAATCTATCCAACTATTAAGCTTTTTTTCCCCTCTTCTTTTTTTTTTTTTTTTTTTTTTTTACACAGCCAGTTTGGATATGGGGGAGGGGACTGGGTGTCCAGCCCACAATGTTGAAATGGCTTTTGTGTGTGTGTTTTTAATGTGAAACAGAATGATGTGATGCATACAAGTTTTATTGACCCATTTGTGTCCTGATGAAACATCAAATGTATTTGATATCCGGTAATTTATTCTTCAAGAATATAACCATTTCATATCTGATATAGATCTGCTTCTTTCCCCATCTTTCTCTAACTGGAAATCTACAGATGATAATAATAGCGACTATTTGTATTGCGCACAGGTCCACGTTTCAGTCACCAGCAACCATGTATTGTACTGCAAAAACAGAACAAAAAAAAATAAACAAATGCTATCAAGTAGCCATGGGAATGTTGTAGCTGGTATAGTCACCTATTTATTGATATGATCGCAAAAATCATTTCTGAATACTAATCAAGGGCACACAATGACTCACAAAGCAACATTCACCTTTTTTTTTTTTTTTTTAGGATTCATTCTTTTCCTTTCCATTCTTGGCTTTACCAATTTCATGAAAATAATACAAAGCAGGGCCTGCAGAGCATTTTCAAAAGTGTGGGGACCCACAAGCAAAAAAATAAAAACAAAAATAACATAATAAAGGTGTCCAGTGGAAAAACATAACCTTACCGCACTCACACTTCAAGATCTCTATCTATTTCTATTTAGTGCCACTTACGTACTTCCGGGTTAAAAAAAAAAAAAAGTGGGGGGGGGGGCCAAAATGATGGCACCTTATGTATTACTTTGTATGGTGCACAAAAAGTGTGGGGGCCAGAGCCCCCATGGTTCCGCTGGCCATGCAAAGTAATGATAAATCTAAATATTTTTGATAGCTACAAAGAGCTTTAAGAACTACTGGGTGCTGCCAAACCTGAAGGAAATTGCTGGTCTGCATGTCTACAGCTATGGTTCATAACTCATATTTTGAAGCAGTAATTAGCATTGATCTTTGTCCATATTTTTTTTTTTTTTCTAATGGACATTTTCAACTTTTGCAGCTCAAGGATCATGTTCTAGACCTGTTCACGTTCCATCAGGGGTGTCCAAAGACATGGTCCTTGGCCCATCAAATTTCTAACTTTCGTCAAGAACCTCCCTGATAACATCTCATCCAAGGTCTACCTCTTTGCTGGTGATTGTACCATCTAAAGCTATGAGGACTGAGCAGCACTTCAACAAGATCTGTGAATCCTTGACAAGTGATAGGAGAAATGGCAAATGAAATGAATGTCTGATTTATTAATGTAATCTTATATGCTTCACAAGGAAGCCTCGCCTAATCCATCACACCTTTAACCCATTGAGGACAGCCTGATTTTGCTACGACACGTATTTCCCATAGACAGCTGCACCAGTATACTCAGCACTCGTCCTCAACGGTTTAACCTCTCTGGCCATCAACTTGAGTTAGAGTCCAGTCCACTTGCAGAATGATAAAGAGTTTCAAACTCTCGTCTATCGATTTCCTGCATGACGCAAACTCAGCAGATTACCAACATTCCACAATGATGAAACATGGCATCATTGATCATAGACCCTATCCCATATGTTGGATGACCATGAGTCCATAGCACTAACTCAGCACAAGCCCACAAATAACAAGAGGAATATCACCCTGATGTCAACGCTACCTTTGGGGCTAATGTACTTTGTATCCGTATCATCATCTTAAATTCTGAAAACACAAATTCCACCAAAAACACATGTAACACTTAATGGATCATTTCCAATGACTCACAAAAATTTGTAACCAAATCGGATATTAAATCCAAAAGTTTTTGTTATCTACATCAACTATCATGTTGTTGTCCAAAACAACTTGCTCTTTGTGATCATCTACAAACAGTAATTCACAACTGCAACAATCTGAAACAGATGTTACTACTAGTAGACACCTAGAACTAGTTGCTAGCAATCTAATATTGTGAGATGTATCTTCATGTAGAGTAAGCTGTCCAGAATCTGACCACTTAAGCTTTTCCGCAATATTTATTCTTCTAAAATAACTCATAAAAAAAAATAAAAAAAATCTACTATAGAGTAATCAACCCCGTTTGCGCCAGGCCTTGTACAGGGAGCCTATTTGCGGCAGGGGCATTTCATTCATCGATGAAAAGGCCCAATCAAGTGTCACTTCCCATAACACTTGCAACTAACTCCTGCTAAGCGTGCTACAGCGGGACTAAGCAGATGTTCATTAGCTGTTTTATTGATGAATGAAACTGCCCTTGCCACAAATGGGCATCCTGTTGCAAACAGGGTTGATTACTTTACAATGCATGTATACGTATTACACTATTACACTACTTAAGTTTTACCTCAATGTTGATTTTCTTATTACCGGTATATATCAAAGAATTCCAGAAAATCCAAAAATACATGTATATCACTATAATACTGGACCAGAATGAGACAGCCCACAGACAGAATGCAAGCAGGCGCTATGCACGTTCAGTGTTTGGAAAATGCGTACAAGGGCCGCTGAAAATGTTGGTGCAAGGTTATTCATTAGAGACGTTGTGGCACCCCACCCGTTGGTGGTCAAATTACGTAAAGTTGGCACAACAAGTCTGCATACAACCCCTGTAGTTAGTCATTGCATCAGCAAGTATGGAGGTTTTGTTTTTCTTAAATTACATTTTTGCTTGCGATTTTCATAAGCGAAAAACTCACCAAAAAACCACATAGAATCTATAATGTTATATTCAAAAATGATTTTGTGTTTTTACGGCAACCCTGATTCTTATAATCTTAACATTAGTTAGATTAAGCCCCCCCCCCCCCCAGCCGATTTTATCGTTTTCTTGTAAAAATCTTGCATTTTAATAACTTTTCACGTTTATGATTTTCCCATTATTGTAGCAAGCGCCGTAGCCACCGCTAGCGGCCCTAGCGGCTTTGATTTGCTGATCATCGTAAGTAGAGAGCTGAGCCAGCGCGCGGCGTCCGCGGGCAGTCGTAAATCACACAACACCCATAGCGACTCCCACGGCAGCAACTGCACAGCTCTTCACAGGCTCTGATCGGGCCAGCCAATTTCACTGAAACAGGCATTGCAAGGTCCATTTTGTGTACCGTTGTAACATACTGAGCCTACGTGAGGTCGATAAATTTTCCTTTAAAAAAATAAGAAAACACTTCAATTTTGAAAAAAGTGAAGTCTCGATACTGCCATATTTTGCGCAATGTGGATTAAGTACAAAAATACACCCAAGGTCACAACAAATAAGTGCGAAATTTCGACTTAGCACGCCGAACAGATCGTCCTCCTCGGGCTACTAGCGGTATGTAGCAGAACCAAACCCACATACAGGATGGCAAAAGTAGTTCAGGTTTGTGATTCGAACATGTTGTTTGCAGTACGGCCGTATTACTTTTGAAAAGAATGATATCAATGCACCCCTGTCATAACTGCTACAGCTAGCGATCGTCGCGAATGGGCTCAGAAACCGAGCACACTGCATGTGTAGAAAACGATGTACATGCGCGAGAGTGCCATCTAGTGCTGAATGACGAACGCTAAATGAAGTTCAAAGACACACCACGTACACACAGCACACACAAGACAGAAAGAGGCAGACACAAGCACACACAAATAAAATTTATTTCTCAACCACCTGGACGTTTACTGGTAGAAGATTCTAGCCGGTAGTGGAGTGGTAGGCCTAACGTTAGATCTCGTAGTCCTATATAAGTAAGATGGACAAGTAAGTTTAACTGAAGTAGGGTACTACATGCATTGCATCGGTGTCAACACGTTTATGGCAAAACTGTGTAAATTTAATGAACTGACGAGTGATCATGATGTCCATCATCACCTGATCACATCATCAGTCGGTCCTATTTTATATTGCATCGTATTCGTTCGTACTCCTTGTCTTCTAAGTTCTAAAACTACAGCCTACGGCTACACCGTAATTTAATGTAATTTCTTTCATTGCACTATAAGGTTTACAAATCGTCATGATTTAATTTACCGGTATAACTCCTATTCCTCTAACGTTACATACATGCACTGCCACGCACTGATCGCTGATCATCAGCTGTGCAGTGTGTAGCCAGCTCACGAACGAACGAAACAGTAGAGTCTACAATACAGTACAGTACAGCCACATCACAGGCCACAATCAATCGACAGAACGATCAAAACATAATAAAACTTGACATAGAAAATGTGACGCGTACATGACATATTTTTAGGAATATACAGTAATTTAACACCTATCTTACCGATATGATTTCTTCTTCTTCGTCATCCATCGCAGCCGCTAAAGGATGGACATCATCCTCTGGTTTGTCGCTATTCTGGTCGACATTGTTGATGGTGGGTGTTTCTGAATTTTCTGCCATGTTGGAAAGTTGACGTGACCAATCATAGATAGAACTCCATAAATTGCAGATCTTAAAAATAAATATTAAAATTTGTCCTTTATGAACATGTAAAAGTGAAGTATTAATATTTTATTCATATAAAAGATTAAAATAGAAATGTTTTTTTAATTTTTTATTTCATCATGGTGAGTTATATCTCTAAATTCATAACAGGTAAATGATAATGTTGTCGTCTGCTTTGTTCACATATACCGGAACTCCATTTTGACCTTGTGCTATGTTTTTTCGTTCTGAAAAGGAGATTGCATCAATAATTTTCGGTACAAATTCATTACACAATCATGTCTGTTCCAGGCTCAAGCTCTACGCAAGGTAGAATTTCCTTTGCTTCATGTAATTTACCGGTATTTAGTTGTTCCACAGTAAGTGACGTAATGGGCAGTCCCATATGCTCAGTTTTGTGTTAGTGTGCATGTCAATAGACAATTGAGAGAGTGATCGTTTTAGAATAAATTCTAAGTTTTGGTGGTGCAATTCAATTAATTTCTATTCAATTAGATTTATTCAAAGCCCAAAACCAAGCATATATCAGAGATAACATAAAGCATTGTAATATACAATATACAGACACTAACTAGTCCACCAACTAAAATTTACTTATTATAATCATGCCAAATGACTAAATTTAATCATGCTAATGACATGTGATGAATTTCCTTAAGATTAATTTTTAATACGTTCTTTATAGGAATCTCAGTTCATGTAAGAGATTGAGATTTTGACTTGTTTTTAATTTTTTGTTTAATTGAAAGTTATTTGAGATACAATCTAACATCAATAATGTTCCCCATGTTCCCTGTTTTTGGTATTGTTTCTTGGGTTTCAACCTTACATTTTATTTACAAAGAAGGTCACAATGCGCAATGACATGTGCAAGCTTTGTCAATGCATTCACTTTACCTGAAGTTGTAAACTGTCTAGTCTCAAATGACATTATATTTCATGTGCAATAATTGTGGCTTCATCATGCTACAACTGTAATCTGTGCTATGGTTTTGATTTGGAGATCATTGCATTAACTAGTTATGACCGACCTGCAGCCTCATGCAAGCAGTGAAACAGTCATGTGCATGTGCTCAATATGATGGGATAGTAACAATCATGCTTCAAAATGAAGCAAACTGAAATGAGAGTTAGGAACTTTACAGAGATTGGCAGCAATTTGAGCAGTTCTAAAGACTTAAATTAAAATTTGAGTGTAGATTTCTTGCTAAAGCTGTTGAATCCATGTTTGTGCGGTATTTGAAAAACTTTTAGTTCTAGAGACCCATCCTTAGATATACGAACCTGCCACATTAATTTGAGTAGTACAACATCGCGCATCTGCATGATGATTCCTCCACAAGATGCTGAAATTTTTCTCAGTGGTAAAAAAGAAAAGCAATTTCAAATGTATTTGATGCAGATCATCGGATCATTCTTGATATACTGGTATTTAAAGGGATGGTACAGTATTGGTAGTGATGAGAATTGGGCTTATAACTTTTCGGGAGATACCAAGAAAATGCTTATGAAATAGTACAGAACATACCGTCTTAAGAGGAATTCAAAGTTTATTTGATGAAAATCATTTGATGAAAATCGGGTTTGGTATAACTTAAACATTCAAAAACAAAGTAAAGCAAAGTGATCTTAATAAAAAGTGGGTCCCACACTTTATTAGAATCGCTCTGTTTTGGATATCTAAGCCATTTCAAAACCAATTTTCATCAATTAAACATTGAATTCCTCATGGAATTACATGCTCTCATATTTCATAAGAGGTTTCTCATTATCTCACTGAAAAATGTTAGAAACCTGAAATTAGGTCTCAACCAAAACTATACGATCCCTTTAAGGTTCATTTGTGTGTTGTCTTCTTAGCTTTTAAGGTGAAGCCAAAGTAGAGATATAAACAATGAACGATGACCACTCTAGAAAAATGTTTGTTTTAAATAATGAAATTTGTTTGTATATTTGTCTCTAATATACAGTGCAGCAGAACCACAACAGGATGGCCATTTTAGAAGACTTGCAGGAGAAGAAAAAGAGAATGAGAATGCAGTCTACTGGACCGGGAAGGTGGGCATTGCACCGACAACATGTGACATAGTTGTTTCAAATCTCTTCCAGTGGGCTTTTTTTTTTTTTTTTTTTTTTTTTTTTTTGGGGGGGGGGGCTAATTTCATATTCTCTTATGTGCTGTCCTTGGATTTTTACTCAGATTAAAAGTCAATGATTTAGTGTTAAACAATGTCTGGTTTTATTATTCTTATAACTCTGAAAATTATGCAACAATGTTAGGATTTTAAGTGAATTAGAGTTTAAAACGAATGAGCTGCAAAAGCGAGGATGATCAAAGAAAATATGGGAGAGAAAGGTGGAGGAGGAGCTTGGGAAAGTTGGCTTGAGGAAGGAGGATGCCCCTTTAGATTGTTTAACATATAATTACTCTCATGAGAGCATATTACAGAATTTACAATATATCCACAGATACACAGCCTTAATAAATAAATAAATGAAAAATCCAAAGATATTCTTATTCTGTCAACATGAACATGCATTGCAAATGCTTTGGTAAATCCTATGATATCAAATCATTTAAATGTAAATATGTTTTCATAGACTTGCTTAATGAATTAATGATTGTTTTGTTAAATGTTGAACTGCATGACATATACAATTTGTACTTGTACAGCTTTCATTGGCAACATCTGCCTTCCATGCATGTGTATTATCCAATCTGTCCCTATAAAATAATTTAAAACCATTGGTAATGCAGTGACTCATTCATTGCACTGCATTTTCTCTAAACTAAACAATGAGAAATTATGCAATAACTAATCATGCCTTCCAGATGGTTTAACATAAATATGTGGTATATTACTCTCACAAGGGCATATTATCTATACCAAATTTACAATTCATCCTCATATACACAGCCTGAATGAATAAATGAATTAAAACTAGAAAAGCACTCTGAGAGCGCAGACCTCCGCCAAGCATGCAGCTCATTTCCACCACTGATCATTTCCACCACTGATCATAGAGATATCAGTGATTTCTACCTATACGTACTTATATAGCATTGTGTGCTGAAAGTCGCCCGATATCCCAATATAGAAGCCTTTGTTACATCATAAACCCTCAGCTGCACGGCGCGCCTCACCCTAGCAGAAACTAGAGCACGCGCTTTAGTGCGCGCATGCAAACCTCAAATACGCACAGCCTGAAATCCCAAGTTCATTTACCCTACCTGCCAAAATATAAAAAATCCTTCATAAATTCCCCCAAAGTTCTCGGATCACTACCAAAAGTTCATCGTTTGTTACTTGTGTCATTTTCAACCTTTCCTGCAAGTTTCATCTCAATCTGTTAACTACTTTTTGAGTTATTTTGCACAGGGACGAACAAACAAACGGTAACGAAAACATAACCTCCTCCCTTGGCGGAGGTAAAAAGAAAATCCAGAGGTGTTTTTATCCAGTCAACATGAATATGTATTGCAAATGCTATGGTGTCATTTGGATATAAATCTGTTTGAATTGGCTATTATAATCAAATATTAATAATGTTGGACTTTATCACATTTAAGTGTTGTACTTGTACAGCTTTCATTGCCAACATCTGATCTGTCCTCCCAAGTGAATGTGTAGTGTATTATCTTGTCTGTTCATGTAAAAAGAAAGCATCAGCCATTAGAAATGCAGTGATCTATTCATTCTTGCATTGCAGATTTCTGAAATCAATGCTGTTTGGCTGATTATTTGAACTGAAGGTTTACATTGTTGAGCTACACATGCCATATTGTTAAAGGGATGGTACAGTAGTGGTGGAGATTAGGATCAGGCTTTTAACTTTTGCGAGATACCAAGAAACCACCTGTGAAATAGTACATGGCATAACATTCTAAGAGGAATTCAAAGTTTATTTGATGAAAATAGGTTTTGGAATTGCTGAGACATCCAAAAACAAAGTGGAACAAAGTGATCATAATAAAAGGTGGGTCCCACCTTTCATTAGGATCACTCTGTTTTGGATATCTCAGCCATTACAAAACCAATTTTCATCAAATAAACACTGAATTCCACTTAAAATTAGATGCTCTTTCATATTTCATAAGCAGTTTCTCATTTTCTTGTCAAAAAATGTTATAAACCTGCAGTCGTGTCTCAACCAAAACTATATGATCCCTTTAACTAACTTTCACTCAAAGCCTTTTTTCTTTTGTTTTCTTATTTTTTTTTTTTTTGTGAATAGCTCATCATCTCTTCCTATGAAGGATAGCTCAATGAGGGTGAGTATTAATCTTGTATTCAGGACAACTGTATGTAACAGAGTTTTTACATGCAATGTCTACTTACATGCAAACTTATGTATAAATTTATGTGTTTATACATTCATATATTCATATATTTGTATGTTTATATATTTATATATTTATATACACATCAGGGCTTGATGCTAACTTTTTTGTCTGGTGGCCCATTTGAGCCACTAAAATCTTTCAATCTGAAATTTTGGTGGGTCAAAAATGAAATATGGTGAAATAAAAGCAAATAAAAGCAAAAGTAACACTCATTTTCAATCTTAGCTGCCCAATCGGGCTACCAAAAGATAAATCTGGTGACCCGACACCAATTTTTAATGGTCCTTGGCAACTGGACCACTGCTAATGTTGAGCCCAGTAGGCCTGTGTAAATTTGTCTCTAGAGCCTTTAATCTTGACTTTAATCCTTCCCCTTCTGATCAATAATTGACAGGTGTACATTTATGTTGGATCTGAAATATTTGTATCCAGCTTCTACTCGAAGTAAGAACTCTATATTTGTCATTCATCTTTAAATTGCATATTATGTAAATGATTTTCCTACTGAATATATCCCATTCCTTGTACATGTAGATGACAAGAGAAGAGGCCCACTCTTCTGCATTGAAGCAACAACAGGCTCTGCAGGTAAAAACCAAAATATGGGTAGTATAATGACTTTCTAGACCATTCTGATAGTACTGGCACACTTGGGGTGTCTTGCATTTTGTCAGTCTGTCATGAGTCTAAGTTTGTGCTTGCTACCGAGATATCCCTCATACATGTATATTGTACATATGACTCAGCAAACAAAAAAATTTCCTATCAATGCAAGTGAACAAAATAGGGCCGAAATAAAAGAGATATCTAAACCTACAACATAAAATGAGCAATGACATATAAAATCATAAGAAAAAGTTAATTAGATGATATAGTTTTGGTTGAGTTTAGGGATTCAGATATTAGCTCTTTGCAAGATAATTAGAAACCACTCATGAAATATTAAAGAGCATACAAAATTATCAAAGGGAATTCAAAGTTTATTTGGTGAAATTTGGTTTTGAAATGGCTTAGATAGCATAGAACAAAGTGGTACTGATAAAAGGTAGGTAGGGATTTTATTAGGACCACTTTGGCTTTGAATATTTCAGCCATTTCAGGACTTATCCAGTTTTTTCAAATACCTCAGTTACATGTCGATTCAAAGAGAAGGTCTGCAATAACCTGTATCTGCACATACTCGGGTTGCAACCGTGAACGGGCAGATAGGTGTGAATTGTATTCTTACAACATCACCCCATTGCCATTGTCTTATTGCATGTGTCTAATCATATACATGTATGGGGGATATGCAAAATCTAACATCAAGTGTGAAATGAAGCGTCTATTTGTTCTTTTTTATTCCTCTTTTGAGCTGGAAAATTTTGAAGAGACACCTCGCAATTCAAAAATGCAAATCTGCAAGGTACTTTAAAGTGTCATGTTTGAATAACCATGCTTGGAAGCTTTTCATATCATGAAAGGGTGTGACAGAAATCCATACTATTATTGATGGCCTTACATGTTTCAAGGCTGCAAATGCTTTAAAAAGTACAAGAAGGTAAATTGTAAGTATTCATATTTTGTATTTTTTTTAGAGAGCGGATGAGAATTATATAATACATATTCAGTTTCTAACTCAATAAATTATTCATAACACTCAGCTATTTGTCCAGAGGATTAAGAGATTCATGCTATTAAGCATCAGGGTCTGTTAATTGACTTTGTGATGAATTTTTGATAATGGTGATGCTGTATTAGTAATGCCTGATTAACCAGTGTTGATCGCGTAAAGAACACTACCAGGCTTACATAAATGTAATGTCTCTGTGAAGAAAGAAAGTTCTTGATATTTCTGTGTGTTTTTTTTTTTTTTTCTCTCTTTCTCTTCTCCCATAGCATGCACACGAAAACTCCTCTGCATACTTCATCACCCAAGACTCTTCGTTTGGCAACCTGATTCTCCCCGTGATCCCTCGACTGCCGGCCCCTCCGGAATAGCGCCATTACGGAGCATCGCAATATCGATTGATGCATTGAAGACTGCCATCTTTCATCTTTGTCCACTTATCAAACTTTCTGTGGCAACTGGCCGAGAGAGGAGAAGAGTTGAAAAGTGACTATGTCACTCAAGAGGCCAAAGAAAATCCACATCTTCTCCATCGCAGCATCCTCTACACAAGATCGGGGCATGGTTGAAGTGATAGCCCCCTCTATGTTGCCTTCCTCATTTCATAGCTATTTGTTAAAAGAGATATTTAACTACTGTATACTGTATAGAACAAGGGAGACAAAGTGAAAAAGAAGAAGAAGACAAAAACACTAGCACACTTGAAAATTGTGTGATGCACGTGTTCGACATGGACACACGATTCTAAATGCTCATAGATGAACTGAACCCCATTGGTTACTTCATTTGTTGTCTGATGCATGTACAAGAAAAGAAAAGAGCGGAGTGCAAAGAGAGAGAAAGAGAGAGAGAGAACATGTATGTATGCACTTGTGTGTGTGTGTATCATTTGCCTGGCATCATGTACACTTTAAGACAATGCTTCTAAGCCTTTTTTTTTATTCCAGGGCCCACTTTAGCTCAGACAACTTTTTTTCAAATCCCAGTCAGATATAATACAAATATACTACATTTATTTTTTTGGCTGACATTGTGGCCCACCATAGAGAGCATCACGGCCCACTGGTTGAGAAGTAGGGTCCTAAGATACATGTATAGCAGCCTATTTTCCTCCTGCTTTCCCTCACAAAGGAAGACTTCCTTACCATGCTTTACCCCCCTCCCCATATCCACCTGCCAAATCTAATTCCCCCCACTTTTTGTGTTCAGCTATAAAAGTATGATGCCGATTGTGATCCAAGAGGCTTATGTGATTACATGACATTTGCTCCTACGACAATTGCTCTGGTCTTTGCTTTCTTTGAGGACTTTTGTAGGGTTGGCATACCTGCCAACCCTGAGACTTAATAAATCTGAACAAGCAAAGAAAAATTGTTTAAAAATCTGAACTTTCATAAATTTCATATACTTCACTATTAACAGATATTTCCCAAAAATCAGAACACACCGAAATTAATGTGTTTTCTTTCAGCGAAAAATCTGAATATTCAGATTAAAACTGAACAGTTGGCAGGTATGGGTTAGGGTTGTGATAGGGTTTTAGCTTTATTTCCATGTGAGGATTAGCATTAGGGTTAGGATTATGTTTTGTGTTTGGCTTTCATAGCATGCAGATATTTCATGGGAGCAATTGTGGCAGGAGCATATATGTCATGGCAAAAGGAGAGGGTGCCAGCATACTATAAAAGTGGATATTTTCGCGTGAGTAATTTTTCGCGCTCGGCCAGGTAAGATGGATTTCTTGTGTTTTTAATTCCACGGAATCAGGACATGAACTACTGGAACATATGGCATGCAAAAATATTTGTGTGCCTTTATTTTTGCGCTAGTGTCTGGTTGCGCGAAATGCGCCGAAATCTCCACTTTTACAGTACTTCTTTTGGGACCATTGTGAAACACTGTGATTTCGCCTATCTTGGCTCCTCGTGAAATTTGTGAAAGTTTCATGCATGCTAAAAAGTTTTGGTTTTACAGCAGTTGTCTCAGAACCAGTGCAGCAGTAAGAGCTGGAGGGGGGGGGGGGTAAAGAAAACAGGCATTTTCTTTTAGCATAGCTTCATAAACTAATTTATGAAGATTTTGTGATCATTGTTTATAATTTAAAATGATTGCAGCTGCCATGGCAATGTCTCTCATCCTAACAGCTGATTGGTTGTTTGTAAGTTGTTGCCACGGTTACTGCACTACTTGTATCTTGTGAACATTTCTAGTACAGTGTGAAATTAGGCCGAGATATAATTCTGATTTTATAGTTTTGTAATGAAAACATGCCACATTTGTGTCGTGATATATTGTACTTGTACATTTGACTTGATCATAGACATTATATACCTCAGGGTTTGTACCTATACTGTAGTCCCAGACATGCAACACTGCGTGTGGACTTTGTCAAATAATGGTTTGCGAGAACTATTCTTGGGGCAAGTTGAAAATTCCTGTCAATAGCCTTAAAGTGAATGAGGTATTTCAATTGTTCATTTGTTTTCACCATAAAATCTTTCATTCCTCACAGCTGAAGAAACAAAATTAACATGTAAGACTGCTTGGAGGGATTGTGCTGTATACATGTACTATTAAAGTTCACATGCGTTTCCATGCAACCAACTTGTAAGAATAGGCTACTTTTATGAGTATTGCTTGCAAATTGGAATCCTCCATATTTTGGTGCAGTTAAAGGGATCGTATAGTTTTGGTTGAGACCTAATTTCAGGTTTCTAACATTTTTTGGTGTGATAATGAGAAACCTGGTATGAAATATGAAAGAGCATGTAATTCCATGAGGAATTCAACGTTTATTTGATGAGAATTGGTTTTGAAATGGCTGAGATATCCAAAACAAAGCGATTCTAATAAGTTTGGGACCCACACTTTATTGCGATCGCTTTGTTTTACTTTGTTTTTTTGATGTTTCAGTCATTCCAAACCCAATTTTCATCAAATAAACTTTGATTTCCTCTTAAAACGGTATGCTCTGTACTATTTTATAAGTGTTTTTTTTTTTTGGTATCTCGCAAAAAGTTAAAAGCCCAATTCTCATCTCCACCAATACTGTACCATCCCTTTAAAGCTACAGCAATGCAATCTTTAGAAATTTAGTGTTTGAATAGCTGTGCTCTGAGTGCTAGATTTGAATAGTTTCAGCCTGCTCAGATGAAATTGAAATTGCTGTGGGAACAAATATGAATTTGTAATTGAATATGTGAATCTGATAAATCAAATGAATTTAGCAGCATGATGAAATACCATTGGCACACTCTACAACAATACCTTGCATTATTCTTTCCACTATCATATATAGCACGCTATCAAAGAACTATAGATGTACCAAGATAGATAAAAATGAGCTACATTATTACTGCCTATGTTTTATTATTGAACTCTTATCTGTGTGTTGGTTTGACTGTCTACAAGCCTGCTTCATAAAGAGTTGCGATTGATTTTACCAGGGAGTCCCACCTCCGTAATTTTACGCTCAATCTTTGTGAAACAGGCCCCAGAGTTTGAAATAAGTCACACTTCATACTTTAGGGAAGATCAATGAATATTAGCAAGGAAATGGGCCTGTTTCAGGTTTCACAGGCATTCTTTATTATGGAGAAGGCATTTTAATTTGGATAGAGATGTCACAAAAAAAAAAAATCTTATATCTAAACCAACACTGCACACGCGCAGCATTGTTCATATATGTAGAGTGTCAGTTTTTTTTTGTGTTTTTTTCTTAATAAAATGATGTGATGCTTCACAAACACTTATTAAATGTGCTTCAACAACTTTGTTATGCAGTGTGATGTGATGACCGGTGCAGAAATTGCTTTTAACAAAATCTGTGAGTGTGTGTACACTTCAGGAAACATCCTAGTTAACCCGTTCCATGCTGAATTCTGAAATGGCCATAGACTTAATATGCAGGCCACCAGGTTCCTGTATGGAACGGGTTAACCGCATTGCAGCATTCCGAGGGTTGAAAAGGTATATTTTCAGATGCAAAATAGTGTTTTGACCTTTGACACGTGTGTAGTTATACAACTTGGGATGAACACTGTTTTCCATGAAACCTGCAGCTATTTTGACCAAAAAGTCCAAAATACTGCAAAAAAGTAACAGTCGGTATCCCCGATAGTCCTAACCTGCTGTGTGCTGCTGCTGTGTGTGGTGACACCACACACAGCAGGCATACCCCCAACGTCTTAAAAGCCGTTGAAAAAGACCAGTAACTCAGTTGAAAGCTCCGGAGAAATAAAGGCTATTAGTGAACATACTGCAACATCTGCGAGCAGTCATTCCTCCGTCACACCTATACATAAAGATAATGCAGCACCCACAACGTATGAGGCCCAGGCCACAAGGTATACTGTATATATCTATCTATCACACTCAACCCACACAGACACCACCGCAAGTCTTATTTCCGCCATTAATAAGCCCTGATGAAGGTCCTAACGAGACCTAAAGCTCGGCAATAAACACGCATGTTGATCACTAGCTACGTCCACGAATGCTCTTCTTCTCGCACTGTATATATCTATATCTATATATATATATATATATATATATATATATATATATATATATATATTCACATATATTTTATATATAGATGTGATAGATATCTTTAATATAGATATATACACTGCTATATGTGAAACCTGTTCGAGTGACCACCTGCCCATAGCGACCAAATGGAAATCTTTCTGAAACGAAAATGTGCTGTTAAGAACCTGTGCTTTAGAGACCACCTGTCTGTAACAACCACATTCTATTTCCCTACAGACAGACAGGCAGAATTGAAGAACTATAGTCATTAAAATACTAATGGTTTTTCTGGTCACAAAGCATTATCATCTTATAGAGCAATGAAACAATGTTGTCCAACTCATTCCCGTAAATGGCTACCTCGTCTCACTTCTTCCATTTTACACTGATTATGAGTTCCCAGAAAAATATGCTTGTTTGCATTTTGTCCAAATATCAATAAAATAAGATCAACAAAAATATTCTGTATTGAAACTAACTCATTCTCTCATACAGTAGGCAAGACACACATCACAAAATATTCTGAAAAAAATAACACTGTGACACCAATATCTTATCAAACCAGCATTCAAAACTGACTTTTATTATTTCATAGCATTTTTTAAACACACTTTTTTTTCTTTTTTTTTCAAATTAGTTTACAGATTTTACACATTGCAGAAATATCAAGATCACACAAAAATAAACAAATCTGTTTCATCACTTCATCAGAAAATGCATTGACTTTTGAGGGGGACAATGCTCAAAAAAGAGAAAAAAAAAGAGCAACTTCAACTCGTATCAATTCAACAGTTTGACAAGTCTTTACACAGTCAAAAAACAAAAACAAACAACAAACTGTTGAAATTCCTCCTTCCCCCAGTAAAGATATGAACAGAGAATAATGTCCAACATCATCTTTCGCTTCATCCCAATCTTTTCATCTGAAGTGCTGATTCCATTTGTCAGTCTCTTGCGATCACCTCTCTTTCATCACCTATACAATATTGCACTACGAAGCTACGTGAATATACATGTAGTTTGCTTTTACACCAGTGGCCTTCCAACGCGCAGGTTACATGATCGGCGACCGATTCCGTACCCTCCAATCTACCTACTCATATCTTCATCAAGTTTTTCCCTTCTGTTGCATCCCTTGTATTCAGCAAGATGAACTGGACAGATCCACAAAGTATTTCTTAACATCCTCATATTATATGGCAATAGATACAGACATGGACAATTCTGCATATATTTCAAAAACTCGGAACACCTCATTGTGAGAATATATATCACTCTCGGACGTGTTCAGTTATAATCACTCCGAGATAACATCACTGACAAGGATTTGAAGTACCTGGTAATTGTGGTTAGGCTACGATTGTAACTTTACATTCATGCATTTTTCATATGACAGATTTTGCCACGACTGATGGCATCACATATACTACCCATAAATGAAGACGGTGAATGTGACAAATATTACCCATGACGTTTCAATGGCATTATGTGTGTGACATGCTGTACAGCAGTTGCATCATCATTGTGAGGCATAAGGAAACTTAATATATCACCCACATTGTCTTCACAGCTCTTCAAAAGCTGGCCCAGAAAGCTATAAAAACTTTTCTGCCTCAGGAGAATGTGCTTGCACATTCACTACACCAGCTGATGTACAGAAAGGGAGTCTGGTGCTCGCAGAATAGATGCTCATCAAATGCCATTAAATGACTGCAAGTTATTTCTGGCTGAAATAATCTGTGGACTCATAGTTACAAAAGGAAGATGAGGACTATTATCATGTAATTATCGAATAGGTGTACTGATTTAATAGCAATATTGGTCTGCACAATGTGCTCTATAGTCCCACCTATGTATATCTGTGCATGTACTTTATTTCAAGATGAGAGATTACAGGAGCATCTACAAATATTTCAAGAGGTTAAAGCTCTCAATTTTTGTCTCATACTTTCGTTGATACAAAAAGCCATGCAATACCAGCAACTGACTGATGTCTTGGTCACACATCTTACGCTTTCATAGAAGACTAATTGTCACATAATACTTTTGCCTGATACAGCTCTATGTACTGGTCATGTTCTAAGCACGAGACACAAAATACCATAATGTGCCCTCAATATTCGCTATCAAATCCGCAGAAAAACACCATAGTGAAAGACTGGATGCGTAGCTTCCGAGAATACTCTCTCATATATGGCATGGTCTCACTTTCTAGAATCTTATTGCAGTTCTCAAACGATTTGCTCTTGCAAATGTCAATTAGCAGAGGATATTACTGCATCATCAATGCATGGATACCAGCCGCTGCTATAAACACAACATGAGCAGGGAAGTGGTAGCATGGATTACGGACACACGCCAGACTATAGAACATTAGCACGTGATGACACAGTGCCGTGTAGGTTTAAAAGTTTTGCAACAATGCTGGGGATTTTGATGCGCAGTGAGCAGCTTGTGATGCTGAGCAATGGAGTGAAGTAAACAATATCAAAATAATCCCCATCATCTCGCAATAATAAATTCTCATTCAGGGGAGACTTCTCTGAGATACCGTACAATATTATGCTGTTTATACAGGGTCACAAAACAAGCAACTGAGGAAAAAGTTTGGTCTCCCAGGGCAGATCTTCGCTCCAACTTCTGATTGGTCCCTCACAGATTTTTTAATTGTCATGTGTTATTGTACATTAACTACTGGTAGTTCATTGGTCAAGAACTAAATGTGAAACCAAAATGGCCTAATCAGTTGAATATCAATAAAACCGCCACATTCGTCTCTACCATTTATTGACCGATTCTGTGACGCGCTATGTGTATTTTTGGCATGGGCAGCGCCATTACTGCGGTGTCTCAGCCGACCCCCCCTCCTCTCTCCCCACCCCTCTCACGCGCGCGGAATGAAAAACTGATGCATGGTTGTTTTAGCCAATAGGCGTCTCGTACTGAGTGCGCGAATGCTTGCTAAATGCGCGAACCTTTGTTACAAGTGCGCGATAAACATGTTGCCCGTGGGGTGGGGGAGAGCAGGGGGGGTCGGCTGAGACACCGCAATTTGAGCTCATGGCTGCGCCCAGTGCCATAAAATGTCTGCTGCCCTCAACGAACCCGAATCGGTCAATACGAGTATAGCAACTTAACTTGGGAAAAAAAAATCATGTATGTACTGTATATATTGATGGAGGTAACCACACCAGGTTCATTTAAAAAATTAGTCGATGTAACATATTACACAGAAACACAAATGTAACTTTAAGAGTGTAAGAGTGTTACAGGTGTCTAGAATGACCTTCTGTACTATCATACCAGAAAAGACAAGACACTACCATTGAGATCTTCATATCCATTTACGCCTACTGATGGGACTGTAACCTTTGAAAATAGTATTCCAGATATAAATTGTGAGTTCACTCTCCTGTGTTTTTACCAATATGAAGTCCTGTGACCAATTCAATGCTTCAACAGAGTTTTCAGTGAGAAAGAATACTCAGTACTGCGCAAACCAATAATGAATTGTGACAAAGAATGATAGGAAACTGCTAAACCATCTTAATATGCAGACTTAACATGCAAAAAACTCTCTATAAACAGAAATGCAGATATGTTCATTCCTACAAAATAAATGAAAAATGCCCAATGAATGGTTAACTTCTCAAAGCCAACCTGCACACTCTGTTGGGATTCTTTAGACATGCATGCCAATGCTATCAAGTAACCAGATTATTCCATTTTCCCTTGATCACAAGCTAAACAGCAATCCAGCAACCATGATACATTACCAACAAATGCATCTCGACGAGTAAGAAAGCAAATGAGTTTCTCTGTTGCTCTTGATAATATTTTGCTCGGTTGGCCAATTTCTTGAAATATCTACCAAGCTGTGTGAGGTTGTCATGGAAACCATTTGTGGTAAAATAATGCATCTATCTTAATGAATTATTGTAATGGTCTATTTCTTGCCCTCTACTATGATGTCATGGCAGAAAGGGAATCGAGATGATTTCACTGCTAATTTGTCATTGCTTCACGTTTTTTCTTTCACCTTTGTGATAAATTAATCACACACACATCAAATATCTCGGTCAATATTCTCTTACAACGGTCGATATTCTCTTATGGCGGTCAATATTCGCTCACAACAGTCAATATAACATAATCGTAAGCCATGGGCACATCAAAGCCTGCATCTGGGGTATGTATGAAATCATTACCACTTCATTTCTTGCACGTGTGAGAAAAGGGTGGGGGGATGTGCATGGAATAATGATGGCACATTCTCTGAATCAAAAAAATTAACAAACCTCACCATATTCATCTTTGTAATACTGGCAATTTTTCTGACATATTCATCTCTTATACCTCTCCTACCAATCTCTTTTCCTACCAATCTATTTACATCCCTATTTAAATGCTAGTCTTCCAATATGTATAATACATCTCCTGTATTCTTCATTACCACTCCCTTTCCTTCACATTTCCCTTGACAGGAATCTGTTAGGGGCAAATATTGAAAGGATAAGGTAATACAAATTTGTCCCCCAAAGGAGCACAGGAGCAAAAGGCTTGGCTTAGGGACCCTCAGTCTTCAACTGCCGAAATTCCAATGAGTTTGGCATCTTAAGAGATCAAACAGAAATGGCATCAACACCAAAAAAGAAAAGAAAAAAAAAGGGACATAATGAAGGAACAAGCCAACTGCTGTGAGCATATTTCAGGTCATTCTACGTAACAATCACTCCTCAAAATACATCCTCATATTCTTCTCTACATTTCCAACACTTCATTCTATTAGACTCAATCTCTATCAAACTGAAGTATCTGAATACAAAATCTTACCTTCAAATACATAAGGGAAAAAAAAACCTGATGAGCTTTAACTTTACATACTGAATAGTGGAGTACCTAATATATACAAACAAAGGGCGTGGCTAAATAATACGCTTTGAGATGTTCACTTAGATAGAAAGTATCACTCACTGTAAGAATGAGGAGCACAGAAAAACAGGGTACCTAGGATAGATTGGGAAAAATAATTAAAACACTATCAGCAACCCTCAAGCTTTAAGTGCACTGACCATTCTTGAATTGACACGGCACGAGAAAAGAAAAACAACAACTGCCATATCAATATCAAGAAATATTAGGACCCCATGCCAAGTAAGATTATGATATGTTTATAACCATACTGATAAATGATTTGATCGAAACATAAGCATTTCCTTTGCGGAAACTCAGAGTAAACCTTACCAATGTGTTTACACGTTTCCCTGAGAGAATGCAACAACAATGTAAAGGGGAGAAAAAAATACAAAACAGAGTAAAACACTGTCATGCCTTCTACATTTTTGCACTTTAGAAAGAAAAATCATTTAAATAATTCACAAAATTCTTTGGTCCGTCCTGAAAGTACATTTCAGTTTCAAAAGATTTCCTACAATGTATATTTCAAGGCTTACAAAAAGATTACAGTAATCACCATCTTCAAGAAAAAGTAAGTTCTTCAGCTCACAAAATTATTCTTTTATCGTGGATTAATCTAACAATAAGTTTACTACCCAATAAATAATCAAAATATCTACCATGGTAGATGGGTTTAAGTACAGTTTGCAAAGAGTTACTTCTACTCAACAAATTTTATCATGAACAATTTGAAAGGAAGGGTGCAGAAAAGAGAATTCGAGCATCTGAAGTACAACCATCTTTTAGAGAAGATTTGTTCAACTTTGTGCTAGGACCCAAATTACACATCCGATCATAAAAGTCCTACATATTGCCCATGCTTTGTTTTTATTTTGTGTGTGTGTATGTTAACAAAAATTAAAACACAGCAGCTCATGCACGTTTTTTTTAGAATCTGCAGCAATTCAACAACCAATATCTTAATGTTCAAACAAAGCAACACATAAGATTTGAATTACAATGTAAGTGCATGCACAAAAATGAAAATCCGTGTTTATGTAAAAGGATTACTTTTCTTTCTTTTTTTGGAGGGGGGCATTGAAGCAGATCATTCTGAGTTCTTCATCATATGCCATCATAACAAAGTTTCTCTGAAGTAGACGAAGTGACAGTAGACTATGCATTTTATGATACAACAATGTGATTTTGACAAGCAAACACTTCCACTGGCCAAGGTCTCCACTGCACTGTAGATTAAATACTCAGATAGCTTACAATAGTAACAACTACGACGGCAACAAGCAACAATCATGATAGTTGATTGGTTGTTATCTGAGGCAATTGCCAGAAACTACTGGTATGGAAAGTTAAATGAAGTTATCAAATAAAACAAGGCTTGGAATATCTTTTGTTTTCTTTTCTTCGAAAGCATGAACATGAAGCAATTTGTAATCACATGAATGTGCTTTTTGCAAAGGGAATTTTCTTTAGTAAGGCATACACATTGATGCTAAATGCATGAAGCAGTGTTAAAGTGAGCACAAGGGGGGGGGGTGGTTGAGAATAGATTCAAGCACTTAGTCAGCAGCAGCTAAACTACATCATATGGGCCTTGACATAATGTGACTGACTTGTCATAAATAATAGTGACATAAAGTGCATTTTACACAATGCCCCAACATCATCAAACTGTTTAACACCTACAGTGTATAGCAATTAATACACAATCGCATGGGAACTGGCATTTTGCTGACAGTGCTGCTAATGCCTGACACAACTGAATTCCTCAAAAAATGTGCTCGGCAAGTTACTGTAAAACTAGGAATGTTCGTGTGCACTTGAATTTCGCGAATTTTTGCGAGAAAGAAGATTTGTGATTCGAAATCAAAATGCATGCGAAAGTTCTTGTCTACACTATATGCACTGAACGCTAGAGGCAACTCGCGAGAATTTCATGAGGCGAAAAAGGCTGTCGGCTCCAATTTGCGAAAATCTTATGCTCCGAAAAAGGCCATCAGCCCCAAATCGTGAAAATTTCACGCTGCGAAAATATCATGTTTTACAGTAATTCATGGGAAATCAAAATACATCTGTGTTGTCACAGAAAAATCAGTCACTTCAGGCCATATATCCCTCTGTCTGGTGCTGCCAGAGATTTGTTCACGGTATAAAATAACGGTATGACCCTTAATTTTAAACATTCACATGGTCCACAGGTTTATATGGCTGCTGTCCCATGTGACAGAACCTGGGACATTTTAACACAACTTCTCTTGTTTAAGACATTTGTTATTCCCAGGGACATTGTTGCACGCAGTGCAAGAGAAGAGTTCCTCAAATTTTCCCTCCCTTTCTTCCACTAGTCACGTGTCCAGGTGGTAAGACGCAACACAGGTTTCTATTCTTCAATCAAAAAATGTCTCAACGCGACTGCAAACTGAACGTGGTAATACCACGGCAGCAAAGGGCTTCCATCGGGGCTTCCGTAGGGAGTACGACGAACCAATTATTTTCGAGACTTGACAAGGACTAACTTACTTGTGCATGACTACACCGGGAAGGCAACCTTTACTTTAGCAATATTCGTGCTGCATAACATCAAACCAATCGCCCAATTAGCATGACAGTGCGTTGACATCATCAATCTCTTCTCGCACACTTTCAGACGAAAACCAAGCAGTGTTAGAACGCATCATTTTTCGACGACATTTATTTCGTGACAACCTACTGCATCTTCCTTCTCTTCCTTCAAGTCTTATTTTGTTTTTGTTGAAGTTCCATTAAGTAGGCAATCACACACTCATACTGCCATCACATGGCATGTTATAATGATCAATTTCAGAGCTGTATAAACACATTTTAGTGTCTCTCTTTCTTCAATATAGATATGTATGTATATTTTCAAATATGTATATATTTACAATCCACACAGGAACAACATTTATACACACTGCTTCCTTCTGTACATTATACAAACATTCATCGGCAAAAAAAAAAAATGTCCTCTCATTTTGAAAAAGAAGAATAACAAAGCTTTCCTCTGTTTCACTGGGGGAGGCATATCTTATCTGTACATTTGCACAAGCACTGATCTCGCGTTTTTCAGTCTTCAGTTGCCCCACATCAAAATATGCCAGTCATTTATATTTGTACATGCATATAGAACTCCTACAACTGATTCACATTATGATACCACACACATATACAATGTAAATATATATATGTATATATTTATATATAAGTATATACAAACGGTAGAAAGAAAGGTGACACATACAAAAATGCCAGTATCTTTGGATGTAAAGCCGATATGGTCAGTGCTGAAATAGACATGTAAACACAAGCTACATCGTAGATAGGGATGGCATTGTTAACCACTAAGTTCATCACAAACTGCACAGTACACAAAGTAAAGACATAGGGTCCCCGTTGTGCAGAAAGGTCGCACTTGAAATCAAAAACATGAGGATCACACTCGAGCCCTCAGAGCAGGATTCCCCGGTGAGAGCGACATCACACTTTGATTTTTTATAATCAATTTGAAACACAAACGTTCATCCAACGGGACCCCAGAATATGTGTGACATCAATATACACTGTACTGTTCACCTAATTAGCTACCAATCACTTCACCTACCTAACACAAAGAGTTGTCTTGTAACACACTATGAGAACAGGGACACAAACATCCTATGACTAAAACTACCAATGCATAGAGCACTTCGCAAAAATATGGCACTTACAAAATTAGAAGCAGATTTAAAGAGACAATGTTGACATCTTTACCTTGTCATTCAAATATGAAGAATAATTATAACTTCCCATAACTCCTCTTTTCCTCCGCCCACCCCACCAAGGATCACAATAAACACAGAAGGACGTATGTGCGGGGATATACAAAGAGGACAAAGATAACGGACTTCCAGGGATGAAATACCAGAAGCAAAAGTTTGACAGTTTACATCATCCATGCAATATGCCTTAAGTATAGATCTACCAAAAACTTTTTAAATATATCCTGGTCATCTGTTACTTTAGTGTTCATTTCCTGTAGCGGTTAACATCTGTTCACACTTCAGCAAATCTCACGTTTCACAGCTGGGAAAAGATGGAAGCTGTCATAATGACTCAACAGGCATGTAAAACAGAATGGTGCTTTACAAATAAACAATTTCAGTATGGCTGCTTAGTGACCTTTAAAAATTTGCATGAGTTAAAGTTAATTGAACTTCTTTGACGCATTTCAACTTGAGATTTGAAACATGACATAAGTGCACGATGCCATGCATCCTACTGAGAGAAAAAAAACAAAGCAAAATAAAAACTGAAAAACAAACACCTCTCCTGGAAATATACATGTGGTCCTTGCATGACTAGTGTTTCCCTGAAGCTGTCCAAAATACTCAGGGGCAGATTTGTGAACCTAGAGAGAATATCACAAAGAAATATGGCTCCTTTCTAATATGGTTTTAGAGGAAAACTGCTCTGATTATCCTGTAGTTCAGAGGATACATTTCAACTGAGAAATTTTTGTGGTTACATGATGTAGGAGCAAGAGAAATGAAAGAGAATAGACGAGAGAGAGAGAGAGAGAGAGAGAGAGAGAGAGAGGAGACAGAAATTGTTTCGATGGTGCATTCAGACAATCATCATCCAGTCTCTGTTTAAGCCTGTTGTACAGACCTAAATGCTTGCACCAAATAACGACAAAAATTAGATTTTTTTTTTTTTCCAAGTCAGTTTGTGTGTCTCTGCTTCTGGCATTACCAAGACACACAACTTTGGTAGATAGTCTTATAAATGTCATATCGCTCACATGAAAACATGAAAAAGACTGAAAGGATTTGAGAAAGGCTGTTGATGGGTTCCTTGCATCGTAATGACTCTTATTACTGCACATAAATGGACAGCTTAATGAAAGTCTTCCCCGCGTTTATTTTCCCCGTTCATTATCATTAGGCTCTATTGTCCCGTCGTCGTAATAGCCAAGAAGCAGAGGGGAGAAGAGTTTACTGTAAGTTTTTTGCATTGCAACACATAAACATAGCTTTGCATAAAAAACATCTCTACAACTAAACAATACCGACATTTGTGCTACGTGACTGATGTTACACTACAGTTTGTGCGAAACAATAGACCTCATCAAAGTAAAAAAAAAAAAAGAAAAACCTCTAGTGACGTCAGCTGAACTCTAGGGCGGTGGTGATGAAAACAGAAAGTGAAAAACAACTCAAAACGTGCTCATTAGACTATGAACTACGAAGGAAATATTGCAGTGAAATCATCACAGTGTGAAATCATCACGTTTTGAAAAACAGACATCTCGAGACTGTTTACGAGAAGGCAAATCATCGAAAGGAAGACAGGTTTAAGTTCGATTCTTTTAAGAACAGAAATGAAATGAAAAATTGCTCACTGTATCTCTCACATTCGATGAAGCAATACTCGGCCTCTCTCTGGATGACTGACATCAAAGAATCACACTGCATCATCCATCTCCTCCGATTGTGTTACGTCCGGAGACGCGACACATTTTGACCCACTGCCAATTCACAAACAACAAATCACAACGCCTGCATGAAATATACAACTCTGTGTGCGAGCCAGCAAATTGTGTCTGAGAGAGCAATAGTTCTCCAAACATTCTCATTGGCTGCAAGTGTCATATCTATCATCGAAAGTCCTCATCGCATATCAAAATAATACCACTATGTACTCCATTGATTTCTGATATTTCTATCTTTCTTTCCAATTCTGACAATCAAATATACTGATAATGTCAAGAGCAAGCTTAGATATTCAGTGCCTAAATTCATTCAATGCTTTTATAATATTTCTTGTTTGTTTGTTTTTTCAAAGAACTTAGCACTTCTGTTAGTTGCTACCAAAAATTGTGCGCAATTTACACCTTTCATGCAAGTACGGTAAGCCCAAGCCTATCACTGCAATGACAGCCAAAAACACACACAAGAAAATAAGTCTTTGGTCCCAGAATTTAGGGTGATCGTATGATTGGCCATGCTCTGCAGACTGATTGTACAGTGCTTAATACTGATATGATCGGTATCGTCCCTGGTTGTTGGACACTCATTCTTTTGTAGACAATGTGCTGAACAGACCGACAGAGTTCATTTTCAGCTGCAACAATTGGAGCTGATATAGGCTTCAGAAAGAAAATAGAAAAGATAATCAAGTCAGAATCATACTGGAGTGACCTCCAGCTCCAATCGTACAATGAACGGCAGTAAAAGAACCACGAGACACCAACAGAAAGCTGCAAGACTCAATGAAACCCCACAAGACCTCACAACTTCCCATCAGTGTGTGTAAACTCGGCACTGCAAAGTTCAACGTACTGATGTGTCTCAACAAATGATACAATTATTAGCCGAAGAATTTTTCATCACTGTGGAAGTGATCTATACAGTACTCTATACAACATTAGACCAGTCAGTCGCCCCTGTCATACCAGATCCATGGGCAAAGTTTGACAAAGCTTTGTACGATGCCTCTTAAAGTTAACTGCAAAAATTTTACAATTTAAGAATCTTGGTCAGACATACAACTCTTGATCTTTGCCAGATCTATGATCTATTCCACTATCGCAACAGTGCTTACTCTGCAGTTGCTCATACTCGGACCAAGTTTGATGATGGAATTTTTGTGCCATATTTCTGATGTGATGGCAATCTATCCTCACACAAGCTACCCAAGTACTAATAAAAAAAAAAAAGATTAATTCTGCAACTGCTTAGAGTTACAAACTAAGTTTTGTGTGGAATCTAAAGTGATGGCAAACTTGATTTATCACCTTAATCAGATCTGTAAATAGATACAAATAATAACAAAATAATAAAATAAACTAATAAAAAAATAACAAAATCAAACACTGAGTAATTTGTCCAATCACTACTAATCCCTGTTTATACAATTTGATCTAATTTTATCGAATCTTGCATTATTGCTTTAAAACAGGTGATATTTTGGCAACTGACCTGGAGTCTTTGTGACCTGTACCTGCATTTCTGAAGATATGATACGTTCATGGCTGTGTGGTCATATATGCATATACCAAGCTTTCCTCTAGTCAGTCAGATACATGTATGTATAATTGTTAGGTTATTGTGGTATCAAGAAGTTTTTGTGCACAGGTGAACCACCAGACCGTCCCAAAGAAAGAAATAAACTCAGTCACTGCTACATGGCCGCAGCTGGTGCTTACAAAATACACTTTCAATCAATCTCCTTTCATAACATGAACAGACTTTTTTTTCCTTAAGTAGTGGCCACTTCTTGCAATTACCAGTATGAGAAGGTTTGTAGTTCAGTACAGATGGCTGGACAAGTATGTTAATATGTGTAGTAAATAAATGAACACACAGTCTAAATTTACCGAAGACAGGCCTACGTACAATATATATATCACCTGCAGCTATTGTCAAACTGCCGCACCAATGTTAACAGTACTTATGAAGTCAGAGAATATATTACATACAAATGTGCAGACTTGCAATATAGTCTCTTCAATGTGCAGTAGAAAAATAATGAGAGACAAACACTCTGATTGGTCAAAACTCGTACCATATTCATGAAAGGGATGATATGCTCGGACACACAAAAAAATGTTAGTATCATAAATTAAGCTGACAAGTGTAAGATGGATCATCTTCCGATTGAAGGTGTAGAGCCTCCGTTTCAATCTCCCCGGACGTCCTGCTCGGGACGTAAGATGGGCGAAGCTTTAATGGAAGAGAAGTTTATCTGTCTCCCTCCATCTCCAGGTGGGCTGAGTGGACCGATGGACAAGTGCGCCACTGCGACACAAGCTGCAGTGTCCGTCAAGGGAATGATCTACTACTGCGCCTTGCAGGCACAGCTCAGCCGCGAGAGGATCAAACTCCCCCTCCTCCTCCTCCTCTCTCTCCTCCCCTTTTTCAAGAGTGGACTGGTCCGGCAGGGAGACGCCAAGGACACGCTGGACGGGGAGGAGCCGGAATGTTCTACTGGGCCTTGCAGGTGGAGCTCAGCTTGCGCGTCCTGCTGAGGGGCTTCTTCTGCTTGGAGGTCTCCTCCTCCACAGGGCTGGGCTCTGGCGTCTCGGGCTCTACCACTATCTGAGGTACATCTTAAGGTGGGCACAAAATGGGAGGGACAGGTGTCAGACAAAAAACAAACAAGACAAAACAGAAGAAAGAGAACTCAGTACGGACGTCCTCTAGAACTGTGGTTCTTCCTTTCTATAGAATGCTTACCTCCTAGAATAGTTACCTTCATACTTAAACGTATCTCCAATAACAAGAATATAAACTATGCAGTGTCTTTTCAGGAAAACGATATCCTCTACGACAAACTGAAAAAATCTCTAATGTGGTATATCAGATACCTCAATACATTCCCTGACAAACTGTCTCCTTTTCATACATGTTTTTGTTTGAGAAGAAAAATTTTCCACTTGCTCATATCGTTGGATTACAAAGCACATTTGCGCTTATTTTATATTATCAAACACAAAGTTTGCACAACATGATTCTCAAAGAGGCAGAATATTTTGGCCTGCTCAAAGTATACATCCCCTCCTTATAAAACTTGACTGTAAGCAAACATGGTAGAGATAAATGGGCCCCTAGTCAGAGTAGACACTCCTCCTGGGATCTTTTCTTTCGGGACTTTTTTTCTTAATCCTCAAATTTAATTATATATTGGCAAATTTACATTTTGGACTATTCAGAACCTCTGTTAATCTACTTTCATTTAACGCTTTCATACTTTCATTCAGTATTTTAGTACTTCCATTTAAAAAAAAATTTGGTTCATGTAGGTTTGTCAGCTTATGAAAATTTTAATATTAAATCTGTTAATCACAAATTATGAACGTGCATTGGCAGGAAACAATAGGGGTGTGCACAACCACAAAATCAAGAAGACATGGAATCAGTCGAGTTGTGGGACAAGTGGCGGCGAACACACCTTGTGACGTCAGCGGGCTGTACTGGTCTCTCTCGTCGTAGTACTCGTCCGAATAGGAGCCGTCCTCCGAGGGACAGGGGTTGAACATGTCCTCCAGGTAGGGCACCACTGTCATGTTGCGCAGCTCGTCGCTGCTGTCCGGCAGCGGGGGCAGCTGGACGGGATCCCCTTCTACCGGGGGCTTTTTCCTCACCCATCTGTGACAAAGAATTTGGGAGGGCGGAGGGTGGGGAAAGGGAGGGGGGCAAGGAGGCATGGAAGGAGGGAGGTGGTTGAAGGAGGAGGAGGAGGGAAAAGGTAGGGATGTTGATGAGAGAAAAAAAAGAACAGAATGGATGGGAAGAGAGAAGAGGGAACAACAAGAGGTGGAGATGAAAAGAGATGAGATGAGATGAGATGCGGGCGAGGGGGGAGGGCAAATGACAGAAGGAAGGAAATGAATTAAAATGGAGTATATCATGGACAGCAAGGTTAAGGGAACAAGGGTGCAGGCAGAGAGAGGGGAGGTTAAGGATCATGTTGGGGGGGGGGGGGGATAAAAAGAAAGTGCACAGGGAAGACGAATGCCAGGGAGAGATCATTGCAGTTGGAGAAGGCACGAGGGAGTGGGATTAGTTTAGTAGAGAGAGGGTGGAGATAAGAGAAATATGTTGAATTTTATTGGGAAAAGAACAAAATACATGTATATTGGCTTATATTCAATAACTCATGATTAATTCATCACATCCCCCCCCCCCAAAAAAAAAAAAAAAAATGACTTTAATACAAAAGTTTCAAAAACATCTTTTAAGGCAACATGTCCTATAATCACCAAAAATCTATGAAAATCCTTTAGGAATGATTGAAGAAAGCAAGCAAGGCAGCCTTAAACTTCTAGATGGCAATCCTTTTTGGGTTTTTTTAAACCAATGTATCCAAACAATATCCTGCGATATGTTCTTCATGACTGAACACCCACATGGATCGTGGCAATCTTTGAACATGCTCTAAAAATATTTTACTTCCATCAGCACTGCACTTGCCACTTCAATAGTGTCACGTTAATTCCAGATCAAGACCTCTTCCTGTATGAGATGACAAATTTAACTTCTGTGCCGAATTTCCTTCCTTTCTTGGCACCCAAATGCAATTGACAGGCATGCACATCAAAATGTATGCCAAAAAAGTTTTTTTTTTCCATTTTTCTCTCCAGGTGGTGTGACGATTGGCTGTTAGGAAATGTTGCAGCTCCTCCACCAAGTTCCTCTGAAGTTGATAGTGGGTTTGTACTTAGTGCAACAAAATGCCTCAGAAAGTTAGGTTTATTGTTGTTTTTTATTTTCAGAAGACTATTGTAAAAGATAATGTTGGTGGAAGTCACCATGATCATTTACAGATGATTTATCATCAAAGCATTTAAAATGCCTTGTAGATGTTGCGTGACAGGTATGTAACAATATCAAATTCCTCTTCAAAGGTATTCTGTCATCCATTCTGAACGGTTATAGTAACTTTGACAGTAACTGAACATACACAAGGAACACTTTGGACACTGGAACAAGAATTGCATTTAACGCTCAGCGGAGCTACTCACACATGTTCCTTGATCTTTTGCACGTCTAACCTGTTATCCGGCTCTATGCACAGCATGCCTGTGGGGAGAATTGCGGGGGAAAAAAAATCATATGAAATTTGAGATTGCGGAAAGTTGACCGACTGCTACATAAACTTCCGCAGCAATGCACACCAGGCAAAATCGCATGGTGCAGCTACGTAAACCCCAAGTACATTACGTATGACCCAAATGTTTGCTTTTGTTTGTTTGTTTGTTTGGTTTTATTTCTGCATTTTTCATCATTTCAATTCAAAATAACATAATATGAATAGTATTTTTCTAAACATTTTAAATACAAAATAACATCATCAATAATATTTTTCAAAATCACGGACTAGAGAATATACAGTGCAAACATAACTTACAAATCTATTATCAACGATGATAATCGATGCCAGATAAAAGGGAATATTTATACGGAGAAAAATGCTTCAGACCACATACATGTATCGTAAACGTATGCTTGAAATGATAGTGGCCTGAGAAATGACAGTGGCCTGAGAAATGATAGTGGCCTGAGAAATGATAGTGGCCTGAGAAATGATAGTGGCCTGAGAAATGATAGTGGCCTGAGAAATTATAGTGGCCTGAGAAATGATAGTGGCCTGAGAAATGATAGTGGCTTGAGAAATGTCATTCAACTTGTCCTCTGTTTGTTTGTTTTTTAATTGTAAAGACTATAATTGTATTTGCCCAGAACTCGCAATCAGTGAGGGTGTCCATCTTTGCAATTTAGCTTCATGTATACTCAATATAAATATACCATATTACCACTTCAAAAAGCTACCATTTTTCTGCACTTTGGACAAGAACAAAAAATACCTTAAAAGGCAGTGGAACAAAATCCAGAATCCACAGTTGGTAGATAATTATTTTTTATTTATTTATTTTTTTTACAATAAAACAGCAAACCTTCTGTCTACCTTAGGAAACATTTCATACTGCAGAACTAGACTGATATACTGCATTTGTTTATTTGTTTTTGGCTTGTGTGTGTTTTTGTTTTTGAATCATAGTTTTCCTTGGGCACTTTTGTTTATTTCTCAATTCTTTTGTTTTAACAAATCATGTTGATGACACTTGCCACAGAGCAGCTGAAAGAGAAAGAACAAGAAAAAAAAAAGAGAGGATAAGAGAGAAAAATAAAGGGTGACAGAGAGCAAAAGAGAGAAAGAGAGGAGGAGAGAGGGAGAAAGAGAGAGATAAAGAGAAAGAGAGAGGGGGATAGAAGGAAGACCCAGAATCAACTATGTCAAGACTTTCCAGCTTAAATGCAAAGCTGTTTTGGCAGATTTCAGCCTAGTGTGTCAATATACTCAAGTTACAGGAAAACAGGCAAGTTGGTTTTGAGAAAAACAAGTGCTCACACTCTGGCTTTCAATGACAATATCTCAGCCATGAAAAATATCATTATTGCTGTTTTTACTGTTAAATTATCAAACATTTAGAGCTCTTGGTAATTGATACACAGAATATTTGTCACATATTTATTCCCTTAAAAAAAGGGGGTGTCCTCTTTCATTCCTGCAATTTAGAGCCATTTTAAAGCCATCGCCACACCTGGACTGCTCCCGTATCTCTCTGTGAGGTTACTTATGGCCGAGGAATAAACTATAAAACAAATAGCATACACTATGGGGTTTGATTAGCCCTCATCTTCCACTCTTCAGTCAAATGAGCCAATTCCAATGTTCTAAGAACCTTGTGGGATCTCGAACTAAATAAACCTCATGCACAAACTAGAGTCAGTAATGATGTCGTAACCTCAGAAGTCTCTCACTAACCTGCACACTAATATTCACTAAACTGAAATTCCATATATTTCTTTGCGTATGTCAAATGTGATAAAAGTTCTACCATTCTGGTCGTCAGATATCACTCAACAGTATTCATTAAAATCGATTTGAACACGGTGTGGACTTGCTCTTTAAAGACCTACAATGTAGTAGCATGGGGATACCATGGAGTAAGAAGGCTGGCCGTGCTCGGATCTATTCGAGAATCTCTGTAATGAATATTACATACAATGCTTCCATAGCTTTATCACTGATCTCTGCGTAAGTACAAACACAGCCAAAGAATCTTGATTGGAGTAGACCGTTACCAATGTGCGTATGCTTCAATGTGCATATTCGCTGACCGTTGCTATTCATGGTTTTCTATCGCTGTTCTCCCGTGGGCCGCAAATGAATCAAGCCATCCATGAATCCCCACACTACTACATCTTTGATTCTGCCAGTCAACACCATCTCTCAAACGGTCACAGCAAATTAGAGCCACTTCATCAACATGGCTTGTTAGTATCACTCCCATTGGCTCTCTCTCATCTTGCTCTCACATAAGGGGAGAGAAGGAATATAAACAAACTGCAAAAAAGTCCAAGGTTAGATAGCCTTTTGTCAAGGCCCTCTCGCTGTATGGCGAAGAGAGCCCAGCCAAGTGGGGTTACACGAGGGCCTTTTGAGATATGCTTCGCATTCTTTTGTTAGCCCTTGAAGTACTGACTTTTGTTCCCTGGTTTCGGGAACAAAAGTCGACCGAGCCCGATTTGCATACGGCGATTGCATGTCACGAACCTCCACTGGCGGTCACTGATGCGTGCGAACAGGCTGGACATCACCAAGGCAAAGGATGTGGGGAGCATGCCATTCCTTTGGTCCACAGGAACCCGTTAATATGACTATTCAGGAGGGTTCATGTGTCACGAATAATAATGTGTGAAGCAGATCTCAAAAGGCCCTCGCGCTGTCGCGCTCAGCTGGGCTCGCTTCGCTCACCCATTTAGCCATCATACAGTGAGAGGGCCTTGACAAAAGGCTACAGGTTGGATGACTTACCTTGCAAGAGGTCGGTGAGATGGGGTGGCAAGTCGGTGGGAATAGTGAAGTCCCCCTTGCCGATGTTTTCAAACAACCTGTAAATGGTGTCCCCCGCAAAGGGAAATTTACCCGTGACAATGTTATATCTGTGAAGCAAAAAGAAAAGAGAGAGAAATGGTGATGAATAGTTATAAAAATGTTTATCCAAAATGAATATGAAGGAAACAAAGAAGTGAAGTCTGGGGTTTAAATTTGATTACCCTTAACGTCCCATATTTTTTTTATTTTCAATTCAAAAGGCTTTATAAAAAACATATTTTTGATGAAATGTATCTGAAACTGTAAGTATAAGTATGCATTGTTTCCACCTCTGCCTCTTTTCTTCTCTTTTCATTGTATCTTTGACATTTGTTTTATCAAATGAATTTGTATGATAATTGTTTACTTGAAATGTATTGATAATTGTTTGTAGGGGATCATTTCCAACAAGCCTCTTGTGTGCTTTCTATGATCCCTCCATTCAAAATGTATAAATGTTCTAAGGCAATTGTATTTTGATATTTGTAGATGTTTATGTTTTGATATGGAAATAAATGAATGAATGAATGAATGAATATTTCCTAGTGTGGATATTTCCCCAAATTTCACATTGTAGCAAACTAGTGTGGAAGTAACAGCACACTTTGCTTCTTCTTTTTTTAGATATCAAATCACACTCAGAAATATCCCCATCCACTAAACTGTAGACAAGTGAAGTTCAATGAACTTTTGTCCAGCATTTAAAAGATACAAATGCCCATACAAAGAAGTAAGCCATAAGTTTCTACTTATAATGCAGTATTTTCTTAAACAATGAGTATGATGCTCTTGACTAGGTATACTATATTAGTATCCAGGGGAAGAGAGAAATTATGAACTGCCTTCATAGAAAGAATTTGATATGTGTGTATGGTGTGAAGCTAGAACAAAACACTGTGAAGAGAACTTTAACGTACTGGCAATGGTGAATTTCACTTCCCTCCAAACATACAAACAGATGCAAGCATAGTATAGATGTAACTTCTTGCCAAAGTGCCCTATTTCTGAGAATAGGATCAGACAAAAACATCAGACAGAGCAAAACATCAAACTAAGAGAGTCGTCAATCCACATTCAAGTGAAAAACAGCAACAACAACAATACACTGATCTACAATGAAAAAAAAAATCAACGACAAAAACTAATGCAGCTGGCACACACGCCCATTATCTGCTAAAATTGAGAAAAGTCTTCCAGCAACAGATAAACTATCTGTAAACCATCTGTAAACTGTGGATCCCAACAGAATAGATTTCATAGATAAAAGATCTTTTTAGAGTGGAAAGCAACCAGCAGATAGTCACGTTGGATGCAACAGGGGCATCCCCAATATTAGGCCTCGATGGTGTATGGTTGGAGAGTACTTTGTTCATGTTCCAAGAGACAAATGTAGAGAAAGAACAAAATGGGGAGCGGTTTCTGTTACAGTCGTCATAATCTCCACTTCCAGTTCATTACCTTCTCCTAGGGCAAGGACGATCAGTGCAGTAGCTCCCCTTACTACACTCTCAACATCCAGGACAACCATATGCCCCTGGGGAATGGTAATTCATCAACACGGGCACACAGTACAATAACGACAAAGCTTTCATGCAACAGTAAATGGTTGAAGAGCTGCTTGGTCTCAAACAGAAACCGCCTGCCGCCAAAAACTGATAGGAGAAAAAAACAAAAACACCATATGGCCTTTTTTACGATCAGTGGTGTAACTTTTGTACTCAGAGGGTCAAAATTTCAAACAAAATATTTTTTCATTATTCTGTTTAATTCCTGTTGGAAAGTATTCAAATTTTTGAAAAAATAACATTTCAGACCTTAAAGCTGAAGAGTTATTGATGTAATTTAAGGAAAACCCTGGCACCTGAAGTAAATTTAAGCAAAATTTTGTTTTCATGAATTGCACCATAATGACAAAACTCTGTAGTCAAACTTCACCATGCAAAGTTTATATGGTTAACAACAGTATATAGTTTGTGAATCAAAACTATTTGGGGGTTGAATATAAAGTGAATTTAAAAAAAGATACATGAGATTTACAAATTTTTGGTAAAAATACCAATTGACATGCAATTTTTAAGATTTTAACTATTTATTGGAGGGCAAGCCAGGTCAAACTCTATACTATAACAAGTCTTTAAGAAGGGCTACCTTCCTATGTAGGTTAAATGAAATTCCAATCATTTCTTTAAATCTTGGATTTTTCACACATGGATGTTTCGGAGGTGACAGTTAACATAATAGAATGTTTCGGAGGTGACATTAATATTAACACTCAGTTTTTTTGAGAATAAGTGACAATAACACAAAACTTCTTCTTTTTATCAGTGTTTTTGATAATTATAACTCGAGAACAAGAAATTAACTCCTGTTTCAAGCAGATAAACCACACAGAACAAGTGTTTTTTTACACTTCATTAATTAGCATGGGCACCGGTAGTTTGCCTTCCATTTGGACGAAGGTTGTAAGCTAAATATTGTAATCTGAAGAAACATGGCATTCCATTTTCTACCTTAAATTGAGATTAGGGTGTGAGATCATTTTAGTAATGTTTCTTTGCTCTCAGAACATTTTATTCCACAACACCAGGGAAGAATCACTTCGTTTCGGAGGTGACATTCAATGTTATCATTGTGTTGAAATATTCATTTACAGTAAGAATATGACGGACATATTTAAAGCTAGATATTGTGACCTGAAGTAACATGGCATCCCATTTTCTACCTTAAATTGAAATGAGTGTGTAAGATCATTTTAGTAATGTTTCTTTGCTCTCAGAACATTTTATTCCACAACACCAGGGAAGAATAACTTTGTTTCGGAGGTGACATTCAATGTTAACATTGTGTTCAAGTATTCATATAGTATGTCCCCCCCCCCCCCCCCCAAAAAAAAAAAAAAAAAAAAAATTACAATTAGACTTTTGCATTGATAGCACCCAATATGATTAAATCAGCTAAAATCTACTTTGGGGTATTAAATTATAACATCTTAGCTCTATTTTGCAGAAAGCCCCAGTCAATTTGGTTAAATGGTCTCAGAGAAATGTGGATTGTTATAAAGGATGTCAAGAGTCTGATTCTTCCAAGTTTAGCACTTGGATGCTCTTGGAACTGCATATTAATGTGTAAACACAATATACAGAACTTGGAGGGAAGGGATTCCTGACATGCTCTACAAAAATCCTCATTTGTCTTTGACCTCTGAAGCAAATTGAATGGGGTTTTCTGTATTAAAGGTGTGGGCAATGAGTTATAGTTTCAATCCCTCAAATTGTATTTTAGATTGATTCACTATCTTTAAAGTTATCGTTGCAGAGGGTACCATTGTAATTTTTTGGTGGGGACATAGGTTATGAATGCCAAAAGCAAAAATTCTTATTTGACTTGTATTATGTTTTTGTTTGCACATAGTATTATAAATAGATTAATTCAAGGATGTTCATGAATTCTTCATCATTCTTGATAGCCACCATACAAATGTTATGATACTGGTGAAAGGTGTTTGGTTCATCTGGGATAAATTTTCTATATACCAGATTCATTTAAACTGTTGACATTACTAAAATATATTTTATGTATCTTTCTGAATTGCTTGAAAATTAACAGCAAATCATATATATTAGTCACTTTTGAGAGTAAAAAGTATAAGATAAGAAAAAATCATTTTATTGTTTTGGAGGTGACACAACACAGAGACAACCCAACTTCTCAGGTGTTAGCTAATACAATTGTGAACATTCATGTCTTTCCTCATGGCTTTAATTTTCAAATATAAGCTCTTTCTTTCAGTTCTTACTTGTTATTTTGTTTAGTTATTCTCTTTCATGATAGTGGATACCAGCTCATATTTTGTTTTAGATTGTAATTCATACTAATCTTTAGCAAATTTTTACAGTTTGGTTAAGACAACAGTTTGTGTTTCCCAGCTGAAGAGAGCAGCATAATGCGTTTGTGTGAACTTATGGGGAAATTCTTTTTTAGTTCAGTAATTTTACCCATCAACTTCACAGAAGGTCCCGGACACAAACTGGTCTCAAATAACCCTATAAGGGACCGAAAAAGGACAAGTTCACCTCAATAGACACGAGAGTTGAATAAATACAGCAATATTAGTAAAACACATCAGTGAGAGTTTGAGGAAAATAAGGCAATCCGTTCCAGAGTTATGAATTTTTGAAGTTTCTGCTCAGTCAAAGCTGAATGAGAAGACTTCTATAGCTTGTGATGTCACACGTGTACAAGGATATAGAGAAAGTATCAAGAAAATTCAACATATTTTCACTTTTCTTGCATAACAAAAGAACACTTGACTTCTCTCTTTTGGAAGGCAGGGTGAATAATATTGCCCTAACATACATCAGTAGCAAGTTGAAGAAATGTGCACTTTTTCAAAAAGTAAAGTTTTGTGAAATTCACTTATATTTTCTTTTTATCGTTGTATGCATGTGACATCATACATTGTCGTAGTCGTCTCATCCAGCAGTGATTGCATCGATATTTAAAAAAGACCATAACTTTTGAATGGATTGTCCAATTTCCCAAACTTTCAATGATGTGTTCTACTAATGTTGTTGCATTCACTCAATCCACATGTATATGAAGGTGGACTTGTCCTTTAAGAAACCATTTTCTTTTCCTTGAAATTTCAGTACTTAAAGCCAAATTCTAAGATAAAACATAATAACAAAACAAGGTAAACACGTCATCAATATTATATTGAGATAGAACTACAAATCTTGTTTTTGGATCTTTCCCTTTCCAGTCCTGGGGACTTGTTCCTCTGTTCACTTTAGTTGTCAGATAACTTCAATAATATTTAAAAATACAATATCATAAACAGTTGGTTCAACTTGGAAAATGTAATAATTATTGTCATATTTAAAAAAAAAAAGTCACATAATTTTGTTTATGATTACCACATTGTACATGGAAAAGCAACAACTAAGAATTCAAGAACAAGTTGTGCACCAGCTATAGGCATGTGGCCTTTTTGTGGAGTTTGATTATTTTATGAGTTTTTTAAGATTGTGGACTAGGGCATGCATGAACTGCCACATGTATCACTTTGGTATCAAGGGAATTCTGGTGAGCTAGGTATACAAAAGTCACTTCTACTGTGATGATTTTGTAGATATTAAATGTATTTGAAAATGTTAATAGATAGTGAAAAGGAACTGAAGTCTTGCCTTTCACTATCACATAACAATATGGTGTTAACAAACAATGTCACCTCCGAAACACAAGAAAAAGCAACCTACATGGAAAGCTGTGATTGGTAAATCTTCACAACTAAATTGCTTAAATTGGAAATCAAGTTTCTAAGATGAAAGCATCTATATGTTTACTTAACTAAAGCAGGAGAATTGATCTTGATTACAATATTATATATACAACAGATGGGTGTATTTTGTGCATTCTCTTTGTTAAAAAGGTGAAAAAATGTAAATTTGCACTAAAACGTACAGTATAGTAATAAAAATAAGAGTGAGAGTGTGTTAGTTGATTTCACCACTTTGAGACTCATGTTACTAAAATAAATGAAACCACTGGTGTACATGATATGGTTTCTCTTCAATAGAAATGAGCAAAAACTCTTGTTAACAGTGTTTTGTCACCTCCGAAACAGTAATTCTTAGTTTTTATCAGATCTTTTATTAATCTCTAGAAAATTCTCACTTCCTGTTGCCATATTACTATTTTCATCCAAAAGAGATTCCTGTCAATTGGACAGAATCAAACAAAATTGCTTTGTCCTCGAGAAATTATCAAATATAATACGCTTGTTGTTTCGGAGGTGACGATTGTTTCGGAGGTGACAAGTGTTAACGGAAAATTGTAAATTGCTCCGAAATGAAAACAACAGGCTATATTTCTACTACCTTCCTTCTGAGATAATGTGAGGGGATATGTTACATTTTTGTAAATGTTATGTATAACTGATGTCAAGAATAAAAAAATCAAATACATAAATTTGTTGTCTCGGAGGTGACAGAAAAGTTAACGGAAAAGTTGCATAAATTTATAAACACTCACCAAAAAATGATAAGCTATTTGAATCAAATAATCTTTGGATCGAAGTTAAGTCAGACTGATTACTATTCTGTTTTGATGGAAATTAGCAAAGTTGAATTTTATAATTGTTAGCAAGAGCTAACTCAAAAGAGGGGTTAACTGTTAACGGAAAATGTCACCTCCGAAACATAAAGTTTGGACAATTTCAGTCTTTAAAGAAGACAAAGCAGAACCTGGTAAACATAATAGTTCTTAAGTTTGGATACCTGTCTATCACCACAACAACAAAAATAATGAAAAGGAATAAACAATTTAATATGCTAGGTCTGACAAAAAAACCATGTCAGAGTGCATACACCAAAAGTGTTGGATTTCAAGCATGTAAATGCATGCCACATCTGAAAGAAAAAGAGAGGAAAGTTCATTAAGGTACCCAAGGTAGACACTGTGGGTGGTAAGTTTATGAGAAAAAATAATGCATATCTGTCTGTGTATAAGAAAGTTACACACCAATTAGTGCCAAAACCGTGTTTTACACCACTGATTGTAAAAATGGCCATATGTGAACGAACGGAGCTAAGGCACCATACGTTGCATAATACATAAATGACTGATCGCATGACAGAGCGACAAAACACGTATAAATGTAAATCCTTAGACGCTTGACTGCGATTGGCCAATATCTCTACTGGAGAAAAGAGCTTTGACTTGTTGCAAATTGCATCTGTCACGATATGAACAAAAGTCTGGAGCCACAGATGCAACGAAGACGTGATGCAATGAAAATTTTTTTTTTTTTATTAAAAACCGAGACGCTGCATCTCCTTAACTTTTCATAGATTTTTTGCAGCGAATTCAAGATATCAGAAAAAAAAAAAGGTACGCATCTGTGTTGAACATATTTGCGAGTGTCACAAAATATTTGGAAGATAGCATTTCTTTCTCAATATTGTAAAATAATCCAGCATATTTCTCTACAAAGCAGTTACCTCCACAGTGTCATATAGAAATAAAATCAGTGCCTGATACAAACACTTTTTAAACACTGGCAACATCCAATGTTTGCTAAATATACAAAACAGGGCACAAACTCTTAACGTCCTAACAGCAAAAGCCATCTCACGACGCAATCTGACCGAAATCACGCCGAAAATCACAGGCTTCGAGAAAGACATCTTTCATCTCTACATCACATCCTACGTCAAGGCCGGGGCATATAAACTCTTCGTTGCTTTGTGTACGTCAGTTTCTGCCTACGCCAAATACGATCGTAAAAAAGTCCCAGGGGAGGCTTGATGGAAATTCACACAGCCTGAATGGCGGGCATGAAGCACATTCACAGTGCGGATGCAGAAAAGGCAATGTTGCTGGTGGGGTCACATTTTCGTCCTACTTCACAGCAGCAACCTTGCACTCCATTTGGTCATCTCTAATACATTCCCCCTTCACTCTCTCTCTCTCTCTCTCTCTCCTTCTCTTTCTGCCTCTTTCCTTTTTTTTTATTTTTCATGTCTTCCCTCAACTCATAACACATACATTTGTATGATCAAGCAGAACACACACACACACACACACACACACACTACCACTTCTCCCCTTTTTTACCCGCTCCTTTGTAGCACACATCCATCCGTATCCAACACACACAAAATAACCAGGGGTGGCTCTGTTTCTCTCCCTGTTGATAGTCTATACTTCTCTATCTTCTCCACAACCCCTCCCCCACCTCTCCTTATACATCCCCTCCACTGCCCCATCTTAACCCCTCCACCCTATCCCACCCCATCCCACCCCACCCCACCCCACCCCAACCCCTTCAGAAAAGAACTCAACAAACGAACAAGAGAATAACATAAATGCATAAAAGATAAAAGCAGCCCTTGTCTCTGGCAGCTTGGGTTAAATTTAAATTCCAGATGTATCCCTCATTTCCCTTCATCGTTTTGCCTTCCTCAAGGACATTGAAACATCCATGTGCAAGGGTACCACTCTCCACCATTGGGCCAAAACATTTGGTGCATAAATGACATGAACATGTTCGCAATGCCCAAGCACAGCAGACGTACAGCACAGGCCAGCTGCTTATCCACAAAGCGTTTGAGGCTGCACCCTTGCATTATACCAACATGGCTCCAAACCTAATTTCGTCAAAATCTGGACTTCTTAACGACCTCCCATCAGAACTACCACTTTTGTATGCAAATAGTCTCATTAAAAAAAAAAAAGAAAGACTTCTCATGGGGAGAAGGCCTTTTTTTTCTTCTTCTTTTTGTTCACAGTCATACATCTACCCTTCATGCCACACCAGACTATATATGGTACAATACCACTGCACCAACATTATACTGCTCACCGTGTAGAGAATTTTGCTTTACGAATGCAACGTGTAGTAAGGATTGCACAGTTCTTTTCATACTTTTATGTCTAAAGTCTAGATTGCAAATCAGGCCATGTCCAAAATATAGCCATTCAATTCCATGATAAAGGCCAATAGACAATGCAATCATGAGCAAAAGTTATTTATACATTTAAGAAGTAAACACAGACAGAATTGTGGTTGAGGAATTATGGCCCATTGTTATGCAGATTGGATGATGTCATACCATTGCCATTAATAGATTTGGCATCTGCAGGCACATAATTCCACATCAATGGATAAAATGTACACGAATGCACAGACACAGACACACCCCTTGATCCATGAAAATCACTATGTAAAGGGCATTATTCCTGGCCAAGAGTTGGCAAATACATGCCAATGTGTTCAAGCACTGTATCGCATAATTCTCTCAGTACATCAAGACTGATTCCAGAGTTGCAGTTGTGTCTGATGATGTACAGACATTCAATCAAAACAAATGAGCACCTCCCTTGATAATAAAAACCTCTCATCAGAAAACTAGTACATGATGTCACTTCTGCGAGAACAATGATGACCATAATACATCCAGAAATAATCATTTCCCCCATCTACTTCAGCTATGCAAAGGCCCTTGCATCAATAACAAGATATAATATATATTCTTGGTTCTCAAAAATATTCACAAATTAATTTCAGGTCTGTGCATGGGGGGGGGGGGGGTCGGAGACAGGAACATGCATTGCTAGCAGAGGATCAGAAAAATACTATCTAGGCCAATAAATACATCTGGTAATTTTATCTTTGTTTTCATACCATATCAACTCATCATCATAAGGTAAATGTTATCTATGTTTCAATACCATATCAACTCATCATCATAAGGTAAATGTTATCTATGTTTCAATACCATATCAACTCATCATCATAAGGTAAATGTTATCTATGTTTCATTTTTTAAAAGATCTCTTTCTCATTCATTATCTAGAAGAGGTATAAGAAGTACCTGCAATTACTAGGTGTAATTCATGTTTGCCATTACATATCTAATGCACACCAAATCCCAAAGAATTAACAGATCAGTGTCTGTCATCAAAAATAGTAAGAACTGATCCTGAATTAAATTTGCTTCCAACAAACTAATTGGGAATAGTTCAAATTACTTTATGAGATTGTGCGTTATATGCTTAAATCTTGTTTTGCAAAACACAGTAAATTGGGGTGCGGGAGGGGGGGGAGGGTGGGGAGATGTCACAATTTGAAGGACAAGGACTTTTCTTTCAGATTAAGTACTTCACAAACCTCTAAACGACCACTTAGTCAAGATTTTCAGGGTTCTGTTATCTTGCTCAGCCCCAACCCTAACCACATCACTCTCAGAACCAAAACCATACGCCACTGGCAGGGACAAGCAATTAATTCAGCTTCCCCTATCTCCCGAAGGCAGCATTTTGCGGCTACGTGGTTTCGCGTTACAACTTGCTTTTCAAAAAACAAACAAACAAAATAACGTAACAATCAAAACAACAACAATCTCATCTCAAGGCACACATTCTTTTGTGCTTGGAAGAAGATTCTTGGAAGACGAAGCCAAATTTGCCGCAGACGGTGGGTAACAGTATCCAGCCATGATCAGGAATAATCACCTATACGTCGTTCTGACGAAGTTAAGACGCACGAAATTCCACTCCGGTCTGACTACAACCACAAAGACAACAACAACAGCAGCAGCAGCAGCCACAACAACAAAAGCAACAAAATTGCCACTGATAATCCGAGCGGCCTTTGTGCACTGCGTGACTCATGCTATGTACGACCAGGGAGCCCTGGTATGACATGCTGGCAAGCGCATCACAGAGATGACAGTGTGAATGACTTTCAATTAAGACGTCGAAACGAAATCGACAGCAGCACCGGATCACTGAAATCTAATCAAGCTATTTTTTTTTTTTAGTGTGTGTATATGTACACATAACAGAGACAAATGTCAGAGCTCAAGCGATTTGTCTGCGATTTTTTTTTTCAGTCAAATTACGGTTTCGCATTGTTTTATCAAATCACATGGAGAAGCACCACCTACTGCACACACAATCCTTATGAATGCAATCAAATCAATCAACATGAGGCATGCTTGATCAAGTGTGCATCTTATTAGTGCAGTTGAATGAAGTTTAATAGAAATTGTATGACATAATCCAAACCGACAGTGTGGGTTACCAATGTCCTATTTCGAGTGGAGCAGGCCACATTATGATATTAATGATTTTTCTTTTTCTTCTTCTTCTTCTTCTTCTTCTTCTTCTTCTTCTTCTTCTTCTTCTTCTTCTTCTTCTTATTTGTGTATTTTGACAATAGTTTTGATCAGGCAGCAGAGGAAATGTAATGCAAATCAAGCAAACTTTCTTACTCTAATAGAAGTACCCCAAAACAAGTGTGTAAGACTAGATTGAATGAATCAAACTCATTAAAAATAATTCCTTTGTGATTCCACATACCGCTAAATACTCTGCTCTTCAGGGAAATTTCTTTATCTAAAACTATCTTGCACACTACCACAACATGTTCATCTGCCTTCATTTGATGGTGATAGAAATGCAGATTTTTTTTTTTTTTTTTTTTTTTTTTGGCATGAATGATTTATAAAATGAATAGATGGCACTCAGACAGATTATGCAAGCTATTAACTCAATATAGCTCTTCTCAAGGACATTATAGAATACGTGAAAGAAATTAATTTTGAATGTACTTTTGTCATTACTTTATGAGCCATGTGACTGATCTACGCTTTTTCATAGCAAGGACAAAACTCACTGCATTTCAGATATACAATGTACTCTAGGATAAGCAGTCATATATTTCATTTTTTTTTCCCTAGAGAGAGGGACTGTGCCCACTATCATTAACATTGCATACATTCAGCAAATGTAAAATGTCCAAATGAATTGGTTGGTTTGAAATGAAGAAGTCCACATGTCATCATCACAAGTTGCATTATCACTAAACATGGTTTATATACTCATTTAAACCCTCTGAGCTCTTGATGTGTGTACAGCTTTTCCTTGTGACCAAGAACTTAACAAAACATACTACCATCCACAGTTTCAGAGATATTTTTGAGCAAGTAATTTTAAGGATATAAGGATATAATGGTTTTTTTTTTTGTATGTTTTATTCACAAAATCAAAGATAACAATCATAGTACAAGCAATAAAAAATAGATAAATAGATAAATAAACAGCATATTAAGATACAGAATATACAAATACTGCAGCATAAATAAAATACTAACAACTGGACTGCAGCCCGATCACATGGTAAGAGAGTAACAGAGGAGATCAGGGAAGACCCTACAACATATCGCCAACAACCCCACGAGCGAGTCGGGCAGGCGGCCGACCAAGAAGCCCCTCATCCGCCACCGCCAAGACAGATTCTGTTATATACAGTACATGTATAATACGAGAATGTGCAGTGCAGGCATTGTGGGAAATTTATAAAGAAACACACTGCATAATCTACGACACGCCCACACCACTCCCCCCATGTACACTATTTTACGTGTATTTTTACATAAACAGAATCCATCACGCCCACTGGCCCAGTTCGACACTAAAAATCAGGCAGCCGACAAACAATCACAGGATCCCAACCGAAACCCCAGAGCGGAGATTCTCACATGTTTTTAATTCTGCGCTATCAAAACATTAGATAGTGTTGCATACATTAGTATCACAAGCAAAATTATTCACGTGCTTGTATTTTTGCGCTAGTTTCCGATAACGAGAAATGCGCAAAAACATCCACACCACAAAAATCTTCACTTTAACAGTATCATCCAATGTTTCTGAGGTACCATGGCCCAATATTTCAGACATACAGGATTTGCAGCATTAGAATCTCTCCCATAATGCAATGCGAGGCATCTCAAAGAGTTGCAAACCCGCAGAAGTCACACAATATCCATTTCAGAATACCTTCCCAACATCCTGAAAATGCTACTTAATGAGATTCAAAATTCCCCTGTCAGTCTTTGGAGGTGCAATGCTATTCAGCTATTAAAGCAGAGGACTTCTGCAGAGCCTCAGCTCTTGAACCTGGATACCCCTTCCGACCCCGATCAAGATTCGATATCAATTGTTACAGCGGTCAGATTACCGCAATGGATACGGCTATTAAGCTGGCCATGTCAGGGTCTCGAAATCGAGTCAGACCCTCGCCGCGGGCCTCTGCGTGTCCTCTGCGTGTCCCCATCCAGCTATCATGCCCAGCGAGAAGTGTGTCTTTGGTTTGCACTGACATTTACATTTCATACAGGGACACTGGATATGCAATGTAGATGCAAAACATTGAGGGGTCTGGAGGGGAGATAGGTGCACCTAGCAAATAATGTTCCATCTATGAATGCGAATGGGTTTCTGAAGCACATCCCAGGAAAGTTTTTAAAACACTCCGATGATCCATACTGGAGTTGCAACCATTCAAAAAGTTGAGTAAATCTCGCACTGATGTCCCTTCCCACAGGCATTGCAATGTCGCTTTGCAGCTATTTCACGAGTGTGCATGAATGACTAAAATATAGCATGATATTCATTATTTATTATTATTATCATTATCATTATTATTATCATTATTATTATTATTATTATTATTATTATTATCATTATCATTATTATTATCATTATTATTATTATTATTATTATCATTATCATTATCATTATTATTATTATTATCATTATTATTATTATCATTATTATTATTATTATTATTATTATCATTATTATTATTATCATTATCATTATTATTATTATTATCATTATTATTATTATTATTATTATTATTATTATCATTATCATTATTATTATTATTATCATTATTATTATTATTATTATTATTAATAATAATAATACTACTACGAAGATTCCAGCTCTCACTTGACGCCCAGATCAAAGTACGGTGTATGTTGACATTCAATCCTGCTAGTATGTGATGTCACAGATTCTAACATGTACAATGTACAGAAAATCCACCTACAGCAGAGCTCAGGAATGCTTTGAAAGCAACACATAACCAGATATCACTCTTTTTTTTTAATTTTTCTTTGTTAGCCCCCATCCCCAACCCTCTACCATACTCACATTATATTACTGCAATCACTGCTAACAAATTTTTCCTCATTGTAAATTCCTCCTCTCCTTTCCTCCCCCCCCCCCCCAAAAAAAAAAAAAAAACAACAACAACAACAAATCTGAATGACAAGACTATTGTTACATGCGGCATCTCACTTACCTGGCACACTAAAGACAGACTTTATAAATTGGAGAGAACACTTCACCGGTTCTCCCCACTTTACAGGGGAGGGGGGGGTTTGAAGATTGGGCCCAATCATGGCAAGCAGAAAAATTGGGCTAATAACAGAGGACAGTTAGAATTGGTCTTGCCCGGGTAGAGAGCCATTTCTGTAAACCATCTCGTTCTGATTTCCGAAATTCCCCACTGCTTTATTCAAGAGTATGCATCGAGCGAGCTCTTCTCTCGATTGCTGGAGGACCCCTGGCTTCATTTTAGAACAATCCAAGAGAGGACACAAATTATCCAAGGCCCTGATACATCAGGAGGAGTATCGAGAGAGGTTATTCCCCTCAAAAAACACCAACCTCATAATCAGCTTTGGTAAAATATTGACTTATACTGGCTCCGGCATCTTCCGATCAGCAACATGGAATGCACTCATTTTCAGAATTGAAGATGCCCTGCACGTACAATATTGTGACTGATCAACACTACGAGAAAAAAAAAATAGCTTCACATGTTTATATGGTGTGAGCTTAACCCGTTGAGGACGGACTGATTTTGCTATAACAAGTATTTCCCATAGACCCCCGCCCAAGTATACTCGGGACTCGTCCTCAACGGGTCAAGTAAAATCCAATGATATACTTCTCATGCAAAGCAAACCTATATAATAAAATTTGGCAATTACAATTAACAATGTCACTTGACCCATGAGCACAGCCATTTCACAAAAATTTGGCATATGGCTCTTTCTGAGTAGCATCCAAGCTGATAAAATTAGGGAATCCCTCCTGTTAATTAACAAGCCTTCTGTCAAGATTAATCAATCAAACAGTCACAACCGAAAAATTATGTTCATAAAATCACCGGTCTACATCATAGGGCAATTTCTATGATGATGGATATGCCAAATGCACGGTGAGGTGTTTTCAGACAAAAGCAATTTCTCCTCATATGGGGAATGGGGGGGGGGGTGGGGGGGGGGGAGAGGGATGCATACAATTTGCAGTATCCATAGCATTATGAGGGGTTTTTTTTCCCCCTCATGATTAAGACAATGCCCCAACCATGCCGTGAAGGAGGGTATTCTTTCTACCGCGATGCATCAACTTTGTCTGGTCCACGAGGTATGAGTCATCAGTGCGGTGTTCGTCACCGAGGAGGGAAAAAAAGAGAGAGTGGGGGGGGGATGCACTAATGAGGGAAAGTGGATGCGACAGATAAGAAGGAGAGACAGACAGACGGTCAGACAGACAGACTTCGCACCAGAGCTATGGAGTTGTGGCCATTCGTCAGAGGATCTGTTGAACGGCATCAGACGTAGGACAAAAGGGAAGAGCATAAGGTCACCTCTTGACATAGGACGAGGGCGTACTTTCATGAAGGCATCAAACACAAAACCCTCATGTGATACCCCAAATTCATCTCCATGCCATCTTGCATGATGGGGGGGGGGGGGCAGCTCTTATCTTATTGGTGTCAACTCTCCCATCGTACACACTGGGAGTGTAGTCTGCATGCTGTGTCAGAACACATGTTCCTTTCCCTGCAAGACTCAATGGCTTACATACAAACACTATCTATCAAAAGTCCTCTCAAATTGAACAGCAACATTTTGGTCTCTGTTAACAGGAAACCTCTTTCAGGTGGCCAGTTTTGATTTGAAGGCCAAAATGATATTGGCCGAGATGTCACATTTCCAAGCACGCCACATTTACAAATCAATTCAAGAGATCGATACAAGCTCATATTCCCTGAAGCAATACATAAAACAACAAAATTGAATACAGTGATGAGTCAGACACACTGGGACAGTTCAAGACTTGTAGACGAAAACATCCAGGCTTCTAAATGGTCCATTTATAGTGTCACAAAAACCCATGCAGTGTTAGGACACCCCATCCAGTTCATCTATAGATAATTGTGTGTAATCATCTTTAGCTGTTTGATATCACACTTGGGCAATGGCACAGGAATAATATGTAAAGAAGTTCATTATTTCAGCCATCTGTAAAACATCTTTAGCATTAACAAGAAAAAAAGAAACCAACACCACTTTTGGCAGAACACAAAAGCCAGGTTTGCTATCTTTTAAAAAAAAAAAAAAAAAAAAAAAACTTAAACATTACTCTGTTCTTTGTTTATATCTTATGAACCCTTTGTGTTTCCAAGAAATCAAAAAATGGAGTGAGCCACTTGAACCGGAAGGCATCTTATATCGTCAAGTACACAGCGAGAGAAAGCTTAGCATCGTGACAATCCAGGATCGAACAGCGTATTTCGCTTTTGGCAATCAAGACCGAGGTGTAAAAGAAAAGGCCATGACTACCTACCCCCCCCCCCAACACCACCCCCACACAACAATTGGAGGGTTCGTTAAGTATCAAACATATACAATGATTTATCATTGTTTTGCCATTGCCCTCCCGCTAGAACACACCTACCGCGGAGACATTTAAATAGTCAGGAGCCCTTTGGCGGTGGTACGGATCGTTACCGTAAGTCAACATATATCATAATTAACAGAAGCAGCTCTGCATGGGATGTAAACACTACGGGAGGGGGGGGGAGGAGGGGGAGGAGGGATGGTGGATGGCTATGTAGGAGCCAAGATCGATTGCAGCCAAAAATAACTTATCCAATGTGCTCCCCTGGCGAAAACACTTCAAGCGTTGGACGCGCGCCAAATCTGCACCCGATTCTCACTTCGCTGCTTTGCAATATCTCATTGTCCCCCCCCCCCCCCCCAGCTCTTGGGGGAAGAATAAAAGAAGGGAAGGATATGGAAGAGTAAGAAAGGGAAGGAAGGTGGGTGGGGGGGGGGGGGGGGAGAAGAAAAATTAAAGGTACAGGTATTGCAGGACTGAGGTCTATGGTGTTCCAAACGTATCATGCAAAGGAACCTCATAGATAGGAGACCGATACTTGGGAAAGCTGTGGATAAGGAACCTCATAAAGGACTGATATTTGGGAAGGCGGTGGATAAGTGATCGGAATGTGGATGAGTACAATGCCCTTCTTCATAGTGTCTAGTGTCAATTACCATCCCCCATCCAATCTCTCCCACCGAGGGCGCACTGTAACGAGGAACAATGCCCCTATTCTCCTATTTTCTGCACACTCACTCGTGGTCCTACACGGAAGCAGAGACAATTGTCTGTTTCTTGCATACGTTTGTTATTTCATTGGTACGTCAATAGCTAAATTTTGATGACAAACGCATGTTTATCAATCATATAATTTTACAAAAATCTAAGTGCTCCAATAAGTTCCTTTGCAACAGTACCTAACTATCACATTTGATTCTAGTGACTTTTTTTTTTTTTTTTTTACAAAAGATGGTGAAAATAAGAGAAACCTGTAACAGATATACACTGTACACAGAAACATGGAACTCTGAGGTATATACCTCCTACGCAACATGATGTAGTACAATGTAAATGCACATTGCAGGACTGGTACTGAAGTAGGGCATGAGGTATAAATGTACATTGTATATCAATGTATCTACATGTATATGCAATTTGATACTTCTCCACTCGCCACTTGAGATGAGCTTTACCAGAGAGTCCAATATACTGATACAATAGACTGGTAGGGGCAATAGGAAGGGTGGCGGTGGAGGTGGGGGTGGCGGTGGAGGTGGAGGTGGAGGTGGGGGTTGGTGAGGGGAGGGGAAGAGGAAGAGGATGATTTCTGCTGCTACAAACAGTTCATTCCATTCCAGGATTGGTAAGCAGCACATTTTCTGAACCAGAAGGTCAAGAGTATCTCAACATGCAATTTCTCCTGACTGCTCATGTTGGACGGTGGAGAAAACAAGCAGGGAATGTATTGCAGCTGCCAAGGTCACCATGTGAGAAATCCAGAGTGGGGCTGGGATGGGAGAAGGGGAGTGGGAGGGAATGGAAATAGCAGCAGCTCCATATAATGTGCCCTCCTCATCAAGAGAGCAAGCAGGATCAACCAAAGTTATAAAGGTTTGAACTGGGGGTGAATGGGCCTGGCAACAAGAAAGAGATGGGATTTTTTTTTTTAATATATATAAATGAAACAATGAATGTTACGATGTCTGAACACCAAGATGTGTTCATACAGCATTACAATGTACCGTACTTACCCATCACCGTGTCATCAAAGTGCACAGTACCACATAACCAAGGAAGAATGTATCCTTGGAGGAATGGGACCCTGTTCTAGCTATTCTTTTGGAACGTCTTATTTTGCTTTTCTGCTGAGTAATGTCTTGATGTAAAATTTAAACAGTGTGCTGTGCATTCCAATGAAAATGAACACTGAGAGATGAATGTCCAATTTACAGGTATCTTGAAGATGAGTCATAAAATGTATCACTTCGATATTCTCATTTTCTTGATGTTGTGTCTCTCAACTACCCATTACTTTTCTACAGCAAAGAAGTCCATGCTTCAGAGGAAGTGAAGGAAGTTCATGGGCTAACCTTTGACCTCCGACCCAGGATATAAAACCCTCATCCCCCATCCCATACTCACAGTGTGATTCCAGATGACCAGATGTCAACTTTGAACCCTGAGAAAACGTCCTTTCCGTTGGCAATCTCCGGCGGCTGGAAGGCTGGGGAGCCCTGGCTGGTCCGACAGGCATCATCTTTGGTAAAATGACTCAGAAGCTGTATCAAGCGAGAGAGAGAGAGAGAGAGAGAACAAAGAGAATGAGGGAGAGAAACAGATAGAAACATATCAGAAAGAGAAATACATACACAAAGGAATGAAGACAAGAAACATACAGACACATATGCGCATATGAATAAAAATATAGAAACATATAGAGAGAGAGACACACACATATGAATACAGACAAAGAAACATATAGAAAGAAACGCACGCACACATGAAAGAAGACAAAGAAACATATAAAAACACATACACACATGAAAGAAGACAAAGAAACATATAGAAACAAATATACACATGAAGGAAGACAAAGAAACGTATAGAAACAAACACACATATGAATAAAGACAAAGAAACATATAGAGAGAAACACATACACACATGAATAAAGACAATGAAACAAATAGACATGCACACGTACGCAAAAACAAAAGCAAATAAGAATATGTAGACATAGAAATGAATAGACCAATATAACAAGAAAGTGCCGAAGAAGAAACATATGAATGTGAAAGGTGATAAATAGGAAAGATGAAACAGAAAGAAAAAGAAATAATCAGTTTATACTTCTTTAATTTCTACCACCATTCAAATTATCAAGGATGAAATTTGGACTCGAATATATATATATATATATATATATATATATAATGGTATTATTATCCGCGTGTTGGAATAAGAGCATGAAGACGATGAAGACAAACAAGTTGACATAATGCATTAGAATCCAACTTCATTTATTTGTAAACCAAATTTTCGACCCTTGCACGGATCTTCCTCAGGGTAACAGTTACCCTGAGGAAGATCCGTGCAAGGGTCGAAAATTTGGTTTACAAATAAATGAAGTTGGATTCTAATGCATTATGTCAACTTGTTTGTCTTCATCGTCTTTATATATATATATACATATATATATATATATATATATATATATATCCAGCATATCTCAGTTTCTATTCATGAGATTTTAAGTAACATATAAGCACACGCAACTAAGTTTTTCTTGTGATGTGCAATGGCATTTAATCATAAAGAAACAAAGCCAAAATTTACCACGAGCCAAGAGCAAATGAAGAGCCAACATAGACAGACACACGTACATCAACCCTAATTCAGACTGAGCAAAAGAGGCAACATAGCACGCATGTGACCCAACAGTTGCAACCTACATTTCCAGGGGCGCTTGGCACCGTCGCACTACCAATACAGATTTAACTCGTGCAAAGCGGAACGTATCGCATTACACCTGACATAAGTTAAAACCAGTTCCTCCCATCCCTCCCCATCATTGACTTACACTCAAACTCAAACATACACGCACACACACACTCACTCACAAATGAGTGCAATCCAATCCAAGAGACAGACTCTTATGTACATATTGGTACAAGCACATCCCCAACATGACATGCCGTCATTTGTCAACTCGGGTTCTCTGTGATTCGCGATCTGCACAATAGTACTACACCATTGAACAAATTGTGTACTGTTGCCATCCCAATCTGAACCATTTCTACAAGACAAGACTCTCTGGTAGGCTCTAAACATGCTGCATCACTTAAAGATTGACAGCTGTCAACACTCCATCAGTCATACATTCTGATTCCTTCTGAAGATTACAGAAGGCGTGTCTTCATCAGCCCGAAGTTTCAAAATAGTGCGCTATCTTGCGGTTACCAAACTAGTCCGATGTCAAGATAGCGCGCTATCTGTGTAGTGAAGACGCAAATAGCGCGCTATTTGATCGGGAAAATTTTCCCCCGAAATCTTGGTCTAGTTCGTGAACTAGAGCGCTAATTCGTGAAATAGCGCGCTATCTTGGGTGCGTCTCCATCAGCCCGAAATTTTCTCGATCCCTCCACGCTTCTGGTTCGCCAGCTGGCTATTGAAAGCGCATGTACAAGCTAGTGATTGTGTATAGTGCATACACTCACGGCATATTCAAGGATCACGTGTGTGTACTAGGCCTACTGTTGTTGACATCTTTAAAACCAGGGAGGTGATTCCGTGCATGCTAGCTGTTTTTTGTAAACTTCTTCTTCTGGTCCACTCTACTTTAGCTAAAGATTCTTGCAGATTGTGTGTATTTTGGATTTGTTATTCGTTCATGTCATATAAGATGTGTCACTGGACAGAAGAGTAGCGTTATTAATATCCCTTTGGAGAGAATTTGCTGGACTGCTCACCTACCTGGTTGTAGTATCATACATACAGTGTTGTAGGAGATTTTGAGCGGGAAATCCACTTTCAAACAGCGAGCTAGGCAGAGTAATGATGCAAAGTGCGCATGCGTCAATTTTCGGACTAATTTCCCGAAGTAGGCTGTTCGAGCTGATGAAGACGCACATTCGCTGTATCGGGCTATTTTCTAAGACCGCAAAATGTCCCGCTAGTTTGAACTTTGGGCTGATGAAGACACGCCTAGTTTCAGTATTAACTTTTTTTTTTTGTCGCTTTGGTTCTATTATTCAAATAGTGAGCGCAGATCATTTGTGCCTTTCAGAGACACGTTCAAAACATGAAATTCTACCAACAAGAAAATAAAATGATCACATCTAGCTTGAATGATTGTCAATCCAACAATACCCAGACATGTAATCACAGATAACAGAACTATGGGGTGTGTGTAGCAATGAAGAATTGTATGCACAGATCATCAAAGAAAAAGTACATTATTTTTAGCTTATTGTTGCTATGTTTGTACAAATCATTATGAGGGGAAGATAATGACGTGAGTTGCATAGTTTCAACATGCATGACTGCATAATTTTGTGGCTGGGTGCGCTTGTTTATGTACCTCTACAATGTATCTTAACTATATGACTGCATAAAATCTGTTTCACGGTGGGTAATTTAGCTGTTAAAACTAGGCATCCCCCTTTTGTCACCATCTTTTTCCTTATTTCTTACGTTTTTATTTCCAAATACTGTATGAGAGTTGTGTTGAATGATTTTTACCTGGCTCACAGAGAAAACGATACATTCTCAAACTCAAACATTCCAATAGGTGCAAGGGTTTTGGACACCGGTGGGCTACACAGAGGCCCAAATTCATGAAGGTGGTACAAATGACATGGACAAAAACCATGGAGCGCCAAGTGTCCCTCAGAATACTTCACTACGAAATTGGTCATTTTGTCGACAAAATGAGCGTTTCATTAACGAAATTATCATTTCGTGGACGAAATGTTCATTTAGTTACAAAATGTTGCCATTTCATTACAAAATAATCATTTCATCGACGAAATGACTGATTTCATAACAAAATATTCCATGCGACATTTGGCGCTCCATGCTTTTTGTCCACGGTTTAAACCATGGTTTCATTTGTACCACCTTCGTGAATTCGGGCCAGAGAGTGCAGCCATCTGGAATGACTGGTTTTAACTCTCTCACTCCCAAGGCAACTACATCACCACACTCCCTGTCAATAGATTTTTTTTCAAGCCGGAGGCTGAGGGGGTTAATGCAAAGCATTGAGGGCAAGTGCCATAAAGACGTTACACTTCTGACTCGCATGGTGGATCCTCAAACAAATCCTGTCAGATGGATCCCTTGTTCGTGGTACGATCTACGGTTTCCTCAACCTAATGAGTCATATTTTTTTTTCTTCGTCTTAGTGCAAGAAGGTTTCCCCATCCCCCCCCCCCTGCACCCCATCATTCATATCAATGAAAGATATGTCAGAGTAAACAGATTTGATGGCAATACCAGATTAGGAGGCAAACCATCTCTGTTATTTCTGAGAATGAAGACGGCATTAGTCTCATTCAAGGCTCAATGTCATTACTGTTCTCCGTCTGATGTGAGAGTTATTACCTACTCCAGTATACATACACGCATGTATCGCAGATACATTTCAGCAACACACTCTAGTAAAATTCTACTGAATTAGTGATATGGCCATATTGTGGACATGTTTCTTCTGTTGCATGTCATCCACATGGTTAGGGTGGGATTTCACGGAGCACGCGAACGATTTGCGAATGACGCGAATGGCAAAATCCAGCATTCGCATTTTAGTCTGCAAAAGATCGCCAAACAGACGTGAGGGTTCGGAAGCGTCGTCAATTGTTCGCGAATGTCGTTTTTACTTCGGCGAGAATTTCAAAAAAGTTTGAAATTTTTTGCGAACCTTTTCCGCACACTTAGTCGGGATTTGCTCGTGAATTGTTCTCGAAAGTGTCTTTAAAGCTTCGTCATAGGCGCAAGACCTTCGCAAGACACGCGCGATGTTCGCAAAATGTTCATGAAACCCCAAACAGACTCCGAAACTTTGGAGAATGTCTCGCGTATGTTACGCGAAATCTGCGAAGTTTTTCCGATCATTTTACGACGTAATCGCAAACTGTTCGCGTACCTTTTGAGACATTCTCGCGAACGTTTAGCGCACGTTTGGGGGATGTATGACCTATTCGTTTTCTACAAACAAAAATCGTAGCATACACCTAAACATCAAACAATTATTAACAACTATAGTAACAAAAGAAATTAAAGACTAGCAAAGAGAAAGAAATGTTTGATATACAAAAACAAATCGCAGAATACAGTTGAAATTAATCTAAAGTATGTAAAATTTCATTTGAAGTATAGAGATTATGTGTTGGAGGAACTGCAAAAAAAAAAAAAGAAGATCATATGCTTTACTAGTGGAGATACGTCCTAGGAAAAAAATGTAGGCAAGCACACAATAGAAAAATGAGAGAAAAAGAAAGGAGAAAAAGAGGAAAGAAAAAAATTCAACTCAAGACAGCTTCCACCTCTCCTTGAGTACATTTTCTCCCATGATTATTGAAAATTTTGCGTTGTTCGCATTTCCGTCGCGTGTTCTTCGTGTACGTAACATGCTGTACTTTAGCAATGATACACACGACATTCACACATACGTCGCGGAAACTTCGCACAAATTGCGCAAGAATAGTTTTCGGCTTCATTGTCGGAAAACATTCGGAGAAAAACTTTTCCGAATGCTGGATTTTGTCATTCGCGTCCTTCGCAAATCGTTCGCGTGCTCCGTGAAATCCCACCCTTTTGAGTTAAAAAGGTTATGTTTCCCTACACCACAGATATTCAGATATTGAGATATATTCTTTTGTTAGCTCGATTCTAGGTGTCACTTTGATTCATGTAAGAATACTGTGTATGAAATGATAAGACACTAAACAAATGTAATCAAGCGTGCAAAATACATGTAGATCAGTAACATCAGAGTAACAAGTATTTCAGCTGTTACAATTTGTTTGTTTGTTTTTTCAGTTCATCTCTTATTGTATGCAGTCGAGAAACACAGCAGGCATCATGCCGAATAAAAACTATCCGGATGACAGATGGACGACTTGAGCCATGCGACCATCCAGTCCAAAGTCCGCTGTCTTGTCAATTACCCTCGGGGCATGCCTCAATGTAAATGTAAGCAAATTACCCCCATTGGCCATCCATCAAGCTCCTGGTAATGAGAGCGCAGGAGATACAAGGGTCTATAAACTCCAGTCTACATTTGCACACCTTTATCATAGGACTGCACAATATTGCACTATACTGTAAAACCGGCATGAAACTTTTGCGGAAATTTCCGCAAATTGCCGACCATGATGGCAAACAGCACTATGCTGGCATTCAATGTGTTGTGTCAACAAAAACTTTCATATGCATTTTTTTTTTGGGGGGGGGGGTGAATCTTACACTCCTCTTCAAATTCAAGAAAATTACATACACACAAACACTTCTGGTTTTAAGTATCTCTCACTTTATATCTTCTTCCCACCCCCCCCCCTTTTCTGTTCTTTTCTTTTTTTTTTTAAATCAAGGTAAGCATTCTATTTACATTTTTTAAAATCTAAAATGATTTAAAGAATGGCACATAGTTGCCTAGTTTGATACAAATGACTGCTGTAACATAGATATTTATTTTAGTGGGCTAAAGTCTACCAGTACCAGAGAGTGAATTGTTGATACTGGGTCTGAGTCAACAGACTATGCATAAGCTCTTAAAGTGAAGCTTATAACAACTGACTGTCAGCCGACTGTCAGCCCCCTGATCGATTCGTTTCAATCAAAATTGAGCGCTATGAAGATAAAACTTCTGATTTTGCATCATCCTTTTTTATGGTCTGTACAAGACTGCTTCATATAAATGTACCAAATTGATCCATGAATTACAGATGTTTCCACAATTAAAGACATTGAATGTGAATAACTTTACATACTGATACCATTTATTTCAGCCATTTAAGTCATACACTTTCATCACACAAATCTCATGCTGAAAGCCCTAAAAACTTTCTTTTTTCCAGGAACCAAACAAAGAGGTAAAGGCATTTTCCAACTGTTCTTAATTTGGAAAAAAAAGTATGTATATGTACAATTGCCTTGATAAAATGCTGCACTGTACCATAAATGCCATCATAGTATAGCACATTTTCCTCCACTGGCATTTTGTTATCAACATCAGCAACATCATACTTGTGGCAATGTTATGTCTGGTCACACGACACTAAGCAGACCAATCACTACACAGGATTTCATAATGAGGGACAGAACAACAAATATGAAACTTTATTAAAAAAAAAAAAAAACACCCTAACCCTCTCAGTACCATCCACTAAAATTTCTATTGTTACTGTACAAACACAGGTTGCTATGGTAACAAACAGAGTTCTAGTGACTTGTCACTGGAGAGGATGGAGTGCTTTCTACGTTCCACGCTCCCCCCGGGCGCAGGTGTGCGCACGAGTTCTGATCAACTGTTCCCATCTTGTCTTCGGGGGATTGCCCAATTGTGTGGCGACACGACGATGCGTTTTCTGCCACAGACGCAGGTGCACGTGGAAGCAGCGCAACACACTTCATTACCGTCCCTTCAGAAGGAACAGTATCAATTATAGCGCAATGGCCTTCCAAAATATATTCTTTTCTACAATAATATTCTACTTCATCCAAATTTAGGCTTCATGGAAATGATGAGAGAAAATTCACACCAAAATCACTGCAAAAAAAATACATGTATATTTAGTTTTTCCATTCAAGCACATACAAAAAGGATGTCTACTGACTTCCTTTTATTCAGAAAGAAAGTTAGGCAAGATGGGCCTTGAGAAGCCAATTTTTGTCAAGTTACAAAACATTGCCGAATTAATCTATTCCATATGGGAACCTAGTGCACTGTGTATTAAGTTTATGGGGATTTCAGAACTTAGTATGGAATGGGTTAATCTGAGTTTAGCGTTTTTCACAGGCATAGGAATTCAGAACACTCAAAGTCCACACTTTGTCCAAGTGTGAAGATACAATCCCATGTAGATAATAATCTTCATGGATCTAGCATTCCTCAATGCAAAGAACAGATGAATAATCTGCATATTTTGCTTTTCATGGCAATTTTTTTCTATACAATTCCTGGAAAAAAAAAAGTCACATGTTTGAAGACATTATGCAGAGGCAAGGAACTCAAAACAGGCACATTTTGTGCATGAGACAGTCCAGAAATATTCTTATCATTACTGACGACCTACTTGTCTTGGTTGTCTTTATGCTGGGGTAGGAGGAGGGGGAACTATATATAGAACAGTCATGTAGTATAACCTCCCTCAGCATCCGAATAAAGTCATATACATGAATAAGAAATGACACCAAGAGTTTCTAACATGGTATCCAAGCAAAATGCATTTGTTCCCCCCCCCCTTCACAATCTATCAAATTTTCTTTTATCCCTGCTAGAATACATCAGCAATTTGAGCTAAAATTTCATCTAAATTACTATTGGGCACTACGTTTCACCTTAATAGAAGATGGAATGGCTCTACAGAGGAAAGAAGAAGGTACACTGCTAGAACCTTAACATTAATAGTTGCAGTAAAATTGTTCTCTTTCCAAAGGACCTATTCCCCATTCTAGCTGAGAAATAAGGCCTATGCCTTTACATCTGTGGCATCACTGCTTTTAGACAACCATGTCACACCCTTGATATATATGCCATTAGCAACTGATTGATGCGTACTTCACGAACCATTCTGTAGGACTTCAATACTGTCAGAGTGCTTGCTGCCCAGTTCTCGGATCGTTCACACTAGGCACCAACATCATGAATGCACAGAACATGCTTCATGTAAACCACAGGTATGTAAGGTGGTGGTGATGAAATGATCAACTTCAAATGGTCCTCAAACACTTGCATTTGTTTTATTTCAATCATTTTTTTGTCTTGGAAAACTGAATTAGAATTGGACTCGGTAACATCAAGGTAAAACTAGAGGCATAGCAAGTTTTATATTTCTTTTTTTTTCTCTGCATGAAAGTGGCACTGGGTAAAAACAGTTTCAAGTTCAATGTGTATGATTAGTTCACTGAGAGCAATGACCATAAACTGATCGGTTGTATGCTATTTTGTCAACAGATTCTTTGGTTTTGAACTGTAAACAAAACTTCAATAAAATAAAATAAAAAACATGACAACAAAACATGTCATTACTTCTTGAACTTTAAATATCCAAATCTTCTCAAGCTGTGTTGTTAAAGTGGAAAATTTCTGCACATTTTTGATTCTGTGGAATCAAAATTACAATATACTACAACACAAAACAACACAAGAATCTAAATTTGCATTTTGAGGTAGTTTCATGTTGCAAGAAATGCGTGAAGATTTCCACATCGTGAAAATTTTCATTATTACAGTACATGATCCATGGAAGAGTTCAAAACTAGACTCCCCTGTGTTGCCCTTCACTTATTTGCAGACATGGCACAATGCAGCCATCAAATATCTCTTCTTGCTCGCTGGGGGGAGGATCGGAGGAAAAGGACCACATCATCTTGACGTTTTTAGTGAGAAGGCATTCTCTTTTCCTCTCCTCGACCGTTATTGGTGATTGCATCGCTGGTATGGGACAGAGCCTATGAAGGTCACCAGCGGTAATTGGTTAAAATGTCACCAATATTTGAAGAAGGCTGGGCAAGGCAACTCAGCTGCAGCAGCATGTGCAACCTGCAGGAACGCATCTTCCACTGTGAATGGCCCATAAAGAGCTACTGAACGGATATCAGATTGGTACTAAAAATGATTAAAACTTCCCAGGAAAAACATATTCCAATTTGTTTGTCTGTTTGTTTGTTTATTTATTTGTTTTATTCTCATGGGGTCTTTACCTTATTTTTGCAGTCTATGACATTCTTGATCAAGTGCATGAGCAAAATTAGTGCAAAATCTAGATAATAAGCAAATACTATCCATGGATAATAAGAAATAATAAACAGGGATAAAAGGGAAGTGAACCTACTTTATAACAAGTAAGATTAAACTTTAAAGATGCAAAATTTGCCAGTATGGAATTATCAGTAGTTTTCACGTTTTCTTTAAAAAAAAAAAAACAAACAAACAAACAAACATATATATATACACTATCTGATGTCCTCTATCACATACAAGTGTAAGATAATGATGCTGAGTTCTATCTCATTTTCCTACTGTTCAAATATAAAATATATGAAATTGTCACATATATGTGTGTACAGTATGTGTGTGTGTGTGTGTGTTTGTATTTCCACAAACAAATTACCAGGCTTTCAATGGCATAAAATACTCAAAAAAAAAAAGCTTTTCCCTTTTCTCTAAAATGCCCGCAAAAATGCCTTAAATATGAATTTAGTTTTTTTAGTCACTATATTTTTTTGTATTAAACGTTTCTCTCTAGTCACTATATTTTTTTTGTATTAAACATTTCTCTCTGGTCAAGCTGGCTTAATGTTGTCTCAGCTGGCATCTCAATCTATTGACAAGTAAAATTGAGTGAATCACACACACACACACACACACACAAAATGGTGAAGATCATGCACACACTCTCACATGTCTCCAACAATCAGGACATGGAACTAGTACCTCTACTTTCATATCTACAGAAGATAGTTATGGTGCATGTGTGTGTGTGTGTGTGTGTGTGTGTGTGTTCTTTTTTATTACAGTTGGTAATTTGGTGAAAACATTACTAAATGTCTCCACTTCACATGGTTTTATACATATCATACAATATCGAGCTTTAGATCTGCGACACACGCGCCAACGATGCAACGATGCTTAATAGGCAAAGTATGGTGTTCTGCACATGTGCAAGACAGCTGTTTCCATTGTCCAACCCAGGAGGCTGCATCGTCTTGGCATTCACGTCGCAGATCTAAAGTCCGTTATTGTCTTCTTTCAGAAGACTTCGAGAGTGTACACAAAATCTTTTTATAGTCTGCTACTTTAAAAAAAAAAAACAACAACAACAACAACAATGGCAAACACTCTATAGTTTGGCAGCCGAAGATGGGTATTAATTTCATGCAGCTCGGCAGCATGGAGGCCCCCACATATGAAGCATGTGATGCAACGGCTTAATTTCCAATGTTAACACGTGGAGGAGAGGGGAGAGCTCTATGGTGGCTTGCGTAAGCTCCTGATGGGAGCTCCAAGTACACCAACATCCAGTCACATGCACGGTGATGATACAACTCCAGAGTACTAAGGTTTTCCTGCATGTGATTTGCAGGCTGCAGTCATCATGTGCCAAGACAACTAAAGCATCTCAGAGATCAAAAAATATATATCATGCAGTGATATATTAGAAATGCTGATATATTATTCTCAGCAGTTTCTGTTTGGATATACAACTTCAGAGAGATTTGACCAAAAATAGAGAAATGTCACCAGTGGTATAATTTTGTCACACTGTCTTTACTGTGTTTTCTTTTCAACTTTGATTTTTTTTTCTTGTTCAAGCCAGAAGCAGTCCATCCAAGAGCTCATCTTCAATTACTATAGATATCTTGCTAGCCTAACAAGGTGATGTAATATCGAGGAGACTAGTCTTCCATCAAGACTTTGATGTATAATTATTGTTCTTCACCACTGGCAGAATACCACAAGGAAGCCACTTGCCTGGAAGATAAAGACGTCTATGAAATACCACCCTTCCCCACCTGCTCTCCCCAGGGTAAAGTTTTTGAAGCTGCACGGCTCCACTCATGCATGATATCAATACTCACTTCAGCTACGCCAAAGTCGGAAATCTTGAGGACACCACCGGTTGTCAGCAACAGGTTGCTGGGCTTGATGTCCTTGTGTACCACATGCATGCTGTGCAGGTATTCCAGGCCATCTACCAGCTGGACAAAGTACCTGAAAGCAGCAACAGAGAACAGCAATGGATTAGTTTCATGAGTTGTAGTATCAGCCAAATACTCTGTATCTTCTTCAGTCCCTGTCCATTTCCTTTCTCGTTTTGTTTTGTAGACTGGTTGGAAGGAAATGATGATGATGATGATAATGATGGTGGTGATGACGATGGTAATGTTGATGATGATGATGATGATGATAATGTTGATGATGATGACATGTTTATGTTGCTGTTGATGATGATGATGATGATGATGATGATGATGATGAAGATGATATGTTTATGGTGTTGATGAGGATGATGATGATGTGATGATGATGATGCTGCTGATGATGATATGTTTATGTTGATGATAATGATGTTCATAATGATGTTCATGAGGATAACAATGACATTGATGACGATAATGCCAATTGCTATGGACACCTCTACCATCTCCATGGTAACAAATGACCAAGACAAGAAGGTGACCTTGAGGGAGAGCAAAAATGAGGGAAGAAAAGTCTGATGATAAACTCATTAGCTTAGCTCTCAAAACATCAGAAGAGACAGTACAGTAAGACTAATGAAATATTTGCAAACACACATACTTGTAAAGAGGAAGGCAATGTGCAAGAAAAAAATGACAAACTGATTTTCACTAATCCAAATAAGTTTCAACTCTGGTCATTAATTTTGATATTTCGTATCATCTATTAAAAAGTCACAGTGCAAATTTCAATCTTACTATGTGCACTTAAAATCCATACATTCATCCTGCCATGGTCTGTCTTCTTCTCTTTATTTATTTATTTTTTTTTTCTGATAAAGAGTCCTCTAAAATTTTTATGTGCCAACATTGAATTCAAGTTGCATGTACCGGTAGATTCATTTTAGCTTCACTTGGTCAACACCCATGAAATACCAACTTTTTTTTTATTATAAACTTGCCTGACTTATTAATAGTTGGTTGGGCTTCTTTTTCATTGTTTCCTGGAAAAGTCCCTGGTTTTCATGTTCAATACTCTTGGTGCATTTACACATTCATTAAAAGAGAGCCATGCAATGAACCCTGATGTGACTGAAATCAATTTCAAATATACTTAAGCATCACTGTCTTAAGTTTTTTATTGTTCTTCCTAATTACTGTTCATATTATTGATGGAATTTCATATATTCTTTTGGAGTCTCTTATATAATATACACCCACTAAATCCAATTTCATATTTCAACATAATTAAATGCACCAGCCTATTGGTCTCTTACATGACTTTTTTTTTCTTTTTAAACAAAAAAAAAAAAAAAACAAGAAAGGGAGAGAGAGAGAGAGAGAGAGAGAGAGAAGCAGTCCAATCCAGAACCTGTACATGATCCAAATTGCTGCTGGCAGCACTCACATCAGGCAAGTAAGTTAATATTGTCATGGAACAAGGTTTTGTCTTCATGCATATGAAGCTGCCACAGCTAATCACGTCATCACTACAAAACGCAGCTCAATCTGCCTCAGAACAGCTGATAACAGAACTCACAAGAACGGACGGGATGGAAGAACAAAAAAGATGTTGACAAGACAGTTATATGAATTTGAGCTTGTTATGAGCTTGATATGTCTTAGAGCTGCGCATTGTACGGAGATTTGCGATATTAATGATGACAGGAAGACAACAAAGAATGCCAATATGTGGCACTTTAATACAAGCGCAAACATGTTTGGGACTTTTAACTTTCAATTCATCAATGAGGAACGATTGTTGAAAATGACAAGCAACTCCATATTCAGAGCAAATTTATTTTGTTGACAAATGAACTGACATTGACTCAGGAGAAACTTCAAATTCCAGGTGAAAAACAAACAACATGTCTTTATAGGTTAATGTACAGTGTATGTACGTCATCATGTATTTTGCGAGTATAATATTTCACAAATTGGGACTACTATGTTTGTTCATACACTGAAACACTTGCCGACTAGATCCCAAGTGAGCATGTCATGATCATGAGTCTAATTAGTACCTGCAGCTTGTAGCTACAGTGCTCTACATACATGCAGCACGTAACAAGACATAAAAGGGACTTGCACATTTTCACAAGTGGGTCAATTTTCAATGCTTATGGAATGAGAAAGAAGTATTATCAAGTTTTTAAGAGAAAAGTTTGCGATTTCTCTTCATGGAGATAATAAACAATGCATTTGTGTTACGGGAGGCAATATTTCAACGAGTTGTGAACTTTGCAAATATCTGTCGACTTGAATATTTTGTGAAAATAGAAGCACCATGAAATATACCACGTATACATCAGTATCGTGCATTTTACGGTGACTAAAATGATCTCTGGTTCAAGGACAAAACATTGGGTAATAGTTTCCAGAGAGAGATATATAGATAGATAAAAGGAGGGTCAGTAAGGAAGAGTATTGACTCAATTCAAGTCATAACAAAAAAAAGAAAAAAAAACTACACTATCATGATCATGCATGGAGAACAACCACATAGGAGAATTTTATTTGTTTTCTTTTTCTGCCTGGATTGAGAGAGCGGCAGAGATTATCAGAAAAGCAACAACGATAACAAGAATAGAATTCAGCTGATCAAATGCAGACCCAAATGGGAGATCTCTGTGGAGAGTTTTTTTTTTTCTGACCATAATTGGATTCGATCCCCACACCCTGCTCCCTCGTGGTCTAATTTGTCTCCGTAAAGTAACTCCCTAATGACCACAATTCGGATGGTCAAATCTGACGGGGGAAAAAAAATGGCATTACCTCGGACTGAACTCCCTACATGCAGTAACGCACGTACGCACACACTACCAAAAAAAAAAAAAAATGAAAGCACGGCATCAATAGACGCCACACTCTTTTATCTCGGCAGAGAGAAATTACGATCGGCCAATCGATAGCGCCACGTTCCTCAAGAGTTCCACGGAATACAATGATTGAAAGAGGGACCAGTGCATTAATATTAGGCAGCGGTCATGCAGGGCCAGGAGCAAAGACTAATCAAATTATAGACCGCTATGGCTCCATCCAGCATGGATTGGGTGGCAAAACTTGTTGCATTCACAACAGATGCAATGTTTGAAGTGTTTTCAATCTATGTCTTGATATGTAAGCTCTAGTCATTGTTATTATCTTAATCCCCATTTCCTTAAGTCAAGGTTAATAGGAAAAATTATGTTATCTCACTGTACACATTAACATAATGATTAACATATAAAGTTACCACTTTTATTCTTTCTGAACACTGATGTCAACACAGGCACTTCTCTTTTGAGGAGAGACTAAAATTCCTGCATTTAGTAGCAGAGAGACTGTCAGAAACATTGAAAATATTGAAAAAGTTTAGCTGCTACTCCTGCAAATGATACAATATTTGTGATGTGTATCTCAGGCACCTGCACAGTTGGACTATTAAGATATAAAAAGACAAAAAAAAAAAAACAAATGACAATAATGCCTCCGGCACCACTTCGTGGCGGAGGCATAAAAAAAGGATCGAATGAATGAATGAATTGTGACTTCGCGATGATTTATCGAGTGGTTAAATTCACGATCATGTATGAAGTGAAGTATTGAATGGGGAAATGTATGCATACATGTAACATTCACGTTGGGATCAGAGTCAATATTTCTGTGTGTTGTAAATTCGCAAAATAGCACCTGACTCGCCAAATTCGCGAAAATAAAAACCTCACGAAATATTCGGCGTATACTGTAAATGGTGGATACTGGTACAATACTCTTAAAGGCGCATAGTCCCAGTAGTGTAGAGGGCACATTTGATGATACTGCCGATCACCATTAGCATTGAATACGAAGATTGCTGAAGTTGAGCTGTCATCAAGAGTAAAGCGCGTAGATGTTGCTAACGTTGCCTTCGTTGTCTTCTCTGCGCATCACGCAGTCTGTAGTAATACCAGGGTGCGTGTGTATGTGCTTCTTGTTATGACATCACAAAAGGACTTTGCTAAAGCTGTCATCCCCCTTAGCCGAATCATGAGCCGAACTGTGATCGGACCACTGACTACAGCGGATCGGACTTCTTCGGACTTGGGGAAATGGGTCACAGCGTAAGCGCTGAAGAGGAGTCGATAGCGTAGGTCTGTATAGGAAACTTGCGCTGTGCGCCCGCGTACGCATTTGACTAAACCACAGGGACCATGTGCCTTTAACTTACCCATGTGCTTGCCAGAGAGGAAACTTCTTGTTGGTTACACTATCCAGCATGTCTTGAAGACCTCCAACACAATATTCCATGAATAGATACGTGATGGATAGAAAAGTCAAGGAGAACATAATTACACACTCGATTTAAACATGCTCGATATCGATTGTTCCAAAAATTAGAGGACACTGTATCTATGTATCTAATCCATATGAAACTCACTCCAATGCTCCAAATACAAGAGTACTTAGTATCATCACAACCAACACAGTCAACAAAAGCGCCATGAAGGTATTGAAACCTAAACGTACTGTAGTAAGTTGTTTGCACCTGCATGAGAACATATCACTGAGCAAAACATGACCAAAAATTATTTGACAAATTAATGAATTAATCTTATGATGAACACTACTTAAAATACAATTATTTATATGTATCATAATAAAGATGTGCATTCTATACACCCTTGACAATATGCTTATCATGTTGGATGTGAATATAGAACCCTCAAATTCTTTTCTCAAAGGGTTAGATGGGTGTCAGGCTAACTGACTTTTTTGATTAAGGTAAACAAGGAAAAGACATACAATGTATTTAGAAATCATCATTGCAGTGTTTCTCCCTATCACCAATCCTACAACCATTCATCACATATTTCAAGTGACTGAGAAGCACAGTTAAAGGTAAGCTGTCACCTCCGCAGATGAAGCTAGAAGACAAAAATGACTTCCATTTCAAAATTTAATAACTCAAGAGTGTTGCAGAAATTCTTAACAGAACTGCATGACTACTATTTGCTTCTTGCAGTTCATCCCCAGATTTTTCCTCCGTTTTCTTTTCTTAAATGTGCAACATTCCACCAGAAAGGCAGAAAACCAACTCCTCTAAACATTGCTTTCACACATTCCTGCCCAAAATATATAAATATTTATTTTAAATTCATATGTTTTCCATGTATTACAAAGCCATTCACACACCCTCCATTGTATACTCCTTCACAGGCAAGAGCTAAGACCGAAATATCACGAGTTTTCATACCTGGCTGACATAACAGCCAGTGACGTAGACATTTAACAATAACTTGTCATTGATTCAATGACAAAGCATAGGTATACCATGATGGAATATTTTGATGCCAGATTTTTGATGTTTTTTTTTTTTTTTTTGGTTGGTTGGTCAATTAGTTGATTAAAAAAAAAAAACACAAAAAAAACACTACTCTGTTCCTAAGGTTCCTTTTTCTTGTTGCTTCACTCAATCAGACAAGCATACCTTTAATGAATACATGTACAAAAATTTAGTCACATGCACATGTCTGCTCCACAAAAAACAGAACAAGAAAAAGAAATGTCCATAGAATAAACGAGATTTAGCATTCCACCACTAGCGGTTGCTGCATGCATCGCAGGCAACTTCATCTGACAGCAAAATTTTGACGAATCACTCAATAGCCCCTACATCGTATCCCTGGAAACCAGCGAACGCTCATTCAATAGTGATAGCTGCTTTGGCAGTTCAGCAATCAAAAAACGCGTTTCACAATTACAGTATGCTACGTGACAGTGAGAAGTGCCCAATCTATAGGCAGCATGAATGATTACAATCACTACTGCAACAATTGTGCACGATGAAGAATATGGGAAATTATCAGTGCATATTTACACAAGCACCCCTGCCATAAAGCATGATTAGCAAAACAATCTAAAAGCCATTGTAACAGCCACTGTAGGTGATTGCTAAGACTACTCATATATGACCGTTATGTTTGTTGCTATGGTGACTGTTCTTATTTTAGCCATCATTCTGTATCTATCTCTTTATGCCACAGGGCTTCGAGAATACACCTGTATATAGTCAGTTGTATAATGGTACAGAAAGATATGTTTGCCTGCATCTATGTATACATACAATATATGTCATCAACGGGGCTTTCGATGAAAACAGGAAAAATGAATGATTTCAGAACAATAAAGGCAATTCTCAAATGTTTGAACACACAAGACATTATGAGGAGAAAGAAATCTTGCAGTCATAATGAGCTCTGAGATGATGTCATCTTCCAAATCACATATGATTAAAAATACATCAACTTAATTAATGCTGACACAAACAGTAGTAACAGATCACTACATTCATTCCAGAGGAATCAAGAGCCCAATGAATTTAAATGATGAATATGACAGACCAACCAAATCCAACATTAACATAAAACACTCAATTCCAGTGACAAAAGACAAGGTACATGGCATGAATAATACCAATACTGCATTCTAGAAGGCATCATCATACAGTGTATATGCCATGCACAAAAACTAAAATACGGACTTCTTATTAGATGGACACATTGTTTTTTATACTAACACCTTAAAAGAATGAAATCACAGTTAAACACCACCTTTGAACAAAATCTGAAAAGGATATATTTTTTGCTTCTCATCATTGTGTAGTACGTCCACTAGCTGGATGATGTTTGGATGGCGCAGACTCTTTAGTAGTTGGATCTCCCTGTATAATGAGAAAGACAAGCAATAGGAAAACAACTATGATTAGTTTCTCAATATTACTGTTGCTGTTCTATCATCATAGTGAAAACAATTCCAACAAGAAATATCATCTACACCATCATCTTAACCATTATCACCATCATCACCACCACCACCATAACCATCATCATCATCATCATCACCTATAAAACCTTACGTTGGGATGACAAGAAAATTGATGCAAAATTTTCAAAATAATGAAATATGCTGAACTCAGTGGGAATATTTGTTACAAGAAATTTATATGATCTTTGTTGTCATTACAGTAGCACCTCTGAATTTCATGGCACATCCTATACTAGAGAAAGACTCAATGAGACTGGCTGAATACATTGAATTTGCACAAAATCTGAAGGAAATTAGCAACACTTTGCCAATTTGAGAGAGAGAGAGAGACAAGAACTTTAATCTTCTGAAATATGTTGCTGATTCAAGAACCCGTCATAAATTGGAGGCTTCTGATAATCCTGTAAGCAAAACAAACAATAATATTTGAACAGCAAACAGCTCAAATAAAAGAATCTTTTTTTACTCTACCTTATGAAGCATACAAAGTATCAAAGCAATGAATAGTACAATCGCTATAAAAAGATAAGCATCAACCATACACATGTGATATCTGGGACTCAATAGATCCAGCATCCAATGGGCTGAAATATCATAAAATATCGACATCTTCTTAGCCAGCAATGACAGTACATGACAAAGCTCTAAAAATTAATAACTTTTAAACAAATCATCTAGTTTTCGTCAAACTTCACTAATGTGTAATAGTAATATTTCTGCATTCATTCAATCCACATATTTACCAGGGTAAAGGTAAATTCCCTCTTAAGCCACCACTGAAATCTAAACAAAACAAACATCCAGGAATGCAGCCTCAGAATAGCCGGGTTCACACGTACAAATTAGCGGGATGACGATCGCGATGCTCATCCCGAGTTTTTTTGCGAGCGTCCACACGTACCAAATTAGCGGGACAGCGATCGCGATCGGTATCCCGCTTATTTGGCGAGCGTCCACACGTACCGAATTATCCCGCTGATTGCCGATAGAGATAACAGCAAAGCCGGCAAACTGGGTCACACAGTGCCCTTCTCTATCACTGCCTGCGCGCACTTACCTTTGTCCATTGTCTTTTACGCGTCATTGGTGTGGTTCGCGTAAAAGACAATGTTCTTGTTTGTCCAAAGAGGTGAAGGACCTCCTCGCAGAGGCCTCGCTGTTGTGATGTGCGCATTTGCATGATGGGATGTAAAAACTCGAGATTCTAATCCCGACCGTTCGCACGTACCAGCGCGGGGCCAATTATCCCGCTAATTGGCGAACCAGCGCAAGATTTCTTGGGATTAGCATCGCGATGCTTATCCCGCTAATTTTCGGGTTTTTTCTGTCCACACGTGCAAAAAACTCGGGATGACGATCGCGATGCAAATCTCGAGATTTGTATCCCGCTAACTGATGTACGTGTGAACCCGGCTAATAACTGTCTGTGTTTTGTTTACACATCTTAGCAAAACAATCAAGTTTCATTTTACGGTACGATGTGAGCAGGGCCCTGCTGCATAAGAGGTGCAATTAAACATACTTCCACAACATTGTAGGTCAGAACATCAAATGTAAGTCAAATAGAATTCAGTACTTATAGAGACTTGTGTTTGATATTCTGACTTTATATGTTTCATCTCAACTTTTACGCAACAGGGCCCTGGAGAGTATTGACAATAGCAAGCATAATTTATCGTTTTATTTTTCTGCCCTCATCTGGAAACTTGTGGATTTCATATCTGTGACAGGTTGCACATTGTTGACATTCTCTGCATTGTGTTATTTCTGTTTCATTTAGCAGCTTGTAACTGTAATACGTGCCACATTTTTTATGGTACCGGTACAACTATAAACCATAACAAAACTGAGAGGGTAAACATTATGCAAGGCAAAGTTCTATTGTTTTGGTCTGAGGACACATGTTGCTCATAAAATCCCACTGCATTTTTTGCCTTGAGGAAGAATATTTGCAATATTGCTTATAAAATATCACACAGAAGTTATTCTTTAATACAGTAGCAGTATGCCTTCTCCAATTTACCTGCCAAACAGCTTACACAGAGTTTGAAAAAAAAAGAAGGTGGTAATATGTACAGGTTTGTACACTAAAATCCACACATATAACCCACTACATAGGTACATGTAAATCCATCTTCATATCCTTTTCATGCTAGTTTACAGTAGATAACGATGCCAAGCAGCACTTAATCTTCCCAAAGATAGACTGAAAAAGTAATTACAGGTGATTCTCGAAAATTCATTACATTCATGAACAAGGCACAGATAAGTGCCTATCTTTAATGTCATTCCCAACAACACAATGTGCTATTTGGAACTAAAAGGTAGATTCATCCAATAAGCTAACACTCCCAACACACAAACTCTCCAGATGAAAGTTGGGTTAATTGGCTGAGGCCTAATTACGGGCGGTTGGCATACACATTAGCCGCGCCGATATTGCGTTTGGACTGTGCATGCATTTATGCAGTGGGCATCCCACGTCACTCCCATCACACGTTCATTAAAACCACTGACATGAGTGCAATCAATTGAAAGCCATCGCTGTTTGCCATCCTGCCAACCTTTGGGGAATAGCACCGCTGGGTCTACGAGATCTGTTCACGTGAATAGAAGGCAGGACAAAATATTCCTTGAAATTTTGATATACTTTGGAGCATTTTAACATGGATATGCCGTAACAGATTCCATCCCTGTCCCATCATCTTCAGTTGATAAAATGATGACATGCAGATAGATAGTATGGGGAGGAAAAAAAAAAGATACAGGGAATGAATACGACTTCTACAATGTAAATGCATACAGTAGAGCATATTCTTTGGACCCACGTGAGCAAAACAGGATCATTTTTCAAGGCTCGTTTGTTGTCTATGCCAAACCCTACACAATTTCCTTCTTCAATACATACTGATTTTGATATCATGAAATAGTATACCTGGACTAAGAATTATGTAGAAGTGTTATAATTGACAGCGAATTTGTTAAGTGCGCATATCAAATTGAGCTCCAATAATGATTTCAATCCTACAGTCGAAGGAAGTTCTGTGTCAACTCACAACCTAGTGTATGACTGAACATCATACTGATATCTCAAACATCTTCACAATGCATATCCTGTTCTAATACAAGATAAAGAATTTCCGGGACTACGAGGATAATTGATGAGGTGATCCAACACTGGATCATTTTGAATCATCGCATTCAATTACTGTAAACATGATATATTCGCGGCATGAATTTTTCGCGAATTGGAGCCGACGGCCTCTTTTGCGGCATGAAATTTTCGCGAACTGCCACTGGTATTCAATGCATATAGTGTATACAAGAACTTTCGCGTGCATTTTAATTTCGCGAATCTTCGCGCTCGCGAAATTCGCGAAATTAAAATCCACGCGAACATTCCTCGTTTTACAGTAGTCAAATTCATATCAAACTGATGCCAATCGTGAGTTTGACAGGTGTCAGCAAACCCATGGATGAAAGTGCTCAGATATCGATCGATCGATCAATCAATCAATCAATCAATCAATCAATCAATCAATCAATCAATCAATCAATCCATATCTTCAATTCAATTCAATATATATATTTCTGTATGGAATGGAAAGGGACATGAGCCAGATCAATCTAGCAGGCACATTTTACCCACTAGGCTATGAATGAATAAAGGCTACACTCTCTAAAGAGAATTTGTATCTGAAGCGCCAACTACAGCTCATCTCTTGTGGAGTCCCACGGAGAACATGACACCTTTTGAGTAGCCATTGAGCCAAAGAGCGATCAATTAATTACCCTGGACACTGACATATATCTGGAATTGATTTCCCCAACAAAAACTCTTTGTCAAAGTGGCAAGGCACAATGTAGATTTACCCCTCACATCCTGCACTTCAGAGTATCATTTTTCGGTTCTGAAAGCTTTAGACATCAAAACCAGCACCTGATACTACTGTGACGACACATAATCTGACAACCTTCAAGTCTGGGCAGATGAGTGATGCTGGGATCACCTGACTATTATTCAGTGATCATGTGATATCAAACATGGTTTGACACTGAAGCTTCAGTCCACAGACACATGAGTGCAGTTTCTTTGAAACAAATGAGTTGTTGACTACTAGTAACCATGCACACTGGGGTAGCCTTGTTTCCAGACCTTACTGCTTCAAAGATGCAGATGGCATGAGGGTCCTTATGTGTTACTGCGCTTGTAAGAAATTTGCTGGTTCTGCAATGATTGTTGTTACCATGGCAACACTTGTGAGGACTATGCATCCAACTATTGCTATGGCAAGTACAATTATTTGATGACGCAAGTCTCTTCTGTCACATAAACAACATAGCCTGAATAAAGCACTAATTCCGGCCTTATATTGTTGTACCCTTCACCATTAATGTGTGGTTAGGCCAAGTTTTTGTTTCTGTCGAGCAAAAACGATGAAATTAATGTGATGCAACATCCTAGCTTTTCAATCACATGGGACAAAATGACCTACATTGGAAGTCTGATGTAGTCTCCTACATGCAGAATAACAAACTTCTTTGTTGGTGTCATACCAGCACAACAAAGGCATATGACACTCAAAACAAAATTTGAGAAGTAGCTAAAATAGGAACAGCTTCAGCTTTCATCATAACAACACACACCTATCAACTTACATACACAACTGGATTTGAGAAGAAAACAAAGTTAGTTCTGAAACAGAAGATAGAAAATAATAATACTTTTTTTGCAACAGAATAAAGCAAAATGCAGCTGGTATTGCAATTAGAAATAAACTGAAGTAGTTCATAAACTGAAGTTAGAAAATGATATACATTTTTACAGTTGAACAAAACAAAATGCAGTTGGTATAGTAATCATACACTAGTAAATATATTGAAGGGTGCTGCTGGGCAAAGATTTTGTTTGTTTGTTTGTTTGTTTGTTGTTTGTTTTTGTTGTTTTTTTTTTTTGGGGGGGGGGCTTTATACAGGTACACCATTCATAAATATACATCACAACTATTTTCGTCTCAAAAATTCCTATTCACTCCACAACAGGACAACATTTTACGCAATCTTCTCCTACAGTATGTTGACACCCAGTAATGGTATAATATACCTGTACAAATGATGCACAGGATAGAGTGTGTTAGTGAAGGTGCGGCGCGCTCGAGAGTATTGACAATGGTGCGACATGCACGAGGCGCAGCCGAGTGCATGTTTGCAACCGTTGTCAATACTCGAGAGAGCGCCGCACCTTCACTAACGCCACGAAATAATCCTGTGCATCATTTGTTTTATAAAATGGGTCGAAAACTAACAGCATTATTCACGTACCTTTGTGGGTCAATACCAGTCAGCTACATGTAGCACTCGCTCAAAAGTCAAGATGTCCGAAGATGTTCTTCCCAAACATTTACGCACGTCGCACTCGGAAATCCTGCACATAAGTACTGTACGTACGTATAAGAGTATACGTACGCCACGTACTGTTATGCACAAGAAAGGCCGCCGGCTGTTGTGGCAGCCCGCGGCCCGAACTAGAAGTTGTTTACAGGATTGACAGCGCGTATAGTAGCGCGTGACGCACTTGTAACAACTGATTGAGTGAGTGCGCACTGCTAGTTTAAACATTGTGACGTACGTCAGGCCAGGGAGGTGGAAGAGAGACTCTTCTTATAGTGCATACCTGAAGAAATTAATGCACGCACACGTGACTCATTTCAGCGCTTCCAATTGGCTACATTCTTGAACCCATTTTATAAAAGTGACGCAACATACAGCGGCATATTGCTGACCCACACATGCATGCACCCACCATGCGTGCACACGTGATGACATACAAGTGTACGTAGCTAGTCCATTGTTCCTACTTTAGGTGTGTGGGTGTGTGTGTGGCTGATGCTTTACTACCGTCAGTGAAATAGACCTGATCATTCAAAAGCATTTAATCATATCACCGATAATATAGAAGTCGCACACACAATTTTAATATATACTTGATAAATTTTGTAAACATCATTCATCGTCTCTTGGCTTTCTCTTCTTAGAAATTATGCCCATGCTATAGAAATCTCATCGGCAACATGTGTTTTCAAAGCAAAACCAGAAAAATGAAAGTTCTCCCCAGCATGGCGGTTCCCTTTTAAGTTGCTCTGCTCCCCCTGATCAACATCATTCTTTTTAAATGTCAATATGACTCCGCTACTGCATGTCTTATCAATTATTTATCGTGTACGTTGTTTCATTAGCGGCAAAAGGCTGTTCCTGTTATCGCAGCTGAATGTCACTTTCACTGAATTATGAAAAAAAAAAAATACTACTGGGAATGTTTCATTTGATAGCTGGCATTCACTGTCTAGGTAAACCACCTGCTACAGTTTTCCTGTAGAGTAATAGGTAATATCATATAGGGCCTAACTCTTCAATCTTCACTATGTGTATCGCTACAATAGTTATTTAGTGCTCATTGTAGGGCTATATTCAAAAACAACATTACAACATTTGCTGATAAATTTTGGCTAGATCCAGGCAAAATTCATGTGAGCATTGTGAAGAAAAGTTATACAAGTATCTATTTGTGTCATATATCCACAGCAACAGAACCTACAACCATTCCAAATTATTCCATCCATTATCCTACCCCCCCCCCCCCCATACTCAGGACTTGTCCTCAATAGGTTAAAAAATAAAAAAAAAATAAAAATACAACACAATGTTTCCTCTCAGTTTAATATAAATAGATGTAATTATCACGGTGGAGACTCAAAACAGTGATAAAAACCAGCCAAGCAGACCACCGGATCAGACAAGGATAACCCCACCAAAACAGAGCATCTCACAGGCTCAGAAGTCACACTTGCATTGATAATACTGTACCCATAGCAGGTGTGAGTCATACTCTTAGCGCCTTGAAGGACCACATGATTGGGGTCTGAGTGTGTTCGTGTTTGAATGTGAATGTGGTGTACATGGATGTGTGTGTTTATGTTTATGCATCTGTATCTGTGTGTTTGAGCCACATGTCTGTGTGTATCACTGTGTGTGAACAATGTATGTGTGTGTGTGTGTGCAACAGAGCACTTGTATGTGTGCACTGATACACACACATTGAACACAGGAACACACACATGGAATTCATCTATCCTGGGACCTCCCCTCTCCACATCAATCCCCAGGGCGTCAACCTGCAGTGGGGCGGAGCAGAGTAGGGGCATCTGCAACAGCTCAACTGAAACCACAAGGGTGACTCCATATGACCTGACATGAACTTTCTAGTCAAAACTGGGTCAGGGTTGATTTCTGCCCCTGAAGGAGAGGACAGACCCAAGCCAATGGAGTGAGGCATGTGTCATAATTTTGCTACAGCTGGTCCTGCAGAGATGCAAGAAAGTTTCTCCTCTTATCGTTTCTGGTCCTTTTTCTGAATAGTTCAGTTAGTGTCCTTCGAAATTCCAAGAAAAACAAAATATTTACTCCTTGTGAGTTCAGTCACGAAAAGTTTTAGACAAAGGATCTTTTGCAAGGTGACTCTTTCAGTCTGATAATGATCTGAGGTCAGGTTTAGAATAACCATGTGTATTTCAATATATGCCAATTAGTAAGAACAAAAAATTAGCTCTTTTCTTTCTTTCTTTTTTCTGTTCCCTTAACCACACAATGAGGGTACATCTTTCATGACTTTCAGTGACCTGCATAACTGTAACCACTACATTATAAGTTTTAGCCTGACCATGTGCATTCCAATCACTAATCATTCTCAACAAAACTTTTGTTCGTGATTCATTTCTTAAATCCTCTTAACACACAAAAATGAAGGTGCATCTTTTATGACTTTCGATGGTCTCCATAATTTTAACAGCCCATTGTCAGCTTTAGGTTGATCAACCATGTTTTAATTGTCGATTATCATGAAAAAAGTCTTTTGTTCTTTTCTATCTTTTCTTTCCCTCCAACCATACAATAACAGGTACATTTACTCTTTCACTCATCTGCATAATTGTAACCCCCTGCAATCAGTTTACAATACCCAGTTCTGGGGCCCGTTGCATAAAAGTTACAATTATGGTAACTTTGCCATCCAATTGTAACTACCATGGTAACAATACGCAACAGCCAATCAAAATCAAGAATTCCATGGAAGTTACCATTGGATGGCAAAGTTACCATAATTGTAACTTTTATGCAACGGGCCCCTGGGATTTTACCAGCAGAAAACTGGAAAACACTCCTCTGATAATCAAAATTATTATACCAGTCTCACAGTATAGTCAGGTGACCCACTGCAAATTTCTAATGGTAGCTCATAGATGCGGGTTCCAGCTAAAGCAGTTACCAGGCAAATTCCAGGAACGACTACATCAACTCTTGTTGACTAACAAAAGGCCACGTGTACGATCCGCTGAGAATTTGCACTTTTCAAGGACTGTTTGTGAGAATACTGAACGACTTTGTTTATGTCGTTGCCCATCTTTTTCCAGGGGGGGGGGGGGTGGAATATAAACACAAAAGCTGATCTATTATTTCATGGTAAAACGCCACTGCAATAACAGAAAATCAACAATAGTACCGGAACACATTTTGCAAACGAGCTTAACATGCAATGTACATGTATGCATCTGTGTTTGTAGAACATTTAATACTTTAGATACAAGGAAATGAAACTACCAGATCCACAGAGATATCCTCTCCAATAACTCTGAAAGAAGTTGTGAATGTTATCTTAGAACAGCCATAGTTATCTTCATAACCAGGCATCCATTAGTCATGATACTACAGGGGCCCATCATACCTTTCAGGCTCCTGTAGTTACCATGGCCACAAACATATGGCGATATAATCTCACAATTTCTTTACAGTGTATCTTTTCTTTTTTCATTTAACATGAAATTATTTCTCACTCATGACACAGCATTTCAGTATCCAAAATCTTGAAAACCCTCACAATTTCACAAAGCTCACATTACAAATGAACAGTCCTATAAAGGATCTGATACTGAAGTTTCTTTTCACTTTATGACAAAAACAACAAGATAGAAAAGACTACCACACATATGTTTATAGATCTGACAGATAGAGAAATAGTAGAGATACAGTGTAGGAACATGCAGATAAATATAACACCTATGCTGACAAAGGTGGAAATTGTGACTGTCGTGTCATGAAATCTCATCTAAATATGAAATTAGTGATATTTCTGTTCGAGCAGACACTCCAGTGTGAGAGAAGTATGCATTAAATGGTAACCACATTCGCAAGACCAGTTAAACCTTCTGTACCAGGGACTATGGACAATGTACAACACTATATATGGGGTTTAATGTGCTAATCGGCACTCAAAGTACATAACGGATTCAGATGATTGTGGCCTTGAACAACTGACTGCCATTCAAATATTGATAACTGCTTTGATTCTTCCCTAAATATAATGTTGAAATCTGACTGTTACCGCTGGGTCTTCTTTTTATTTCAATATATTGAATTGAAATGGTGTGGAGTGTCTTCTCACAGTTATCTCTCTTTCGGTGCTTTGGAGTTATCAGAGTTTTACGGGTGTGTGCATCAGAGGCACATTTGGTGTAGTTACTGATGTGTTTATCAGAGTTAATGGACACTGTGTTATCTATGGGGACTAACCCTTGCTATTCTTGACTCCGGGCTATAATTGGCCCACTGTGTTGTTTTTGCTTAACTGATAAAGTAATGGGTGTCTATCTTTCATACAAGGTCCAGAGATATGGCTCCCTCCACAAGCAATATCCCTAGCCTACGATAGAGTTCTACAGAACCATCATCAATCTGAGGATGTGGCAGTTACTGCACAAGCTGTTCTTTTTCGCAAGGGTTTGATTTTAGTGAATTTCGCGAATCACTAGTGGATTACAAATTTACCAACACACAAAAATGTTTCTATACGCTATGGTAGCAATGCATTTATGATAGCTTCGCTGTTGATTCGCAAAACAACATCTTGCGAAAATGTATGTGACCTCCTCATTCACAAAAAAAATAAATAAATAAATATATATATATATATATATCTGTGTGCGAAAATATCAGCTTAAGTACACTAACATAGGCATGTTGTATTACATAAGTAAGTGATATCTACATGTACAAAATGTTTTGCTTTGATGATTTAAAAACTTGGGGCTAACTGAACCATCACAAACTTCAAAGTGGTCTATTATGCTATACACAACACATACGCGCACAAATAATGCAGTAGCCGTAGATTTCATATCATATCTAGACTTGGTAAAAAAAAGAAAAAAAAAGCATAAATGCTGCTGCATATTTCACTTTAATCCAATTTCATCTTTCAAATGCAGAAAACCACTGCACAGCCTCATTCTGCTCGCTCGTTTTCATCAGGCAAGTAGGGCATTCACTCAGTTGCCAGTTTTTTTTTTGTTTGCTTTTTTTTTTTCACAGCGCACAACACATTTGCCCACTTGAATAACTGGACGGGCAGGAACATTACTTTTGCTCCACTAGCTTCCCATTCTCTTTGATCACTCCCATTAGTGCATGCATGCATGATGTATCTAAAATTAGCAGTCGCTGGTGAAGGATACGGTTGATGTACTGTGGGTGCAGACAATATGACATACATTGTACACATATAATGACTGAGTCGAATATTTTTGCTGCACTTTTCTTCTCTGTAATCCTTCTATCTCATACCACATTATGTATTTTTAATACCTATATTTTGTTCCTTCCCCCCCCCCCCTCTTTTCTCTGTCAGCAAATGAGAGATTTGGGGGAATTGAAGATAAAAAGCCTACTGGATCGCTCTTCCAGTCATATGTATTCTTTGCATTTTACACCTAAAGAGTTTATGATATATGATAGTTTGTTTTGGCTAAAAGTCTGTTGTTTAATGTCTTGTTTTTCTATTTCTTTCATTAAAACAGCAATGATGTTGTACATACATGACCAGAACAAATTTATGTATCTTATCTTGACAAAGCCAACGCGACTGATGTGACAGGGAATTGACGGGCAGGTACATTTCTTGTGTGTTAAGTGTGTATAGAGCGTGTGCGTGTGTGCATGTCACAGTGACAGCTAGAAGACTCGCCATCCCTTCAGCAAATATGTGCCATGTTTGCCTTGTCAAGTGGGCGTTGTTCCTCCTCAACAGTCCTGCTATTGACATTGAATATGTAGCCCTGCAGTCAGAGCCACATTGTGCATGTATTAAACACGCTTTAATTTGCGCAGCCCGTTCACTGGAGCCCCGGGTTGGAGTTCTGAGATTTTGAGGGGTGGGGAAAATTTCTAGCCCTGACAAGGTACATGTAGGGACTTGGAATAGAAGTGCAGTGGATTAGGATTAGAAGTTTAGGGAGGGCGGGGCATGCTGGGTTGGGGTAGGTTAGGCAGGGTAGTCAAGGTATCTGGAGCCTTCATTGTAAGACCAAGGAGGTACTAGGCGAGCACGTCTAGTACCTCCTTGGTAAGACTAGTCTTGGCTTGTTTGCCAAAGTATAACAGCTTTTGTTCATTTCACACTTGCTTGACTCTTGATATCAACTCTGGGGCACTAATCAATCAGGAACTAAAAACTAACAACTTGATAAAAGGCTGCTCCTTGTTAATCTATAGCCACTGTGGCCAATGATCAAAGTCAAATGCTCTTCTGCAATTGTGACAACATTCCGTATTTACAAGAGCCTGCCTTGCAAGCACACTTCCAAGCATTCACAGCAATTTAAAGTGTACATCACCTAAGTAACAGAATGCATCATATTTCAATAAACCCTATCTCTTACTGGATGAGACAGTAAAATAAATTTGGGGGGGGGGGAGGAGGGAATTGGGGAGGAGAAACGGGGAAGCTGCTTGAGTGCATGAAGGCTACTGCTCTACTGGCCATGCCGAACGAACCCACCATCAGTAGCCAATTAGCCACCCCATCATGTTAATGCAGCAGGGCAGTCACACCTACTGGAATCGGGCCAAAGCACACGGAGGTGTGCTACCCACATTTTAAAATGCTCCATGTCCGTTTTCTGTGTTTTGTCTCATCCATGACGAGAGCAGTCGATCTGCATTTCTTCCGTTCCCCAGCCCATTTCGGCAAAAATCAATTATTGTAAGTAGCAGTAACTGGGGGTTACAACCAGGATATTAACATGTGACTTGTTTGCTGGCTGCTGCTATCGTATTGTATCAATTGAAGCCTCTTTGTGTAATGGACCTCTGATTAATCAGACTACTTAGGGGGAACTTTACTCCAAACATGTGGATTCAGTATTAAATGCAGAAATAGTCAACGAACACATTAGTGAAGTTTGAGGAACTTCAGACAAACTGTTAAAAAGTTAAAAGCATTTTAAGGTTTTGATTGAATACTTATGCCATCATGGCTAAATAAAAAGACTGCAACAATTTACGATGTCACTGGAGTGGAACAATCTAAAAATATATTTTAAAAAATTCCACCAAAATGTCATATTTTATAAAACATATACACATTCTCTCAAATAAAAAAAAAATAAATAAAAAAAAAAAATATATATATATATATATATATATATATATAATAATAATAATAATAATAATAATAATACATTTATATAGCGCATTTTCCATAGACATACATGTTCAAATGCGCTTTACCAGTGGATTATTGATATTAACGGAACAAGTGGGTTTTTAGATGTTTTTTGAAGGTGACGAGAGATTGCTGGCTGCGGAGAGTTTTGGGAAGTTGATTCCACAGTTTGGGAGCAGCAGATGAAAATGCTTTATCACCAAGTGTGGCCAGCATCTTGGAAGTTGGGTGATTCAGTGTGATACCTTGTGAGGAGCGGAGGGTGTACCGGGATGGGTGACGGATGGTTATGAGATCAGATAAGTAAGGAGGGGCAAGACCATGGATACATTTGAAAGTGAGCAGAAGTATCTTGTAGTGGATCCTGGACCTGATGGGAAGCCAGTTCAGTTGACGGAGGACAGGTTGCATGTGGGAAAATTTGGATGTGCCTGTGGCAAGTCTGGCAGCTGCATTCTGAACCCGCTGTAATTTCTCAATCTGGGTAGCAGTGGCACCGTAGAGCAGGCCATTACAGTAGTCGAGGCGGCTGGTGATGAAGGCATGAATGATGGTGAGTAATGATCTCTGGTCCAGATATTTGTGAATTCGACGGATGTTGTGCAGATGGTAAAAGGCTGCCTTACATGTCATTAGGACATGCTGATCCATGTTCAAGGTTGAATCGAAGATGCAACCCAAATTCTTGACATGAGATGCAGGAACAATATTAGCGTTGCCAATCGTGATGTTGGGAATGTTGATCTTTTGGAGTTGTCGCCGTGTGCCAATGATGACGAACTCGGTCTTATCATCGTTGATTAACAATCTGTTTGTTGCCATCCAAGTTCGAATATCCCTGAGACAGCACTCCATCACTTCTACAGCTTCTCTTTCACTAACATTGCCATCAGGCCTGAATGAAAAGTAAACTTGAGTATCATCAGCGTAGCAGTGGGCGCGCGGGAGATGTTTTTCTAGGACATCAAACAGGTCAGATGTATAGATGGAGAACAAGAGGGGACCCAAACAGGATCCTTGTGGGACACCACAGTGCAGATCAAACCTCTCAGACTGAGAGCACCAGATGGTTACTCGTTGACTCCTACCAAGCAGGTATGACTGAAACCATTCCAGTGTATGTCTGGAAAGCCCTATCTTGGTGTGCAAACGTCTGAGAAGAGTTTTGTGGTCGACGGTGTCAAAAGCGGAGCTCAGGTCCAACAACACAAGTAGAGTGACTTGTTGCGAGTTCATGTTGAGGAGAATGTCATTCTTGATTTTCAACAAAGCAGTTTCAGTGCTATGATTTTTTCTGTACGCAGACTGGAAGAGAGGAAACAGAGAATGCTTGCCCATGTGATGCTGAAGCTGGTCACAAACAGCACTCTCGACCAGTTTGGACAGGAAGCTCAGATTGCTAATCGGACGGTAGTTCTTGAAGTCACACTCCAATCCATGTCTCTTTAACAGGGGTGTAATGAAGGCCTCTTTCCAGTCTTCAGTGAATGTTCCAGACTGTAGGGATAAGTTAATGACATCTCTCAAGACTGGAAGAAGTGGGTCCAGACAACTCACAACAAGTTGAGAAGGCATTGGATCACACTGGCAAGACTTTTTTCCGCACCTCACAACAAGGGCCTTGACATCTGTGACCGATAAGGTGGAGAAGTGGTCAAGCACAATGTCATCAGGAGGACATGAGGACACAGAGCTGGACATGGAGGGAGGTGTAGTGGGACATCCATCTGGAGTGAGTTCATCAATTTTCAGGCGAATTGATTCAATTTTCTGCATGAAGAAACTCCCAAAGTCGTTTGCTAGAGCTACAGTGTCAGGATTGGGAGGAAGAGGAACATCTTGTTTACGTCCAAGTAGCTTATTTGTGCACTGGAACAGTTCACGTGGGTTGGACTTGTGCTTGTCAATGAATGATGTGTAGAAGTCGTGCCGTGCAGCGCTCATCACATTATTCGCGCATGTTCTCTTCTCCTTATATTCAGCAAGATCAGTGTCAGAACGTGTGCGCCTCCATTTACGCTCAGCTCGTCTCTTGAGCCTTTTAGCTGTCTTCACATCATTGTTGTACCAAGGAACAAGACTGTGTGATGAGATCTTCTTTGTCAAGAGAGGAGCGTGATCATATATATATATATATATATATATATATATATATATTCAAGTGAATTATTATTCCCTGATCTTCATTCTGAAGGAGATCATTCAAGTTCTCTCTTAATACACACATTATGCTGGAAAAATGACAATCGAAAAAGCGGACGCTGCCCAACGGGTATTTTTCTTTGTTTGTTATTTGTTTTTTAATAGACCAATCACACAACAGCAGCTTTGCGCACGCAGTTCCATTGCTTATCTACTTCCCCACACTTGTAGCGTCATGGTGTGCAACAATTTCTCATGATTTCTTTCCCAGCGTCATTGCAGGAAGTTTTGACGGATATACCATTCAGGAAATTGTGCAGAGTGTCCACACAAACTCATACTCTTCTTCACTTCGGAGGCATGTTTTCCTGCATACATGCTTGGCGTGCACAGCTAGTTTACAAGGCAAGTGCGGGAGGAGAAAATTGTTCCTCTTTTCATTTCATGATCATAACCACGTGTACAATGTGGGAGAAAAAAAAATGATGCAAGAATTGAATCAACCCGTGTCCATCTTGAATCTGCATATTTTGATAAGCAATGCTGCTGAAATACATTCCACTTTGCTGCCTACAGGGCATATCCCACAGGAGGAGACATCGAGCGATTGCTGCAACTGATCAGTCACCGCAACTTGTGCGACTCAAGAGACCCAAAAATGTCTTGCGCTCTCACCAAGGAGACTACAGGGCGACTTCAGAGCGATCTCCAAATTTATATGGTAATTTATTCATCTGGAAGTTGCAGAGACGTTGGTGCGATATCTCTGAGATGCCTCCACGACGTCTCCAATAGATCACCAATAGGTCACTGCAAAGTCATGGAGACATCGCAGAGACCTCGGGAATAAAACTAGTCTTTGCAGCTTGGCTGTGACTAGAAGGTGACCTCATGGAGATGTCGCGGACATGTCACAGCAACCTGCTGGAGACTGGAAAGAATCCATGGCCTCTAGGAATACAAATAAAAGCCCACCGAGCATATAGGAGCTTAGGGCATAAAGAAGACACACAATATAATGTATTTGTCCACATGGGCATTTGCAAAAGTGCTCAGTGCATGTGACATGCAAGTATCTAGTAATTTCACTTGCCCTACAGCACATTCTCATTGCCAAGGGCAAGCTGGTGCTATGGGTTTGTAGCACCCTGGACCTGATGCATAGCTTGAGAGTGTATTCTCGACATCTGGGGATGAATTAAACAATACAGAGTTTGTGATCTCTACACATAGAACAGATTACTAGAAAGAGCACAGTCAAAAAACAAAAAAAAACAAAAAAAAGTGTGGGGGGGGGGGGGATTCTACACCTCATGGGATAATGTGACCTGGAGCCTATGGTACCAAAGGAAGTATGGACCCTCCATGCATCCTCTTGGTAACTGATGACACTGTGGTCCTTTAATCTGAACACATGTATGAGGAATCTCTCTGCCTGCCTAACAAGTTTAAACACTTCCTCAAGAAGTTTACACTGGTCTTCTTATTATGTAACAAGTGTGTCAATTACCTTCAGGCATGTTTGACATCTAAAAGAAAACACCATTGTTGATCCTTCTTCCTTCTCTGAACTGGGATTAATCTACACATTGTACGTGACCGGTAGTAAACCGCGATCATCCCAGTTGAACTGAATGAAGGAAACTTTGGAATGAGTGGTTACACGCATCTCAAGGTCTGGACCTTCACATAAAAAAAATATTCCTGATTTCATTCATGTCCCATGTAGATATGGCACTTGGCATCAGTGATGTACTGAAAACAAATGAAGTCATTCTGTTATGAATGTGGCAATGGAAACACCAGTGCCTCTCTTATATGAACACTGCTCTACAACTTTTCTGTTTTTTTTTTATGTGTAAAGTGTAATCAGTGTTGCCATACACTGTAGGGCTCATCTGAATCTTATAGGACAACGGAACTTAAATGGCTTTCTTCCTGTTCGCTGAAATTAGATTACCTCTTACGAGGTTGTTCAGAGACCCCTCGCTCATTGTCTTGAGTTTGCAGCAAGACGTGCAGGACGCTTCTTGAAGGACCAGCGGAATGCTGCGAGTTGGCTCAAAGCTGTTGATGAATGGACTTATTTCCACACAAACATAGACAAGAAAAGGTTTCTTTGTGATGCTTTCTTGCATTAGTGCATACCACGCCACTAAATCTGAGAATGTACAATGTGTACAAACCAAACAATCATCATTTCAAAAATTCTTTGAAGCGCATGCTGCATACAGCTCTCCATACTTGTTCATATAAAAATTTTCTTTCGCTGGTACAGAACATCATGAACTTTTGATAGAAAACACTAATCATCAAATTGCCCCCCCCCCCTTTTCAACTACTTCATGCAACTGTAAAACTCAGTCACATCCACTTAAATTTCAAGAGCAAGAAGCTGACTTCAAATCTTTCCAACATTTTTAATTGCTTGTTTTGTTTTACTCCCTATACTTTCTTGGCGACTTGCCTACCTGCCAACCCTGTGAACACTGCATGCCAAAATGGATCCAACCAGGAACATTCATTACACTGAGTCATTGTCAAGTCACCTGTTCATCTTTCTCCCACTTCCCCCTTTTCCCATCCATCTCCCTTCCCTCTTTTCTCCCACCCATCTCCCACCCCCCCCCCCTTTCCACCAAAAAAACCACAGTAGGTCATTGACTCAGAATTCCTGGAACTCTAGTGTACTTCTAGACAGCACACAGCTGCAATTCCAAGAAACAGTGACATCTTCATTTCAAGCTTGCCACAATGTGTGCAATGATACACGTACACGTATCAGTGCATGGTGTGCGCATTTATATTACAGTGTATGGTCTATGACAAGTTTCTAAAGAATTAGATGTACAATTTGTACGCATTTGTCAATGTTTCACTGTAGTATGTACAGGAACGTTAAGTTTTTATACAAACCTGCTTCCCACGATTGTAATGTATGCAAAATGCAGACTAGTTGTATGATTGTGTAATTGATTTCTATGTTGCACAAGCCAAAATAGAACTTTGGTACTGATCATGGAAAATGCTTTATAGCATATTAAAGAAGAGAATAAATGTATCAAATGTATTAAATGTATGAAAAAAATGTTTCACTGATTGGGGACAATGTCTGTATCAATCAACACACATTAAACTAGACTATTGGAGGCAAGAATGTACACGGAAAAGGACCAGCATTTCACATTCGTCACCTTGTAATTACAGAGTATCAGATGCCGGAACACTTTGGCAGCATGTGAGAATATGACAAGAGGCTTGGGTGACATAAAAACAAGATGTCAGCCAATGCTATTGAACTTTGACAAACAGCCGTAATTAAGACTGTCAAAATAAATGCTGGTACATTCTTCAGGTGATCAGATTGCCAGGCAAAACAAAGCAAAGATGAGGGACAGATCATAGCTGGCATAGCTGGCGGTCATCCATAGCACTCCAGGATGGACTTGCATTAAAAAGGAGGCCGTTATAATTTCCATGAAGAGGTTTGAAGTCTGATTCATATGTTAAGCGCCCAACGTTTCCTGGAGACTTCGTCCGCTGCAAGTTTCGTGTTCTCATTTGAAACATAAATAGTGCATATCACACACTACATAATACACTACCCTCCTATACATGGAGCAGTTTCAGAACTGCTGATGCATCCGTAGGGGAAGTGAAACTATGGTTCAAAACGATTTGTGTTGATGCTCCACTTATACCAACTGTCACATGTCTTCCTCCAGAATTACATGTCAATAGACTTACACAGCTTTTACAAATAGATTTCTCATGCATGCAGAAATGCTGTAGGGTTCTGGGATCAAGGAAGTTTGCTTCTGAAAATGTGCCACTAAGAAAGTGGGTGCCATGCAAGGTAAACACAATAACTGCAATGAAATTTGACAGATGATCACAACTTTCATTCACCTGTCATTGGATATCATACCTGTGTATGTGTATATTCAATCAGTTTTTTATAGGCCTGATGAATAAAGATTATGGTACATGTATGATATAAAAATTACTTGTTTTGCCTTTGAAGAATACAGAGTGTATGGCACATGAGTCACTGAACTCAATGAATAATATTCCAAAGGAATAAAAGCAAAAATGAAGAATGATTGCAGTGTATGTCAGGGCACAGCCAACACTTCATGGTCCAAGTTTTGATCGCAAATAGTCTGGATTTGTTTATCATATCTACAAAAACCTTGCCATAATGATAATCTTATCAATAATGTATCCTGTTTGCTATCTGAGTGCGGACAGAGACACAAGCTGTTGTTAACATTGGTCAGTCGTCCATATGGAATGATGATAATGATAATAATCACATCACATGGACCCCTTTGCAAATCAGTCTTTTACTGAAAGGGCTATCCACCTTGTGAATAGGGAAAAATGAATTAGAATAAATGAATTCATAATCATAATCACTATTAATTAATTATCAGTTTCTATTATCATCATTATCATTGTTAGCACTGATAATGAAAATATCTATCAATGACATCTGAACCTCACACTAAAGAGGAATCCCATACGGGATAAAAAACAAGCAAATGTACAATGTATCTCTTTACTTTACAACAATACATCAATCACAGAGATAGTGACTTATTAGGACCTGGATAACGTAGAGTAATTCACAACCATGATATCAACCATTTCTGTTTCCATGGCAGCAGATAGGTGTGATAACCAATCAGCAGCAAGTATTGAAAATATAAAATGCCTGTTCTTACAGCCCTGCCAGAATATGATGCATATATTTGCAGGCATTGTTAAGTGGGGCTCGCTGTAGAATTCTAATCCTATGTTTAAGAGGAAAATGTTTAAGGTTTAACGAAAAAAAAGGGGGGGGGGGACTTGAAGCGCATGCGTTCCTACACGCAGCTGGCATTGCTCCAAAATGGACATCAAAATCTCACAAATGCCCAAGTAGCATCATAATGACATTGTATAGCCTGCAGTGTAAATCTCCAACCCAGTCCTCCCTTTTTCTCCCCCTTTCCTCCTCCTCTACAAAAACTCCAAGAATTTCAAGTGAGATTCCTAGCATTGCCCCGGTTCCGTTCCAGAATTTAAATGGGGGGAGGGGGGTCCCCTCTGTGCAAAGGAAGAGGAGGAAGACAGAAATTTGATACACGGAGTCGACAGAGCATCTGCCTCAATTCGGGAAATCTGCGGGTACAGGAATGAAAGAGGGGCGATGAAAAACGGGTGAATATTGTGTAGCCTCCCTGAGCAAACTCTCGGGCAAGAGGCAATTTTGCCTGCGCACGGAGGCCTAATCGCCGCACTTAAGGCCACAGATTAAACGGCAAAAGCCCCAGATTTGGCTCAGAGACAGAAAGGTTGGCTTTGCTTCTCAGCTGGAGTCAATGACCTTACAAGGCCACTGATCATGTACATTTCGGATCCGGGCGTCTGGGTAATCAGCAAGTCAAGTGCACAAGAATATCAACTCGATCTGTATGACTAGCAAGGCTTTTGTTCCTTTGAATATCAAATACCCACTCCATCCCTGTATTTCGATCATGTAATATCAAAAGGATGACCAATCGTGTGTCAATACTTTAAGTTTGAATTTGCATAACAAAATGATCTATGATGATACATGATCTATAAGATTATAAACAAATTCTTTTTCATTGAATAAGTTTGGCTCTTTTAACAAAAAAAATAATAACAGTAAAACAACAATGATAATAATAATAACAAAACAATAATGATGATAATGATTAAAAACGTTCTAATAACGAATAAGATAAAACCTGTAATACAAGGCATTATTTCCAAAATATTATCTCTCCATGTATACAGTAACATGCTTGTAATAAGGAGAAATTTCTTCATTGAAATATACCTGCTCGTGACCAGCTTTTGGTTCTGTTTGATTTTCAGATCACGTACATGTACAGAACACGTCATATGCGTGCATCCACGATCAACACCATAAAGCTAACCTCAACACAACCGTGAATCCTCAGCTCACGAACTCCTGGCCTCCTCCAATCTCCCCCTACACCCTTCCTACCACTCCCCCACCCCCACCCCTCCTCCTCCCTATGCCCCCTCCCCCTCCCCCTACCATCCATCTCTGGAATGTTATCAATGAAAGGGGCATGGGCTTTCTACCTTGCCCACTTATAACACCACATGATGCATGTGGTGCATTTCGTTCGTTCGTCTCTTTCGTGGAGGCCGGTTTCCCTGGCATAAATGTCACTGCGGGTGGGTGGAAATTGGCAGACGGAGAATGGAAATGACAGAGGATGGCAACGGAGGAAAGATAAACCATCTTGTGATGAGGAAGAAAATGATGGCAACGTGACATCCAATTTTGAAACAAGCATTCCTGAAAGAGGCTACCAAAGTAATCAACAAATGGAAAGCCTGCCTTGGCTCTTAATTCTCGCTATCGCATATATATGCAACTGTTGCACACTGGGAAAAGATATTATATCAACTGTGAGCTCCGAACATGCATTTCCATTGTGAAGTCAAAAAGTTTTAGTCATAATAAAAAGGAAATAATACTGTAAAAGCGCAAATTTTTGTGGTGTTGAAATTGATTTTGCGCAACCAGAAGCTAGCGCAAAAATAAAAGCACGCAAATATTTTTGTGTGCCATATGTTCCAGTAGTTGATGTCTTGATTCCGCGGAATTAAAACCACACAAAACTCTGCTTACCCGGCCAAGCGTGAAAAATCAGTAGCCAAAATCAGTATATGCGCAATTACTGCATTCATTATGTGCTCTGTGCATAATTGTCTGATGCACGGTAACTCCGCATTACTAGAAGCCAACAAGTTAGCACCAAAAATGTGACCCCACTTGACTTCCACACGTTAGGTGCTGGTGTGTAAGATTATTTCATTCATTTGCACAAAGCGCAAGGCCACCGTACAAACATGACTGCTAACGACAAAATGATCAGATTTACAAGTATATGTGATAGTGGAGAATTGTTGGTGCTGGTTCTTGTGGAAACACGGGTACTTTGCAACCCAGGGTACGTCTATCTAATTTTCTGTGCAGAATCATGAGCAGAGATGCGTTCGAGGCATTCTTGGGTGATGGATATTAACACAAGCATGTTTTCAAACATGTTAAGAAACGCTGATTTAAAATGCCAAGAAAGGGTGATTTGAAATACGTTTAAGACCATGATCGCCTTTCTGAGAGTAATGAACACAATGCAGTTCTAAAATAAATTCATACCTCAAGGTCAATACCATTTGTGGTTTCTACCCATTGTTTGTGCGTGAATGATGAAGGCATGTTTGGTGGTACGCAGGTGACCTCTACTTCTCGAGTCGAACGTTGGAAAGCAGCTGCGTTGCGATAGCACTAAAAGCAGTGATAACACTCAAATCACAATTATACGATGGTTAGATAAATATGGCACCCAGAGGATCGCATTTCAAACCACATTCAAAATACGCCATTCGAAACATGTTTTGAAATGTGATTCTCTCTCTTGAGTTAGATAAGCACAGCAACAAATGCCGAGTCCTCCTGAGGGTAACAAGGATATATCTTTGAATTACCTTCCCTCGTTATAGCACAGTCTTCTGTCACATCAATTTCTTGTTTCATGGTAGGCATTCTCCATTTATTTACATAGCAATCATACTACTACACTGAATCTTCACCTGCCTACTCAATCTCAAACTCACTTCATCTCTTCTTGTTTCCACCTCCCCCCCCCCCTTTTCTCTCTCAGACTTTACTGATTTTCTTCTCCTTCACAATTTGTCTTCCAAGAGCACGCCTGAAGATGATACTGATCAATGGGGATGTCTTCAATTACCTCGCCAGTCAACTGACGCACATGGTACACAAATAAATTTTGCGATTAATTTTTACAAGCAAGCGCCACTCTGCTTTTCCATTGGAGGCACGTACATGCATTCTCCATCTCCCCTACCCCCCCCCCCCCCTTAGCCACAGTATGCTCGGGTTATACATTATTACTGATGTCATGTGATTGTCATGTAAAGCATATCGTTACATCAAACAGCATGAACAAGGGCTATAAATCAAGAGAGGGACGTACAGTACCAGCTACCATCAGCCACAGGCTTTCATCACTGTGACTGAGCCAAAACAAATCTCTGACATCAACATACTCACGCAATCTCGAAAAAAAAAAACAAACAAACAAACAGAGACAGTTCAACTGAGCACACTCTAATACTTAAAGGTACATTTACCTACTGTAACTGCCAGCAATCTCACCACGTACCCGATTTTTGTATGAAACACAACAAAATATGTACACAATGCTATTTTAATGAGTTCCTTTTCTACCAGTTGTCCCTTTCACTTGGGATTTTGTATCATTGCTCTTTAGAAGCCAAACTAAATTTCACATACTTTCCTCCAGTTATTCCGTAACATAAATTTTGTACACACACAAAGGTAAAGTAAAAAATGGTCATTAGCGATTAAGCGCTCTTTCAAGAGTGGAAAATATCAGTTTTTTCTTTATTCTTTCTTTTCAATAGCTTTGATACATTCCTTGCGCATGCTATCGAACCAGTTCACACAACCTTGCATGGATGCGACCAGTCTTGACAGGACGACCTACTACTTCCGTATACCACTAATGATGATGATGATGATGATAATGATGATGATGATGATGAAAAGTACTTTGCACGTTAAACTTCAAAAATTTTACCATCCTAGTTCTCACATACAAGGTACAGTCTTGTAGGCCTACAGGTGTACATTGTACATTGTTGTACATTGCAATTCACAATGTACAGGCCACAGTGCAGTGCTCCAAATATCTGCAATTTCGAATACCCTGTATACTCTGTATCTCAGTTTCTGATGCCCCACACAAATTGCTGGCAGGAATTCTTGGGTCACGTATCCATGCACTATTCCCTAGACAAATTCATGCCAGTGATTTCATCCTCGGTGTGGCTGGGATGAAAATGTGAAATCTAGGAAATGCAAACAGACTGATACAAGTATTGAACATGAACTGCTCCGTCAGTCTTCAATATCAGACCCTTTGTAATTTGTCATGACATTAACATTACACACACACACACATCATCATCATCATCATCATCACCATCATCATACTGCTTATCATCAGCAAAATAAGACTGTGATTACCGAGGTATGAAGAGTCTAGCTCTGATGGACTTTTATCACCAATGGTGAAATCTGATAGTCTTGTCTCATAGGCAGTAACATGATAAATTCTACAAGTTCATTATGTACAAGTGCAACTGTACTACTTGTATACAATGTCATAAATGATACCACGGTGAGAAAATTCTCTGATTCCAAAGACTACTCACAACTGCTGCTCTCAGTGTGAAACTGTGATTGATTGCACACAGGCCCTGCTGAGGTCATAGTCCCACAGATAGGAGATGAAGGGTAGGGGGGATCTGAGGTGCTACCATGGATGTGCAACTACACTGTATGCCTTTATCTTTCACAGTTCATTGTAGTACTTTATCTTTGTCTTTCAGAGTTCAGCTTCAGTTCATGTCGACTCTTACCCCTTTTATACTGGGTGTTAGCTCGCTTCAGGTGCGGACCTGAAGCAAGCTAACTCTCAGTATAAAAGGTCGAAAAATAGTTAGCCCGAGCTAAAGTTAGTCTGCTCTAGGGGGGTGGATCAGGTCAGCTTCAGATCCGAGCTAACTTCAGTATAAAAGGTACGCGAGTTTAGCTCGGGCTAAATTCACTGACCCATGACTGGAAAGCGTGTACAGTGCTTCCGGGTTGTATGTACCATTACTGCTGTACTGTTGCCACCGGCGCGCTGTGTATTAAGCATCGCATGCACTCGTATTAATAGTATTTTACGCTGTTACCGTTCGCTGCAAAAAAAAATGAACGACATGATCCGTGAGAAAAAAAAAAATAGACCGGCGCAGTGTGTACACTATACAAAACGTATATGCCGATGACTGGTAGAATTTCCTGAGAAATGTATAACAACGGAACTGAATTCGTACTCGTAAATAAGCATGAAAACTGTCACTGAATTTCCACGCTCGTGGGAAGGACTGATGGGAGGGGGGGGCAATAGGTCTGGTCTCGGACGTAACCTTGGGTGGTCGAGAATGGCAGTATAAAACGACTTAGCCCGAGCTGAAATTAGCTCGCTCCAGAAGCGAGCTAAAAGTCATGCACAGTATAAAAGGGATATCTGACTCTAAAAGCTAGAGCCTACATGTACATTCTATGTCGATTTCAATTTACCAATAATCTCAAAGGCAGAATATTCTCTCTTTTTGTTTTTCTTTTCTTTTTTTGATCATCCTGCTAACATTCCTTCTGAAAATTTACGTGTAAATGTACTGTAGCTATGGCAATGATCTAATTTGCAGGCCTACTTAAAGTGTGGAAACACATACACAAGTAAAAAAAAAAAAAAAAGTTTGCTAATGACAGAGATTATGAATGAATATTCTTGGACAAAATTAACAGCATCAACTACTACAAACATGGAATGTTCCACTGCTGGAAATTTCTGTACAAATTTCTACTATACATGTACCTCCACTGAATTAGCGAAAAAATAATAAAATGTGCAAACATCTGGGAAGGCATCAAAATCATAAAATACACATACATACATTGTATTACTCTCATTCATGGTATGGTACATTGAATGATGGTACAATACAAGATAATAATATTTACAAATATCTCATGTATTTATCCTGGGCAATAGGCATGGCTGTGATAAAATATACTTTACTACACTACTGCTCTATAGATAGAGTGTATGAAGTCTTCAGTTTAATAGCACAATATGTACCAGTACTCTAATATCATCCTGCTTTAGATGAGCACTACAAACCCATCTTCACCTTCTTAACCTGATTTTAAAATTGCCCTGAACTACTTTACGTTGTATGTTGTACCCAACCAACAATTGTACGCAGTACAAGCGCATTCAGCAATGTATTCTTATGTGTATTAGCCCTGCCCCATTTCCTTCTCTCGCCACCCCCCCCCCCCCCACACCCATACAATAACAAGGGATTTACAGCTCCTTCCAAGTAAGGCACTCAACCACAAATCCCTTATTCAAAAAAGCCCAAGCTCAGATTAGCTGAAGAAGGATAAAGGTAATTTGCCCATCATCTGGTTAGCTGTGATAGCCAAAGTCTTTGTGTAGAAGCACTCTCCCTAGATTCGGAGATAGGCAAAACACACCAATTACAACAAGGGCAAGGACAGTGAGTATTAAACACAGTCACTCTTCAACTTGGTAGATCTACTCTGAAGAACGTATAATTTACCATTTCCTGTACACAGGTCCATAGTATTGATACACCTTGTGATTCTCTTTGTTGACAGTATCACCCTATGTGAACCAACTCCCCACTGCCCCCCCCCCCCCCCAATTTCCCTGAACTTGTAGTCTCACTCCAAGCAACTGATGATTAAATCATTGTTTCTATGGTTCTTGTATGAAAGTGTAGCTTCCTCAAATCCAGGCTGAAAGAATATAGTATTATCCAGCATTTACTGTGCTCTAATTATTTGTCACAAATATTTCCTGGGTCCACTTCCCCATCCCATACCCTAGTGCACATTAGGCAAAATATACAGTAATTTATTTTGATCTTTGTTCATCTGCCAACTGGAACACAGTGTCTCTAACATAATAGCTACACTGTTCATTTATAGGCATCAGAGACATGAAAGACCTTTCCTAGTTACACAGAAAAAAAAAGCTGTCTTCCTATCTACAAGATAATGTTACAAAGCCATGTAATCAATCAATGAATTCATCACACATGCACTACTTCACAGACCAGAATTCTGTTTGAGGTCGGCTTGCTTGCAACGCAAAATCAAGTACATGATTATTGATGCTTATCACTCTCTTCCGAGATAATCCCACACAAGCAAACAAACAAAATTGATGATGTTTGCACACTATTTACAATGTATACAAAGGGGGACAGACTGTGAATTTCTCTTGAGTGTTTAATTTGGGTCATGCACAAGGTCAGTTTAACTGATATAGTAATGAAAAATGGACTTTTTGATTTATGATACCTCCAACAATATACTGGTAAGCTTTGGGAGCACAGATAGTCTAAGATCATGTACCTCACTTTACCCTTTGTTTGTTTGTTTTTTTCTTGTCTTTTTACCCTCATACACACAGCATGTAAATCTCACTATAAAGATAGTACAAATGTACACAGCTACACAGTATTAATTAGCAAGTTGTAAAGGATAAAAACATTTTGCGGGGGAATCATGACTCTCTGTATTTAATAAGGCTCCAACTGAAATACATTTTATATCAAATTACAAACAACCAAGTTTGCAGACAAAACTCGCAGCTCAACTGACGCAGCTTCCAATATGATTGAGAAATGGCCATATTGGGCCTGCATCTGTAGACTACACAAAGATGCTGTTCCGGCCTGTGACCTGCCCTCCATCCAGGGTCCAGGTTGGTCAAGGTCCAGTTTTTTTTTCAGGGTCTTCCCCTCCCCCCCCCCCCCAATCTACAGACGCTCGTAATGGCTACCATATGATTGCAATACATATTATTGACACTTTAAACAACGAAAACAACTCTGCAATCTAATTCATATCAACAAAATTAACCTCCAAATAGAAGCAGTAGAGGTCAACTCCCCAGGAAGGATCTATTTTCAGTGTGTTACAGCAAGAAGTGTTGGATTCATTATTTCCCTGTTTTCCCCATCTACAGCTGCATCTCCTTCTCACACTTCTCATGTTGACTGCTATGAAGATTTTGTGCAGTATCATTTACTAGCACAATACACAGACATAGAATTAATGTGCTTTACAATAGGCGTGTCTTCATCAGCCCGAAGTTTCAAAATAGCGCGCTATCTTGCGGTTACCAAACTAGTCCGATGTCAAAATAGCGCGCTATCTGTGTACTGCAGACGCAAATAGCGCGCTATTTGATCGGGAAAATTTCCCCCAAAATCTTGGTCTAGTTCGTCAACTAGAGCGCTAATTCGTGAAATAGCGCGCTAATTTGGGTGCGTCTCCATCAGCCCGAAATTTTCTCGATCCCTCCACGCTTATGGTTAGCCAACTGGCAATGGAAAGCACATGTACAAGCTAGTGATTTTATATACCGGTAGTACATAACATGCACGGTGTATTCAAGGATCACATGTGTGTACTATAGCCTACTGTTGTTGACATCTTTAAAACCAGGGAGGTGATTTCTCTCACCTCCCTATTAAAACTCAGTGCCGTGCATGCTATCTGTTTTTTTGTTTTTTTGTTTTTTTTTTTTTTTTTTTTTTTTGTAAACTTCTTCTTCTGGTCCACTCTACCTTAGCTGAAGATTCTTGTAGATTGTGTGTATTTTGGATTTGTTTAAACATTGCAATTCGTTAATTTCATATAAGATGCCTCACTGGACAGAAGAAAGAGTAGCGTTATCAATATCCCTTTGGAGAGTACTGCTCACCTCCCTGGTTGCAGAATCGTACATACGGTGATATAGGAGATTTTGAGCGGGGAAATCCATTCCCGAACCGTGAGCTAGGCAGAGTAATATTGCAAAGTGCGCATGTGTCAATTTTCGGACTAATTTCCCGAAGCAGGCTGTTCGAACTGATGAAGACGCACATTCGCTGTATCGGGCTATGTTCTAAGACCGCAAAATGTCCCGCTAGTTTGAACTTCGGGCTGATGAAGACATGCCTAATTTGTAAAGTGACTGAAAAACTTCAGAATTATGTGTTATTAAAAATCTCTTGTGATTTTGTTGAATGTTTTGGCAACTTTTCACCTTCACCCTAAACCACAACAGAGGTGTCCTGAAAATGTCATCAAAATCCAATTCTGATGCTTTGAGTGATACAGCAATGAGAGACATATAAACGAGCAAATGCTAGCAGAAACATTATCCTCTTTGGTGGACATAAAACATGTATTTTGTCAATTTTTCTGAAGTTTGAATGTACGCAGCATACCTAAAGTTATGACACATAGGCCTACTATTCAAAATTACGTGTAACCAATTCCAGGACATGGTAACCTGGTGGCCTGTGTGAGGATTTCAGAATTCAGTTTAGAATGGGTTAAATACGTAACACTGTCATTCTGTCCACATGACGTAACACTCAGAGTACACATACATGTACATGTATACCGAGTCTCCCAGTTAAAGCAGATATCGACACTGAGGGGAAATGTTTTGTGTGGCTGAAAATCGCTCCATACTGTCCTAATGAACAAAAGGATGCCATTGCTCCACTGTCCTATTTACCACACTATTATTAAAACTGACGATTTGTTCGAGTTGTTTTTTTTTTTGTTTTTTTTGTTTTTTTTTTGGGGGGGGTGGTCCACAGCTACTTTGTTTGATCACTGATCTGAAAACTTTGCTGCTCTAGTAAACTAGATCACCTTGAAGTCAAAAGTGCTCCTCTTCCTTTGCTATAGATCCGGGAAAACATGCAGAAAATATCATCTGTTCACAAGCTTCACTAATTAGGTTTCTTCTTTTTTTTCTTTTTCTCCGGCAGTAGGCCAGACAAATTGGTGTAAAGTTTTTCTTTGTCTGCAAGAAATTTGGCTGCTCTGCAATCAGTTTATGATTATGAACTGCCTTCAACCAAATCTGTCTGTACCTCCACTTTGGCTGATACTGTAAAACGTGGAATGTTCGCGTGCATTTTAATTTCGCAAATTTTGCGAGAGCCAAGATTGGCAAAATTAAAATGCACGCAAAAGTTCTTGTTTATACTATATGCTTTGAATGTTAAGAGAAAACTCACGAAAATTTCATGCTGTGAAAAAGGCCATTGGCTCCAATTCGTGAAAATTTCATGCCGCAAAAACATTGTGTTTTACAGTACCGTATAACATTTTGTACAGTGTAAAACTGTACATTGTAAGATTTGCACATTTCAGTTTCCAGTGTGGTATGCACACCCCTGGAATAGAAAGTTGTATGATAGAGATGATACAGTGGAAATAATGTGCTGGTTCACAATAGAGCCTGTCTAGAAAGTGGCTACACGAGTCTGGAACGCTCATGGATCATATTTCACTCTCCTATAAATATACACACATGCATCATGTACAAAGTGTATCCTCAATTTCACCTTCGTTGCACAAGCATTATGACTTCAAGATGATAGGATTAAATGAATATGACTTTTCTTAGTCAGAATTCCACTTCTTCAAAATGTACACATACACTCACTAGAATAACTTTCCCTCGGCTTCTACGTATCAAAGTGGGGTCAGCAGCTGCATGTGAACTTAAAATGTGACCTGGATACCATTTCTTAATGCTCTCTGCTCCCATCGGATGCACATAAATCACATAAAGGACCTATACACAGAGCACACTAATAGGCAGAACTATGCATGAAGACCACAGAAGCAAGGAAAGCAGCCAATACATATAATAGCATACAAGGGTTAAGAGGATTCAGTTTACATGGCATCCAAACCAACCCACTTATCATGACACTTAGCCCTTTCACGTTAGGAAGAAGACGAAGAATAATTATTTGTAATCAAATCAGATTAGACATGTCAAATCCTGTGGGGCAATCGTATTACACTGTATCAAGAATACATAATAAATGATTCAACCAACAAAAAGGTTGGCAAATTAGTATCAACTTTTCATAGATAATATATGTACACATAATGATTTATCAATGTTTATCTCATTATGCGTCTGGACCTCTCGCATCAAGATGAAAAATCTTGAGAGGGGTAATTACTAACTTTCACTGCCTTCTACGATTGTATATTGACCTTGCTGCAACAGTCTTCAGAAAGGTGACTGCCGGTATACTGCAAGTTCGCTGGAGAATCCCTCCCGAAACCCTGAGCTTGTCACGGCACTGGCCAATCAATGCTGGGGAACGGTGTGAGAAGCACCCTCTCAACCCCAACTACACAAATGGAGCAATTTTAATGTGATATAGATAGGATTATCAAATGAGGGCTGGAGAGGTCCAACAGGGTGGGAATGAAAACCAAGACACCACATGGATGAGAGCCATGGACGTTCATGATATGGCAGTACACCTTAATCAACTGCAGCAGTAGTACACCTTCGAGTACCGATAGCTCGTGATGATCTCATATTATAACTGTACATGTAGGCCTACATACAGAATTACATTTGTAAAAGTGGTTTTATTTAGTCGTGTTCGACCAACTCTGGTACAACTACCCTTGTAACATACAGTTGTAGATGAGAAGATGTATGTGCACATCAAGAGAAGCTACATAATAATACTGGTACAAGTACATTGTACAAGTACTGTCAAAGTGTACTATAGCTATTACAGGGCTCAACATTAACTTTTATTTTTTGGTGGCCCGATGGGGCCATCAAAATGATCAATTTCAAATTTTTGGTGGCCCGAAAAAAAAACAACAATAGAAAACATTAAAAGTTCCGATTTTTTTTTTAATGAATCACACACTCACTGCATGCATTTATGCATTTCCGGCGCAAAAAGTTACGAATTTATTGACATACTTTTCAAAAAATTTTGGTGGCCAGAGGCGGGCCACCAAATTTGCCCTTTTTTAAAATTTGGTGGCCCGACTTTCATTTTTGGTTGCCCCGGGCCACCGTTAGTGTCAAGCCCTGGCTATTAACACTTCCACCCCAGATAGTGTAGTGTACAACTCCCTGGTCCCCATGGTTCATACAGTCAGTCCATGTGCCCGTTCACCTTGATATGAAACTCCCAAACATCTCTCCATTTCCTCTGATGATCTAAATTTCTTTTGTCTTTGCTGGGTTTTTACTGTTCTTGTTTCAGTTGGGAAGGAAGGGGAGTAGACTCTCTCCTTTCCTCTGGTGCTGGTCCTGATTCAATTCTATCAATAACTGGAGACACTGGTACGCAACATGCAACAGGACTGCTGAGAGCAAATTTTGTTTGATGCAAGACAGAAGCAGATGACCCTCACACACAGGATTAATACAGGAATATAGAGTGTGTCAATAAACTCAGACTTGAATACCTCCCTGCCCAACATGATTTTTTATCATCTATTTTATGTTCCTGATTCTTTTCTCGCTTAAGAGTGGCATTTAGGAAAATTTACCACAGATTCCAAGCATTTTTTGTGTTTTGTTTTTACAACTGAATTTCTGTTTTGGGTTTTGTTGGTGTTTTTAGTTTTTGTTTGTTTTTGTTTTTGTTTATCCTGGGAGCTATTGAAAGCTATTGCCTCCTGTCTGCATGTAACAAAAGACAGTAAAAAACTCACACAGTTACAGTCATTTATGACAAAGCTACCACCAATATTGCATTTGATCTCTTAAGCATGCAATGGTTATTAATGTATCTAGTGTATACTGTAAATCCAGAAATGTTTGTATACATTTCACTTTGCGAATTTCGCAAGAGTCAAAATGCAAATATGGACTACTCTTTATGTTCGTCATACAGGTCTTTCTATTACTATAACATCACAAAGTGTTGTATGCCTTCCTGTTATTTAGCAATGGTAGCAACAAAACTATAAATAGTTGTATTCATCAAGTTTGAATAAATATTCTGATTTTGCTCTACAAACAGCATTCACAAATAAATCCCGCAATGGTGGTAATTTCTTCTGAAACTCAAAGTTTTGCGGATCTGTTTTCTAGATTTCATTGAACTTATTCCTGACGAGTTCTGCTTAATAGCCACAGGTTGCGATCTAAGTGAGCAAGAAAAAAAGCTGTCTCCAGCATTCACGAAAATTCTGTTGCTTGTTCGTTTGTCATTTCACTAATCCATTTGTTTCTTTTTATAAACATGATCTAAAATTCCAAGTTAAAAATGGCACAAACAAAAATTTAGAATAGAAGCTACACCTGTATACTACATTTGTATGGTACCTGGCAGAAGAAGATTACCCATGGTATATATTATACATGTAGTGCCACTATAAGCTTATGTACACAATATCATCTGCCACTCACCCCAAAAACATAACTTTTCACTTTGTCAATCACAGGCATACAGTACCAGTCGTCATGTGCAATCATCAACATCAAATGTACAAGTGTAGACATTAATACAAGTACAATCTCTGTAGCAGCGGGCTCCACTGGGCAGTTGATAATGATGTTGCATAACAACTGTGATGAGAGGACTCACATACAGGGTGTATGTTGCAGGTGTGGAGCCAAATTACAAGCTCTGAACCGCATTGGGCACATCATGTAGGCCATATGCTACCACACATCTGGCAGAATGTCAGAAATGTCGAGTTCTACACTGAGATATTGTCTAGAGTCAAACTGGTTTGGGCCAGTGCATTATGACATCACCGTTTAACTCGGTCGTCTCGTGGGAACAAAAATCCAACCCTAACTCACCATGACACACACTTTCAGACGCTTATCACAGGTTCCCCTTGTGCTACTGATTGTGCACACCTTAAAGTCCTTACATATTGAATACAATATTTGTCTCATGGACACACATTGTGATTGTGCAATTGCTTGCTCTTGTTACAATTCATAAGCACGCAAATATCAAGACACAAGTGCAAGTCGCTCCTTTAACAGTGCAGAGTCAACTTCAAAGACTAGTATTTAGTACTACGACATACACTATCTTTTTACAGTTTATGCCTTCTGAAGATATGTCAAATGATTATAATGGATGGCTTTATTTCATGCAATACAATGGACTTATACTGTCACTGCCTGGTATTTTGTATTATATATTTTATCTCCTATGGCGACCAGGGATGACATGTCATAGCGCTTTGCATCCAGTGGAAAAGGCGCTCTATAAATGTCTATTTGAATATTATTATTATCATTTATACAAGGGAATATATTCCCTGGTATTCCATTCATATTCTATCTCAATGTATCTTCTCAAGTAACCAAGAGCTAAATCAATGTAAAATTTACAAATTATATGGCAAGTTGAATGAAGTCGGTTGAGAAATGCAGTTCTGAGAGCACACACTGAGAGCACACACACTGACACAGACAGACAGATAAACAGAGGCTGACATACATGTATGCATGCAGGCAATTTCTTTCTCAAAAGACATCTTTCAACTTTCCATATTTGTGGACTACCTACATCATTTTTGTACAGTAAGTAGTCAGTATATGTATAGCTCTCGAGCTCTCTCTAACTTGACCGAAAGATCGGTCTGTATCTGGTCATCGGGGATATGTTCGCAGAAACGTGACGTGTCTGGCTTCACAGATCCCCTCCTGTACCGATAACATCAACAAAATAAAAGACTCCTCCAGACAGATGGATCTTTCTGTCTATCTCTAAAAACATGTCGCATAGATGGCAAACTTAGGTTTCAGATAACGCAGGCAGTGCAAAACACACCACAATATTGCTTGTGAAGAGGGAGTTGTTTTGAGCAACGACACGGGAGTTGTTCTGAGCAACGACACGAAAGTCCGCGTCAATATCAATACCAAAGCAAAGTGTCCAAGGTTCAACCTCCCGTGCCAAAATTTGACCACACGCAAAAGACATATAGGGCCTAGGCCTAGGTTTTACATGTAGCAGGCGGTCAAATTTTGGACGGCGTTACGGTCGAATTATGGATGGCTTGCTTTTACACAAGTGACTGGAAAAGTTAGGCAAATTATTGTTTTTAAGTATTTCCTGTGATTTTGGTTTAATTTGGTTAATAAGGTAAAATTTGAGATATCCAGAATTGACATGGATATGCATATGTGGAAATAAATTAAATTTACATCAGCATCTAGGATCTATGCGACTATGGATATTTCAACTTTTTAAATGTATTTTAGTTTACTGTGACTGTGTCTGTGCAAATTGCAGTAAGTTCTTGAATAATCTAAACAAAAAGATTAAAACCTACTTTGTCTGGAGATAATGTAGGCGACGGCAAGCCAGAGCACAGGAGGTGAACTGGACTGAGGATCCAACAATTTCTTGTTGTCAAATGTTGACTTCGTCCAATTCGACTTGTGTTGTAAATTGTCTCAACATTAAATGAATTTCACAGAATTTGAGATGGGACATGGAACTGTAATTTCAAGTAAAATGTAACATACCTTTTTACGTTCTGTTCCCCGTTTGGAATTCTCTTCAGCTTCTTCTTTTTCAGAATCTTAACGGCTCTCCTGCACAAGGTCTCGGAGTCTAGGACCTCCTTCACCTTTCCGTACGAGCCCTCGCCCAACGCATCGCCCATCAGGTACTTCCCCACCATTTTCGCACGCTTCTTCCGAGGCTGGTAAACAATATCCGCCGAGTCCACTCGGTGTATGAAAACGTGCATATCGTCATCGTCGCCGAAGAATGAGAAGTGGTCATTTTGAGCCCAGTGAGGCGGAATATGGTTGGGCGTATCCTGGTCTAGACACCTTTCTATCATTTCCGCATCTACCATCGTATTTTTCTGCAGTGTTCTCAAGGATTAAGAACAGAGCAATTTGACGAAATTTCGAGATTCATTTGGAATCCTCCGCTAGAACCTTCCATGCGCGATAACTTACCGAGACTTGTATACACGAGCGCGGATCGCCATGTTGTTTATAGGTTTACTTAGTCACGTGACTTTCAGGCTGTGCGCATTAGGTCAAAGTGTATCGGTCAATGAGCTGATAATATTCGCACGTTCTTTCGTCATAGTTTGAGTAGAGAGGCATATAGTCTTAATTTTCAACAGAAGTTTTAGTTACTTCAGTCCATATTTCTTTCTCTATCTTTTGATATCAGGGTAATTAAAAGAAGAACTGAGAAAACATGATATTTCACACGTATGCTTGTCTAACGTTAAGGAGAATCTGATCAATGTCGATAAACATTTACAGCATTTGTAAATTTAAGTTTTGTCTTTTGTCATTTGAAGACTACCTAAATATAAGCTCAATTTAGTTAACGATAAGATTTTAGCATTACTTTTGATGTATGGAAAATGAGGGGTGTCTTTGACTATGGCCATTTAATATGAAAAGAGATATTATATGTGGAACCAGTACAAGAGTATATTATATGTAGACTAGTTTTGGCCCTGTAGCGTACTGTGACATGGTCCCAGCGAAGAGCAGGCGCCCTCCCTTTGTTTACATTTTACTTCCCCGTTTTTCGACGGTACACGTGTTGAAGGCCGCACGTGCCAAGGTCTGGCTGGAACTCGAAGGTGTTGAATAGCTGGTCGCATCGCATAGCCCTGGGCGGACCAGGCTACCAGGCTATTCTAGGGTTGCGCACGCTGTATACGAGTTATGAATCATTTTAGTCGTTCTTCCCGTGGCTTTTTCTTCTGTCTTACGGCGATTATTTTTCATTTCTTCAGGGGACGTTCTGCAGACCCGTATAGAATTCGTGCAATGGTGCATGGGTTACTCGAGGGCTTCAATGGCCGCGACCAAGCGACAGAGTCCAGGGAATTTCACCCTTGACGACAAAACTTCGCACAGGAGTCCTGCTGAGTTTTGCATTGGGTTGTGTATTGTACTTGTAGGAATGTAGTGGGCGAAAGGCGTGATTTTACTTCCACTTTAAGTAGCCATGCTGTGTTCAGTGTACAAACTGTACGTGATTTAAAGAAAATAAATGAGCATGCTTGGGTATTTCCCAAATTATAATTGGGGGAATGCCATGAAGGATTTACTCGTTTCCGTAACGAATATTTGAAGTCCATGTTGCAATGTCTACTATGCTTCGATAGCATAGTTTGAGTATAATACATAACCACAGCATGGAGCTAATGCGTACAGCAGATCTTCAGTCATGTTCGTATTTTCTCTATGCACTTCGTTAACATTGTGCGGGCAAACAATGGTAAAGCGGAAGTGCGAGCTAAAGTTTGTGCCGTACCTTTTGTTACCGCAGGGAGGTAGTTGGAAGGCTTTCTTCCCGACCTCCCTGCCCTGGTTACCGTAACTAGGTCAATTACGTAAGCGTCGCGCAAACGGGGACCGACAATACCGCGTGTGACCAAGCTGGGTCGGGAGATATCATGGTGCCACCTCCCTGGTTAACTCGTCATGAGATTTGAAAACCATTCCATAGAATTATACTACACCTGCGCAAAGCATCTGCAAACTGTGATATGCTTTCTATTTATTGACCACGTAACTTTATTATTGGGGATGACTCCATTTTCGCAAACGATGTTAATGGCCCTTTTCAAGTGGATATAAGGAACCCCCTTCATGAAAGGCTCTCACATTTTAACTTCGTCTCGGAAGTTTCTAAATAGTGTGAAATTCTGCCCCGAGTAGGCCTATAGTGGGCCTCTTTCCTGAACGTCACACTCCACTGGGTTGTTTTATTTCTAAGCATAGCATTTGATGCGAAAATGTGTATACATTGTATTCCCTACATATATTGCTATTCGGTGAGATATCAAAGTAATTCCAAATTCCTAAGAATGTAAGGGATGGCAGGTCCTACAGAGCTCCGCTTTATTTATCACAGTATGGAAATTTATTGAAAATTGTGAAATGGTCAGAAAGAACCTTAAGGGCAATTATGTTATCAATGGACTTGTATTGATTGTGTCCAATGCATGTATTACTGTTTCATGAAAACGCTGTGGAAACTTTGACATCCCAGTACTTTCTCAAATATTGTGTCCTAATATTATGTGCATGAAATTTCTATACAGTTCTTTTCTTCATTCTAAAGCAACTACATGTATATGAGGAATGAATTGATTAGCAAAGTGAAATTTTAGCATGCACAGTTATACGACGACAGCTAGGTACTTTTATAGTATAACTAATGTAATTTGAGATAACAGTAATACAGTGTATGGGGGGGGGCATGTGTAGGGCAATACACAGACGGGAGCTTTTCTCCGTTTATAACAGATCTCCCACATATTCTGTTATCCTCATCTATTCTTGAATGATCCTGGCCTATCTCATTTCTTCGGCTTTCTTTGCATTCTACGTTTATTTCTTATAATTCACTTCCCTGCATCAATGCGTATCTCCTCGAACATCATAAACAAATTAATATTCAACGATGGTATATCTGATAAAAAAAAATGAGAATCTATATGATGCGCAAACTCCACCTGGATGATGCCTGAGGCGCAGCGATTTTATAACAACTCAAGAAGAATGGAGATTGACGGCGAGAGGATAAACCCTCTTTAACACAAGGCAGGAGTATGTGCCTCGAAGCATCTCTTGACAGATTTAACAGATAATCAATGGAGAAGTTCAATACAAGGGGATTGGCTCTTCATTAAAAAGGTGGGGGGAGGGGCACAATGCACCCCACCCCAGCGAAGTTGCGTGTATACCTCATGAAATCGGTGGTCGAGTATGTATACAGATCGTGCAGAGAAACATCATGTCGTATCAACCAAAATAATATCATACTGTCAGGTGCACGGTAATACCGTGCAAAATGATGATGATGATGATGATGATGATGATGATGATGCTGATGATGATCATGATGATATGATGATGATTATTATTATTATTATCATTATTATTATTATTATTATTATTATTATTATCATCATCATCATCATCATTATATCATTTACTTCATTTATTTGTTTATTTATTTAGTTATTATTCATTTATTTATTTATTTATTTATTTATTTATTTATTTACTTGGTAATTCAACATGAAATACAAATAGAGAGTTATATTACATAATATAAGGAATGTGGTGATTCTAGGTGCATAACGCTGGTTGCCAGGGGAGGAAAAGGCAAACTTAATCACCGAGGCTCGAGCCGACCAGTGCATGCACCCAGAATCAGCTATATCGATGTAAAAAAAATAAAAAAATAAAAATAAAAAAAGCAAACAACAATATTGAATAATATTAAACAAAAGCAATGCGCACTTTTCAAGTACAAATAAATACATAATAATGGTAATGAGGACACAATGAAAGTATATACGCACCCAAAGTTCAGATGGAATCTGGAATTCGACATTACACATATTATGAAGATACTTTGATACTGAATTTCAAAAGCTTTTCTCTCTGGCATTGTCTCCCTTCTTTCAAAAAGAAAAAAAGTCTCGTGAAGTTAGGAGGAGAAGAAGAATAAGAATGAGCGCACAGCTGCTTTGCAATTTTTTCCCATGAAAAAGCACGTTTGTTTATTATGCAAACTGGAATATAAATCTCATTCCACTTTTTTCTCGGAAGTTCTTCACCACAGGCAAGCATTAATGAGGTAGACTCGCTCTCTCTATTGTACATGCAGACAAACCTGATGGATGAGAAAAGAACCAAAGGCACAAAGCAGATATACAGATGGAACTAGCAACTGAGTATAATTATTACGCCCCCTGATGTAACAGAATCAACCAATATGAACACACCCCTCGTCTGAGAAATTCGTAGCTAAATAGAAACTCCAGATCATGTTCAAAGTTGGACGAGTACACTCAAACAAACAAACAAAAATAGTATGTTTGGAAACATCGAAATGAGACACGTGAAAGTTTACAAATAAGATTTTATTACAATATACGTAGTTACTGAGTTGCTAATCTGTTTTTCTCTCTTTCTTCTCTCTGTGATAGTAACTATGGAGCAAAAGTACATCAACCTCTTCCCCCTCGGAAATCATGACTGCCGAATCATTACAGTATTATGCACAACTTGATAAGAAGAATACATAAACCCATTCCTTCTACTTCCAGTATCCACGGGGACGTTTCAGTCATAATTTTTGTGCGATAGTACACATGTGTGGATGTAGTATAGATGTACACAAATGGTCATAAAGATATGATCCATATTTGTATTATGCTAGAATAATGTGAAAAGACAAAAGAGATATGAATTATGATATATGATAGATCTTGATTATTCCAGGGCCTATATTATTTGTGATAGGAATTATGATGTTTTATGTCTGCATATTTCCACATTATTTTCTCTCCTCATACCTCTCTAGATGAATTCATTTTTTTTTTCATTTTCTTATTCATTATAATAGCATGTAATTATAATATCATCATTCATCTCATATTTCATCTCATATATCACAATTTGTGTTTACATTATAAATCATGTACTATAATCTAGAATTTACATTTCTTTTGTTTTTTATATTTCTATATAAGAATAATAGAATTATGAATAATTTCTGACGTATACGTATACACTTCATATACTTCTCCCATGAGATTTTTGAGACGTTTATACACGTAGACTGTGACCAGTATTATTGTTTGGTATTTGTTTTTAAGCTCTGTTGAAGCCTACTACTCCTTATTTCTTGGGGGGGGGGGTCATGAAATTTGTACTGATCAGAGGGGTGTGCGATTTTGGGTGCTGTTCGTTATTCCGAAGGTTCGATATTCCGAAGGTTCGTTATTCCGAAGGTTCGTTAATCCGAAACACACAAATTTCCTATACCTAGAGGTATTTGTGGCGTTATTCCGAAGGTTCGTTATTCCGAAGATTTGTTCATCCGAAAATGAAATTCGGAAAAACGAACCTTTGGAATAACGAATCTTCGGACTGAAGAGCCTTCGGAATAACGAACCTTCGGAATAACGAACTGTAACCTGCGATTTTATCCTCATCACAAACTTGATCATGGTGCATATATTACCAGAGGCAAGATTAATGAGGCTTTGAATCGAGTAATATACTATAGTAGTAGCATCGGTCAGAGGCATTTCGAAACGGGCACAAGTTGATTTATGCGTCATATTCAATATTTATCGTTAGGATGTGACACTTTTACTCTGGTGTTAAAGGAGACCTCCGGATGATTTTCAAATGTTTACATTTGAACATATATAAATTAGTTATACTGGGTACAGAGTTTCAGGATTTATAATGATTGGGATGAAAAATAAAATGTTTTCGAAGTTTATAACAAATTGCAATGAACAAGGATGATGATATGGCAGCCTCACCATAAGAATGCATGAGATGTGGCTCAAGGAAGCAGCACAAAAGAAGAAGACATGCATAGATTACACACAGGTGAGCTTGCAAGCATGCGGTATTGTAATGGAATGACACTGCTACATTTCTGAGATATGTGAGGCTCCTATGTCATCATCTTTGTCCAGTGTAATTTGTTAAAGGTTTTTGAAAGTACTGTTTCTCTGCTCAAGAACCCCAATAAATTCTACAAATCTATACATGAAGCTGTTGATTTATGTACTACATGATGTGAAATTATGAAAATCGTCCGGAATGCCCCTTTAAAACTTTCCTACATTCAATCCAGAAGTTAAAAACTCGACCCATTCACGGGCTGCGAGACAAAATACCATGGTAATACTGTCATTTCTCACATTGAATTGTTGTGGGACGTTTTGTGTGTATCATCTCGACGTTTACTTGATATTTTCTTTTAGGTATAGAATGTAATTTTACACCAATATTTTTAATGGATTATTAGGCATAAATGATAAATGAACCTGATGCTTGGGTGCTTGGAGGGAGGGGGGTCTTGATGACCTGGCTGGGAGGATGGGGAGGGGATATCTTATAGGTCAAGTTCTCGAAAAATGTATACCACTATTGGTTTGTATATCATTATTTTTTAATTGAATCTTATTTTTAGATATTAGTTTATAACTATAATTTATATTTTGTCATGTATGTGTACACCCTGTAATCAACTTTGTAGATTTGTGTTACGAAAACTATTTACGCTAACTCTTCACTTCGTTGATGTAGTGTAACAAATCTTGATGTTCTTGTTTGCTGTTATTAATTAGATAATTTCTTATTATGTTAACATGGTTCATGGAGATTGATTCACGGCCCCATAGAAAAACAGCTTTTGCTGAATTGGCATTTTTATACGTGGTAACATAAGATTAATGAAATGAAATGAAATGAAATGAAATGAAATGAAATGAAATGCAATGAAAGGAAATGAAATGAAATGAAATGAAATGAATTGAAATGAAATGAAAGGAAATGAAAGGAAATGAAATGAAATGATATTGAGTGTGGAATAGAGGTGGACATAGAAGTCAGGATTAAGTTGTAAACGTAAAGTGCACGTAAAGTGCACGTAAAGTGCATGATGGTTAATTAAAACCAACCCTGCAGCTTCTAAATTATGTCTTATTGCACTTACGCTCGAAATTAACGCAATAATTCAATAGTTTGAATGCAAAAACAAATAAACGCCATTTCTTTTCTTTTTTTTATAGTAAGATCATTATCAAAATAGAGAAAAGTAAAATCTTTTTAATGCTATACTGCTCTCCCTAAATGACAAGAAATGTTTCAATGTAAGATATCAAAATCATCGCATATTTTCGTATTTATATTTGTTTTTCAACAGATTTAATCTCATATACCTTAAGTTGATGACAATTAATTGGATTTTTGCATTAGAACTCTTCATTTTTTGTGTGCTGCTCTCACTTTTTTTTTTACTTCTCTTATAAAGCCAATATGATTAGAAAGGACAGATTCTATTCTCTGATATCACACGATTTTTACCAGCTTGCTCATGGATAAAATGTAACTTTCATGATAAGTGGTATGGTACTCTTCCTTTCTCTGTCAAAAGGAAGCAAGTGACAAAAGCGCAATTTTTCATTAATGAGTAGAATGTATTAGTCATTTAGCTTGACATTGGTGCAGGGGGTTTTAAGGTCGCGATCTAGATATTTCTGTGTCAGAATGAATGTTTTGAGGGTTTTTTTTTTTTCTTTCTTCAGAAAAAAAAAATGTATCCAGTATGTAAAGGACAACTCAGTATAATGTAAAAATACTGGGAGCTCAAATCCGGATGATTTGTTGATTGTTTGGTCCATTTTTGCAACAATTGGTTCATGGTACAATGTGTTTTATAGGATGTCTGTGGTGTCCTAATTTCGGGAATTCTTTTTTTTTTTTTTCTCGACGCCCGTAGACCAACTCTCATCACTTTATTGTGGTTTATATCGCTTATAAAAGAGATAAAACTTGCAACAGTGCGAGGGGCCTGATCTGAGGTGATTCCTATTTTTGGTCTTGCGCTGTGTTATTTCTTTCTGTGGAATTATTTTACTGTTTTTTATGCAGATAGTCATGTCTTATCATGGTGGAATAACCACACTCTGTGAACAGACCTTACTTGTTCCCAGTAAAGCCAAGAACCGTCCTCATAATAATGATTAAAAGGAGGTACATGTTGTACTACGCAAAAGTAAATCTTGGATACTTCGCTACAATTGACTTTTGTTTATGCCATTCTATAGAAGACGAATCTATCGTGATTGGGATTAATAGCGTCAAATCACAACTGGCATCGAAGTTAATTTCAATCGATGATCAAAAAAAACAACAAACCATCAAGGTCAACTTGAAATGCAACTTCATTGCATGTTCCTATTATCTATGTTAGGTTAGAATAACGTCAACCAAAAACGTGGCGAACGCTACATCAAAGTCGTTCATGAAATAAGAATAGGTATTATGCAACTGTGAACACTGGTACCTGTAAAACGAACGTGTTTTTGGGAGAGAGTGAATCCAGCAGTAAAGATAACTACATTTACGTCAACACATTCAGATGACGTAATGCTATTTTCGCCTCACAAGCCTCCCATTATCTGGCTGCGCATAAATCTTCCTCTTATTTCCTCTTTAAAATTAAATCAAACAAATTAGAATTTGTATCTTTATGGTGTAATTACTGTTGCGTTGTAATTACCTAGCAAGCGAGAGGTCCCAAGGTCTGTTCCTCGGTTGCCGGAGTGATTTGTGAATTATTTCTGCGTATGCATTTATGAGAGGATTGTGACGTATTACCCCGTAACCTCTTCTATAGTTTGCATAATGTCAATGTCACTTGCACTTATCTTTTTATCTGTTGTTTGTTGTTGTTTTTTAACCTTTCTGGTTGTTTGATTATCTGGCTATTAAAAGTCAGCTTAAACTTAACGTGGAATTGCACTTTTAGTTTCTCTGCAGTAGATTGAGAGAAGTGGGAAAGGAAAAATTGGTTTACAATGAAGAAGGTAATCTAAATTGATGTATTTTATCAAGATTCCACATCAATATATCAAGATATTACGTCACTGCTTTGTAACATAAAAAAAAAAACAAAAAAAAAAAGTCTCATTAAACGAACGTGAATGATTATGTCATTGGTAACTGTAGGTTGTTGGGACAGAGTCGAAACACGCCTGACGATACACCATAGACATGTATGTCGCCCTCTTTTGCCTCAAGTATTACAGCGTAAAAGAGGCACTCATTCATTCTGTGGGAAACTGTCGTCAAAACAGCTGCAGTGACTGCGTCATGTAATGTGACATTCAAACTGAACTTTACATAAAATAGATATGTCTGTCTTTGTAGCCCCTCTGTATCCCAATGCATTGCTTATGAGTATTTCATCACACGTATTCTGCATTGATAATACACAAGGGCTTTTATCACATACGATCTCATACAAAATCTACACTGCAAGCCATGGCAATGATAACTTTATTCACCAAATTTTGTAGGTCTTATAAAATCCCCGTGTCGAGCATGCATGTTTCAAGTTAGTCATTGGGGTTGATATGGAGTTAAGATTGTAAGAGTGAGTTTATTATTATTATTGTTCTCTCTCTCCCTCTCCCTCTCTTTCTCTCTCTCTCTCTCTTTTACACACACACTTCGTTCCTGCTCTAAACTCCGCCCTGTAAACACCCTTTAAAGAGGAAATCCAGTCCAAATATAAGTTAGTCTGATAAAAAGAGTAAAATTTCACGAGTTCAATGAAAAAAAAAATGACTGAAGTTGGCTGAAAAATGAGGAAGTTATGACATTTTGAAGTTTTGATAATTTCTCCAAAAGAGTTCTTGTACAGTGGGTATGAATATGCAAATGAGTGAGCTAACCATGTCATACCCTCACAATTTTCCATTGATTGTGTACAAAAAAAAAATGATGAAAATTCAATGTTTCTGTCATCGAAGTATAAAACATGACGTTATTCCTGGTCGAATAACTTCAGAATAGTGACCAGTTATTATATATGAGGATTTGAGCCTCGGGCATAATTGCATTTGAATGGAAAGCTGGAAATTTCAAAATTTTATGTACAAACTATATGGTAAGTTGTGAGGGAATGACATGCTCGCTTTGCCATTTGCATATTCATATTGACTGTTCAAGAACTGTTTCTCCCTAAAACAGCGAAACTTCGAAATGTCATACCATCCTTGTTTTTCATCCGATTTCAATCAAATTTATACCTTTGAACTCGTAATATTTTGCTCTTTCTTTCAGACTAACTTATACTTGGACTGGATTTTCCCCTTTAACAAAACTGCGTCAATTTCATTTCAGTTCATTTCATTTGCTTTGCGCATGAAAACAAAATGAACAACAAAAAAGAAAGAATGCTGTGTGCTTACGTGCCGTTGAGATTTCGCAAACAGATGTTGCCTGAACTGTATAACTAGACCGGCTTCGAAGCTGAATATGCACTATCCGTACAGCCATCTTGTCATCTTGAAAATGAAGACAAGAAAACAAACACACACACACACACACACACACACAAACAAACAAACAAACTTCACATATCGACCATTTCGCAGAGTTTGAAACAATTATGAAAAGGTGTTGTGAATTCTGGTCTTAGCCCAATTAGACTATTTTTCGCTTTTTTCTTTTCCTTTTTCTCTTAATAAGACATCGCACAGTTTCTTAATTGTTTAATCACTTTTTGACAGATCATCCATGATTCAATTCAATTCAATTCAATTCTATTCTATTCTATTCTATTCTATTCTATTCTATTCTATTCTATTCTATTCTATTCTATTCTATTCTATTCTATTCTATTCTATTCTATTCTATTCTATTCTATTCTATTCTATTCAGTTCAATTCAATTTATTTTCATATTTCGACAAAAGCATAATGTACTGTACATAACTTTTTTGGTAACAGAAAATAGGGTGATGAGTAAAACTATATTTTATGTGAGATGAAAAGAGTGTACAATAAGAACCTCATACGATAGTTATACATTGTCACAAAACTCAAGTGATCAGAGGGAAGTAAACAATATGCAAAATTCGAAAAATGGGGGGGGGGGACCCACTAAAAAGTATATCCCACTATATTATGATTGACAACATTTAAGATATTTCCGTCATCCCGTTAGACATTCAAGGAGCATTACAGAACTGGTGTTATGGCTTGATACTTTTGTTTTAACTGCCATATTAAAAATTATATAGGAAATTTTCCGTAGGAGAGTTTCAAAGTGCTCTCTCTCTCTCTCTCTCTCTCTCTCTCTCTCTGAAGATCATGCTCACATTTTCTTAACGTAGTATTGTCTATGTTTGTTTATTTCTATCTCTTTGTCTTTCTGTCTACATTATCATCTATCTATTTATCTTTATATCTATTTATCAATTTGTGATATATATATATATATATATAAATTATATATGAGATTAAAACCTAAAATGGCATTAAAACGCTTTATCCTGGCGAGGAAAGCGCATGTTTTTGAAACAAGACACCAAACAGGTTAGTTTGGTGTCTTGTTTCAAAAACATGCGCTTTCCTCGCCAGGATATATATATATATATATATATATATATATATATATATATATATATATATATATATATATATCATATACTGACATCAAAGGACTTAACCACAACATGGCGGGGTGGTGCAAGGACAGTAAATCTATTGACAGCAATAGATTTATGATTGTTTATGATTGATTAAATGAGAACGAGCCTTAGTACAGAAACGCCCCCCCCCCCCCATATACACAAATACATATAAGATACACCCGACCATAACTTTCACACAGACAACACTACAAGACCACACTCAGCACCAACACAGTAAGTTTTGTTTTGAGATTGTATTTAGTAATAGTATGTTGGTTTGTTTTTGTTATAAAATGCGCTGAATTGAGGTATGTTTTATGTTGAGTATATTTTGAAATGTATAGTATATAAGGTTAGTTAAGTTTAGTATGATTTTATACCTAGGTTGATTTTATTTATACGTTGTTGTCATTGACTGTATAGATCCTGAAGAAGGGCTTTTCGCCCGAAAGCTCGATGATTAAAGGGGTGCTACCCAACACCAGCCACGTCTATATATATATATATAGATAGATAGATAGATATAGATATATATACATATAAGAAAGCCATGTGCTGAGAAAAAAGACAGATAAATACAAATGTTTTTTGAGGCATGGAGATGTAAATCAGTTTTAAGGTGTTTTAATGAGGCTATCTGTATTTGCATAACTGTAGTTTGATTATTTATCAGAAACCTAGTTTAAATACCATATATACCCCACCCCCAATCAATGAATAGGCCGTATCTCGGCCAAGCAAACTGCTTATAGTGATAACGGTCTCCTCCACCACGTCCTAACGAGATACCGGTACGATAAAGATAAACGTGTGTTCGTGTACGCACGTGATTTAACGTACATGTATTTCTTTTTGTACTTTTTTAAGGTACTCGTATCCCTATTTTGATGTAAACGTTGTTGATTCGTCATAACAATTTCATTAGATACAGGTGGAGAAAAAACAAACAAACGGAAACTGAAACTTCTGTCATGTGATTTATATAGTTTTACAAATTGATTATTTCTATAGCATGCTACACTGTGAATAATAAACTGGTACCCGATTTGCATGTGAACGTGTGTGTATGTGTGTGTGTGTCTGTGTGTGTGTGTGTGCGAGTTTGTTTGTCAAAACACCGATATCCCTCGCTTCTTGATCCTTTTTCCAAACATTTTTGTTTTCACTCGCTTCGTAAATGACTCGATTTGTCGTTCGTTTGATATTGATAAGGAATATTATATTGATAAGATGCTACCGATTGTCGACTACAGTGCATCCCCGTTATAACGGGAGTGCACTGTCAACCGAACACGGTTATAACGAAAGCCCGGTTAAAACGAAATAAAAATCCAGACCGCAACATTATCCGCTCTATGTTTTTTTTTTTTTTTTTGATTGTTTATGGTTCGGTCATAACCAATTTCGATATAACGAAAGAAAACTGCCGGTCCCGAGGACTTCGCTATAACGGGAGTTCACCCCTGCATAACATGGCATTAATACATAGTGATAGTCATTTGAACTATAGAACAGCCTTATTCCTCATTGCTCAGTTTTATCAATTTATTGTTACTTAAAGAAAAATAAGAGCATGACGATTTTCTTTTCAAACCATACTCCAACAGTACGATAAGCGTAAGTAAAATACCATAAAAGTGAGTTGAAAGAAAGGCATTTTAAATGTTTTGAGACAAAGCTCCTAAAATGGATCAGCAACGTTATTTATAGTCTGATTTTGTTTTTGTTAGTTATCGATTGCAAAGCTTTTTTCTCACCTTTTTTTTTTTTTCAAAAGATTGCAACCGTGTAAACAGATTGACCGTCAACAGGTTCAAGTAGATATTCTGTGATTATTTTTGTCTGTGCATTCAAACAAAGAACAGTTTCGCATTTCCGTTTTCATTCATCGGTTCAGTCACCAATTTACTCACTCATAGCATTTATAGCACTTGAACGAAGCTTTGGTCTTCAATCGCGCCTCGGCAAGGCGAAAACATTTCTCCGAAATAGGACACTATTTTTGGGACGGTTACACTTATAGGCCCTACAGCGCCTTTCCGTCGGGCGGGCACCAGTGTAACAAAATGGCAATCCTTTAAACACGTTAAAGGCTACTAGATAATGCGCAAGGCTATATAGGTACTGGGAGAATGCTACTGACGCAAGAAATATCATCCCCGCCCAACAAGCGTCGTCCCCAAACGGTAAGCAACGTACAGAGTCCCTGTGCACATACATCTCGTCTTGCCTCCTCTCTTCTTACCCCATTATCCCCTCCCCATCGCCACCCCCCCCCCCCCCCCGCTCCTCGGCAAATACAGCCTTCTTACTCCATCTTTCCCCATCAAATAGCGACTGCTTTGTCATATTGGCTTGTCTTGCGCACAGAAGAAGAAATCAATATACTACGGACATGGGCTCGGCGCATGGAATTATGCTAATTGCCCGGCTTTTTACATCACGCATACATTTTCGGTTATAGCGCCACCCGCGGCTCGAGGGATCTCTCACGCATTCGCACGTCACGAGGAGGCAATAATGACTATGAAAAACAATGCAAAAAATGAATAATTAACTAGACGTGATTTACCCGCTTGTTTTTGTGGTAATATCGCCATCGCTTCTAACTCTGTAGCACTTTTGCTCGTACTGCTTTGAGGAAAAAAATAGGACATGCCTGCAGAGCGTGGAGAAAGTATATTATACACCGTACATAAAGTCGCGATATTTTTCTTTTCACGTCTTGCGCTATTTCTAGAGTCATCCAGGTACGCAGACGTCAGTGTGACGTCATCGGAGAGGGGCACGCGAACGGAGAGCGAGGAGCGAACCTAAATGTAAACATGCTGCCCGTTTCGAAATTGCATCTTTCTTCGTTACATAGCCAACCATTTTTTGAGCATCCATAGTACGTCGACGGGTTATGCCGAGCTGCAAATGCCTTCCTGCCTTTTTTGTCTTGTCGAAATGAAAGCCATGATATCTCTCTTCTACCCGGTACTACACAAAGGGAAAATATCTTGGAAAATGTAAGTTTCCGGCTTTTTTATCTGTCGCCGGAAAGCTGATTTGGACGTAAAATACGGCGCGCGTGAGTTTTTTCCGCGTGTGTGTGTCGGCGAGTGATGATACGAGAGCGAGCATTTTTTTTTCTTCGTGAGGTCTGTGTGTGTGAGAGTGTCTATGCGTGTGCGTTTTCGTGTGGATAGATTGGGGTAAGTGTGTGTGTGTGTGTGTGTGTGCGAGCATGATCATAATATATGGGGATAAGAGTAGATGCTCGTACCAGCTGCTACCGTCTGATAACCCGGCCTTTGTTGGGGCCGTTCTTTGTCTTTTTATCGGCCTTTGAATCCCGTTTTTCGTTATCCTGGTCCGGCACGCGACTGCCACACGAACGTAGGGAGGGCTGGGGACAGGACGTAATGGGGGAACTAGCCGGTCCGGTCGGAGCTGGATTACTACAAGGGAAGGTGGATATCTCGTGAAAGACTCGGTGAGAAATTCGTGTTTTATACTTAAGGCGTGCGTAAATGTGTGTACGATTGCGTCTGTTCCATTATACAATCGAATAAAAAGAACAGGACAGAATGCACACCAGTGGCAATGCCAACGAATTAACATTATTATAGTAGAAGGACTCAACAGATATTACAAATACCGGCATATTGGTAGATATCGTATACTGTTTTATCATCCCTCAAGAGTGTGTGCGTGTTTTTTTTTTTTTTTTTTTTTTTTTGTGGGGGGGGGGAGAAAAAAAAAGTCAGATGGATAGACCTGAGTAGCAGTGTTTTACCGAATATGTCACAAGTGCACATAAAATGCATTATAATATGTGCTACTGGTCAATAATACACTGGTGTATGGAGGTATACATCATGACTATATGTCCCATATGTAGGCCTACTATAATGACACTGAAGTCGACGTATGACACACATGGTGTATTTCTGTGGCGATACTATCATTGTGTTCTGGTAATGCAAAAGTTGTCTATGATGACGATGTTAACGATGCTGTTGTTCAAAGTAGTGACGATGATGCTAACGGCGACATTGAATCATCTGCATTAGTTTTCGTTGCCAGTATTGTAATCACTATCATAATCTTATCATGTCCACTACCGAACTAGTCTTTTTTTTTTCTTTTTTTTTTACAAGAGAGGTACCTTTAAAAAAAAAAAGTGGTAAACGATAAATGTACACAGACACGACTTATCATGTAACCTAGCATTTTCAAGGTATTTGATTGTGATAAATTTTATTTTGGTTTTGTAATCATATCACTCGGTATAAGAAGTTAACATGTAAATTGATGTTTCGTAATTATATATTTATGGACAATGATAAGTTGGTTTGCTTAGGCATATATATTTCAGGTATTGTTCCAACCACTAGCACGGCAACCCGTCTTATTACATCCCTTTGAAGAAATAATACCAGCAGATGTTATACGCACTTGTATTATAAGCACATTGTGTTTGTATACATTTCCCATCGTAAAACATTGTACTGTGGGCATACGATTCAAACACGGACAAGTAGCAAAGCAGAATGATTAGTTATTGCCACATTAAAAGAGAGAGAGAGAGAGAGAGAGAAGAATATATAGGATGAATAAAGTGATTACTGGCATATCCGTTTGGCGCGTTTTTTGAGAGATTATGTGACTTCATCAACACTTTGGCATTGTTCCCACATTTCTCATGTTACCTGATCTGTTTCATTAAGCTTTAAAATCAATGCTAAGTTAAATTGAACTGATCTTAGGGACAATTCTAAGATCAATCAGTCATCAGAAGTTAGGAACTGTTTTATTAACACATTTGGGAACAATATTATCTGCACCCATCTTGTCACGTTCTAGAATACATTCCGAATGTCTATGATATGTATCCGTCCCAAATATATCTGATCTGAATCTGTCCCAACTTTGGTTTCATTGTTTGGCTCGATGTAGTTCCCCTTCAACTCACTTACGTGCACCTGGTCTCACAAAAGCCATTTCAAAGGAGCCAGTATATACCACATTGTAGAATGCCATCATACCGTCCATGTTTATACCAACATAAACATTGGGCCAATTCTCCGCACTTTCCAATACTTTGTGCTTGATCTCGAATGGCTATTCCGTGATTATTTTCACATGTTCGACATTCATGGTATTCGTGATGATTTACGAAAGAAATGGGATTCAGTGTTCGTTGCAAACGAAGAATCATTAACCAGATATCAACTGGAATATAACTAAAATATTGATTCATTCATTGTGTGCAAGTTACTAAATTTCTGACTAAACAATTGCGACATGCAGTCGTCTTTTCTTATTACACGTCGATATTTCTGAACACAGTTACTGAGAAAGCAAAAAAAAAAAAAAGCGTGGGTTGATCATGAATCGTCGAGATCTTAAAATGCGATGCAAATTAGTTTTGATGATTATCTCCCAAATATGCTGAGAGCATCTCCTAGGATAAAGATCGTCGTGGACCCTCCCTTGTAAATCCCTAGTCAAATGCCTGTGAAATTGAGACAAAGGTCAAACATTAGCCAACGTTATCCAAGCTGTCATTGTCCATAATGGTCCCATCATAATCATCGCGCTCTCCGATATCTGATGAGGTTGTGGCAATTTTTCTTGCTCGTGGTTTCTTTCGCTTATACTGTAGTCTGTTTTCAGCAGTCCGTTGATATTTTTGTTGAGAACACTGTTTGTTTTCCACAAAGTCATTAAGTATTCTGTAGTTCTATATCTTGTCATTGATTTTGCCACCACAATATATAGCATTCTTATTCAGATCCAAATATGATATGTAAGAACTTGTTGCCAGCCTCTTTCTGTTTGCTGTTTTCATTGTACTCCAGTCATCGCGTACGGTTTTATGATACGAGAGGCTACACCTAGCATATCCCCCCCCCCCTTCCGCGGAGTAAAATATCGCAGGCACGCGACACACATTTTGATCACTATAAGAACTAGGAATGTTTTTACTCGCGTGTCGTGACCATATAAAGGTGCGGATCGGAGAGACGGTTCTCCGTTTCTCCTGATGTCCTTGCCCGTACCGAGGACGAGATGTGCATAGTTTATCCTATACAAAGCTCTACGGGTTTTTGGAGATCGGTTAGCAGTCTTTGTGAGCACAAAGGCCGCAATTGAAGTCCACACCAAATACACCACACACAAAAGAACAGGAACGGAAAACCAATTTTGTATACGGTTATAGCTGTCCCGGGAATAAAAGTGTTATTCGTGCCGACGGCTCTGTTTTGGCGTTGCTTTGTTTATTTTTTATTGGCACCAAACAACTATCCCATGCCCTTTAAATCAAACTTGATTAAGTACAATGCGTTCACCCTATTGTATACTTGAATACTTGGTCGTAGACCAGAATCAAAATGTCATACATTGTTACAATTTTCTGTATCTGAATTTTGGCTCAAAGTACAAAAAAGACACTGCAAAATTAACCTATAGACATGATTTTCTTTTGTGGCTGTTGACTGCCAAAATCTCAAAAGGATTTATAGGGTTGGTCTTCTTTTACACGCCGTTTTTACCCTACGACGGTATTGATAATGTTCTAAATGGTTTGACTTTTCCCCCACTTGCCTCCCTTACTTTGGCGTCCGTAATTACTGGCGAAATGTCAACTTGTATTAAAAAGGAGTTAAGCGCGTTTCACAATATGCGGGTAATGATTAGTTCCAGCCCAAGTCGAAAGACCTGGATGTTAGCCACTAATGGATGTTCAAACAAAGGCCGGGTTCTTTTGTTCTTGGACGTCGGGCAAAATTCGCGTTGACACGGAGACCCTGGTGCGCTCCGGCGTTTCGCGACGCAACACGTTCGCTTCTTGCCACTCTGAAAGCCTTCGCTGTACATTATGAAAGCATCACGTTGCGGTGTGAACAAGCCACAACTGCAGTCTCATCTGACTGTGTGTCACTGGCCGTGCGACAGGCATGTACCATGACTGTGTAGCGCCACCTAGTGTCAGAAAAATAATCAATTGAATCAGTGATCTTTTTTGTTGTTGCTGTTTGTATTGTACTCTACTACAAACCATAACAATATCATTATTGTGGATCGCTGTTAGGCAGAAAAGAAGTGTTTAGAGAACTTAGCGTATTCGTTGATATTGTTTTTGAAATTGTTGTTGTTGTTGTTGTTTTTTGGTTTGCTCCTATTCAATTATGTTAACCTCTTCTGAATTAACTCCTAAATAATCACACGAGAACGCTGAAATAGCTATCTTTGATAACTAAAATCCTAATTCTTCTTCTGATATTTGGTGTTTTGTCAACTTGAAAATCCTCACAATGCAGCGCACCACATGCATTCTCATTCGGAGGCATGGGCAAACTGATTCGTGGACATCATTTGCGAGTTGAGCGATCTCTCAACGCGTTATACTGTATATTTTCCTATTATAGCTCAAAGCTTTGCACGCGCCTGGCCATACCACCCTATGCATTTTACACGTTGCAATGGCCTTGTGATACGCATTGTACTAGTCGATTTGCTCGACAGTAATAAGATATAGTGTATTAGGCATGCGACGTACACGTGAACTACTAGTGACTACGTGTTTGCTAAGGTCGCAGGGATACTGGGGATACGCAACGTGACCTATATTAATTCTCCATTATATAACTGCAGCGTATAGGATATCGATGATAGATGCAATCATACGAGTGATCAGCAGCGTTACTTCCTTTATAATTTTACAAAAAAAATTACACACATATTGTTATCAGTCACATTACTTTCATTTTGATCCAACGTTTTCTGCCATGGCTGTTTTGAAAATTCCAACTCATAGAAGTAAGCTGGTAATGATGTAACGATAAAAACAAAGGTTTGTATAGCGAATGCATACTGTTAAGTGTGTGTTTAATAAGCATGCATTCGTTGTGAATCACACAGTTTCTATTTAAGTAGACAAACAAGAATGTGATGTGAATATCATTCATTTATCGCCATAAGAAATATTTCCACATACTATATAGCATAAATGCAAAGTCATAGAGTGAGTGACATAATAATATATGTCTGTCTTTTTTGATTTAATTACTGTAGTAGATGGTTTGATTGCACTGTTGTGCTTGAATACCACGAGCTAGGTTAACGAATGTGGACATGATATTCGCGAGTGTTACAGTTGACTTCAGTATTGTGCATTAGGCATACACTGTTAGCCAATCAGTAACTGGGATTGTGCGTGAGGTCTACACTGTTAGCCAATTAGTAACTGGGATTGCGCTCGAGGCATAAACTGTTAGCCAATCAGTAACTGGGTTTGGTGTTCAGCAGCTACTGACAGTCCAATCACTCTGGTCTACACTGCTTCCATATACGCAGTCAAGAAATAAACAGCGATTTTATGAGGGATTACAGTATGTATCAAGTCTGCGCGTGTCTGTGTGTCCTCAGAAGATGTGAGTGTGTGAGTCCACACGTAGGCTACATTTGATTTTAATGTGTGTCATTGTCCATAACGATAGGACCTACATTTTCATGATGGTAGTGTAAGTAATTTGTGTGTACTATTAGTGAAACATACTTTGCATGCTATTTCGCTGTCTCTGATCAGTCTAAGTTTGAAAACATATGTTCAAAAGCAATAAGCCAGTTCGGAGTTATGTACCTCATGTGCACATGGGTACAAATGACCTTTCTTTATTCTCAGCAGGATAGACACTACACTCGTTTTCAAAGCGATAAAATGTATAGGCTTGCCCGACGTAACAATTTACGGAATTCATCAGTACAAAGGATGAACTTGTGTAGACCAGGTGACCAGAATGATCCATCGATTTACACTTTGGAGAACACCCATTTCATTATTTTGCATTCAATGCATTGACTATCGTTTTCAATTGATATTGCCATATAGCGCTTTTGCTGGCATACAGGTGGACGTGGTGGCAAGCACCACTTACGGTTTCTTGAATAATCATTACATCACAGATGCTTAGCTCAGTGAATTTAAATCAAACATGCTCTGCTGGTACAAATGACCTTTTTCTGCTCATGCTCAAAGTGGAACCCCAAACTGGCTTATTAATTTCGTACAAGAGAAGCTACATGACGGTGTGAACTCCATTTTCCCCATTCGCCTTTATACAATATAATCTATTAGTAGTTGTGAGTGTTTGATGTTGTGGCACATTTTGGATGCATTGTATAATATATTTGCATACATATTTTTGTGGTCTTGCATGGTCATATTTCATTGTAATGGAATATTTTGAAATCGATCGCAAATGTTAGCTGCAACTAAACTTCTGTTACTACACCTAATGTAGGCGGTCCGGCAAAGTTCATGATGGCTTAATGAATGTGTGAATGCCCCCTTTGTAGAAGAGTTACTAGTAACCTGCCTATACATGGACTTTGGAGACACGAGTTTTAGACCAATGTAAATCACGTCACCACTTGAATGTGATTACTTTAACCCGTGCAATGTGAAAAAAAAAAAAACTTGTCTCTTTGCTTCTGTTGCTCGTATCTTCTGCACATGAGATCATTGCCACAAATACTAGCACATGATTAATTGTGTCGACCAGTGCAAAATTGTGTGATGCACACTGTTTCCTTTAGTGAGCAGAATAACAAACACTGACAAACCGTACAAACCGTACAAAACATTCAAGCACCAGGGAACTGCTCATCGCCAGTTAGAAGCCCCACTTGTACATTATCATGTCAGTTCTACATCTTGATATCATCTTTCATGTCCCCTTGCCCCCTTTTCGTTCTTTTTCCCACCAGACGACGGTTAGACAACATCGTGCGGGTAGAATCAGCTCTAATGGAGAAACACGATCCAGCGAATGTGCCTTCGTCGGTCTAGCGTCTCGGACGGACGAACGAGCGGTAGTGGTGCGTTCTTCTTTCAGCGGGTCTCAGCTCAGAAAAATTTGCAGCTACCAGCAAGAGTTGAGAGCTCTGAGCCACAAGTATTCTGTCCTGTTGTTAGAGCGCCGCATTCATCGTGGGAGGAAGAGATCTACGAGAGACGAATCGCCGCACCAAACAACACTTGTCATCAGTCCTCTGCAAGTATAGTTCCTATATGCATGAGGGAAGTGGATAATCGCCGAATAAGGCAATATTCGAGTTCGTTGGGATAGAAAAACGTCAGCGTCCCCGCCTGTATAAGCCAGTACTGATATCGTCTCTTTCGCATCTAAAGTGGCCGCAAATTGGTGTCCCTTTACGAGCCACTCTCTTTTCTTTATCCCTTCCCCCTTCCCTCGCGTTGTCGCCAACTCTCAGTCTTTGGACATCCCTCTCTGCCGTTTTCTTTATGGTCTCGCGCTCATCAATAATTGAAAATTCGCTCGAATTGACAGCCTCCGCGAAGCGTGAGATGAACTTTACAGCGTTTTGATTCGCCGAAATCGACTTGAGTGCAAATTAATTTCCACGCATCGCCGACACGTGAACAAATTATATTGTGTCTGACCCGAGACGGACAACGCCGTGGGACACGAGAGTGGACGCGTGCACCGACACGGAACTCGTCTTTGCTGTGACTCTTAAGTGCAATATAATTGCGACGTTGGTGTTCGTTTCGACATCCAGCCGGCACGCTGACCGTGGGAAGATCCTCGTCGTCACTGACAGATTGTCGAATTAGCTGGCAAACACATCGCCCCTGACAACCGCTGTGTGACAGCGGCGTGACTACGTGACGCCGCCATCAAGTTCGAAATACGGACGTAATAGTTTGTGAAGACGAGAGAAATTTGAATTGAATATCACCAGGACTTGACCGTTTTGTGTAGTTTCGAAATGTTGGAATAACGGCCATATGGGTGCTAACATCTAAGGGTTTTTGCACTGCCCAGAGCATTTTACGCAGATATCGAGCCATTTGAACCTTCAGCTTTTTCTTTTACTCCTGCTGTTAGAGATCATGACTGTTTTCTAGCGAATTGATTGTTAGGAGTTCAAAGATGGGGAGTTCGAATAGCAAGCAGAGTTCGGAATCACCGCGATACAGCGTCCCGAAAAAGACGCTGAAATCGTTTCCTTGGAAGTCTCTACAGCGCCGACAATGCAGCGTGAACGCGTCGACCATGACCCACTCCCCACCCTCCTCGTCCGCCCCTTCGTCGCCTTCGCGCACGTCCTCGACGAACTCGGAACCGCCGTCACCCTCGCGCGCGACCGAGTGTCCGCGCAACACCGGCGGCCAGATCCGCATCGTGATCGACCTGGCACGTTCCTACCACCTCAGTACCCACGAACGTTCGAACATTCGATGGCACACGTCATGCCAGTTCGCTCCCTTCGATGACTCTCGCCTGGTCACGTGTGTTGGCGTGGCCAGCGACGTCACGGGACGACGCATCGACCTCAGCTCGACGTTGTACCAACGGGATGATGTCGTCCATGTCTGGAGCCTCGACGGCGCGAAAAATAGTAAGTAGTCACCCATCCATAATAACCTGTTTCCTTATAAAAAAAAAAAAAATACGCTAATTACGTGTAGTTAATGTGGATAATGAGTAACAGTAGGTCTGAACCTATTATGATGGTGTTCAGCACAATCATTTGAATTGAATAGAGCACTGTATGCATGTCTTTGCAGATTTTTGTGTTATTGTGAGAAAACATCATTTTGTACAAACTCTTTGAATTTATGTCAAATGATTGTCTGTTGATTTAATTTATCCTGTAAAATGTATCATGCACATGTCAATCACGAACTGAAACTACATTTCGTCTTCTCGTTTACATATTTGCTGATAACATTGCAAATCACATATACTGCTGTAGTGTAATACGTTCTTTTGTGACTTTAAGTTTCCACTACAGTATATGAACAGCAAGAGCCGAAAGATACTGTCCTTACAACTTCAACAATAATGTAAACGCATACTAATTAATGAATACGCAGGCACAGACTTATATAAATCACAGCAAGAATGATGCATGTGTATAATGTGCATGTATACCGTATCGGCATAATGACGTATTTCATTCTTTAGGATTATTAGAAATGATGCCACTTTGTCATAAAACTACAACGTTATACCTATTTCAAAGACACCCTCCACAAACTATGTAATTTCATCTAAAAACGATAAGTTATGGACTACCAGAAGATTCCTCACCTATTCACAACTGGCCAACTTTTATTTGGTGAATAAATCCTATAATGTTTACAAAATTTCTGTTGTAGAATACAGAATACTAAATGATTTATTCTTGAAGTACACTCTGTAACGACCATGTATTTGCTTCTTCCTCATAAGAACCTATTACGTGTGCATATCTCGTAGCGCGAAGTGTAAATCTTCAGCCATTATTGTATTTAGGTACAAATCAAATCATGTCTTGAGTTAAACCCTTTGGTTTCCATTAAGGGTCACTGATAATAATGTGATGTAATTACCCTCTAAATGTGCGGACTGTGAATTGTACCAGTAATCCCTGGGATACAATTGGACGTTAAGCCGTGGTTCATAAAAAACAACAACAACAAACAAACAAATGCTGACTTTTACGTCTTAACAACGCGAACATGCTACCTTACACGGCAAGCGACGTGCATTATGTTGGACTGTATACAGTATAGTGATGATATCGAGATTTAGATCTGCGACGCGAACGCCAAGACGACACAGTCTCCAGGGTTAATAATGGAAACAGCTGCCTCGCATATGTGCAGAACACCATTTACTGAGTATCAGTCTAATAGCGTCGTCTTAACGTTCGCGCCGCAGATATAAAGTTCGCGTCGCAGATATAAAGTTCGCTAATATCAATTATGACGGCAGTTTATGACATTATCAATTTTTCTTGAAGTGTGAAACCTTTAATCTGTGTTTGATTATGTTACTTGCAGAGTGCTACTCGGTAAGAAAACGTCACAATGACAAAGTGGCAGCCCATTGCAGGATGATGGGCGACGGGAGATTCATCTGCTACGCCGAAGGCAACCGTCTGGTGTTCAGGAGCAGCTCCAACCCAAAGCACTTCTTTCTGAGGGACACGCTCTTTCAGCCGGGCGGCGTCTTCAAGTATTGCGCGGTGTCCTCCAACGACTCGTACGCAGCGGCCATCGTGCAGCTCAAAGGCGTCTACAAGCTCTACGTGTTCTCTACTGATTTCTTCCTGCCGTTTTACGGGCAGGCGTGCCACGAGATGTACCCCGCGTTCCTCAGTGACTGTTGCAACAGCGGAAAGGACAGCGTGGAGTGTCGCTTCACCCCAGACGGGGATTTCATCGCTGTCAGCTCGTCGAAGGGTTCGCTCTTCCTGGTGCGCCGACAGAACCTGTCACTCTTTCGCGGAGTGTTTCCCCGCCTGGACTCGCAGGGTAAGTCCGTGGCACTGTCGGGTGTAGGGGCGTACGCTTTTCACCCGCTGTTTGCGCACCACCTCATTACCTGCTGCACCACGCAGCAGCGTTTGACGACCTACAACCTGAATACCAACTCTTGTACGCTCAACGAACCGCTGGTCGAGGATATCGGCACGCCCGACCGACTGAGCTACAATAGCGAGGGGACCATGATCGCCGTGGCAGGATCCAAGTCGCGAATCGCGGTCTTCTACTCGGACACGGCACAGGTGCTGGCCACTCTGGACACGAACATCGACTGTACTCACTGTGCCTTGCAGATCCGCAACCCCGTGCCCGGCTACCGGCCCCACATCACAGACCTCTCCTTCTCGCACGACACGTCCCACATCGCCGGCTCCTCGGACGACGGTCTGGTCCGCGTCTGGGAGCTCCCGCCCACCATGGACCTGCAGAGGATGTGTAGGCTGGCCATCTTGCGGCAGGTTCCCGCTCACAAGGTGGCCATGTTGCCTCTGCCGCCGCTACTTAAATCCTACATCATCGGCAATCCTCGCTAACAGGGTGATCGTTGACACACGCGCGCTGAAACATTCCTGCTTCAAGGATAAGATAGACATGTAAACATGCCGGAGCTACAATCTCTTAGACATATGCACTTTCACATAATCAACACATCACACAGACATAAATACACACATAACACGCATACACACACACACACATACACACACACTTATCATTACACATCACACAGAGACACTCTCTGGATAAAGGTGGCGGCTGGAACTCTACCTACAATGAAGAGCACATTCTCCCCCTAAAACTGATCACGTGAGGACAAGAGGGACGTGCAAGTATCCCGGATGTTGTTTCACCCATTTCTTTCATTTTTTGCTCGACGAGTGTGTCAAAAGACCCTTTGAGATTCCACGAAGTATTAAAATAATATTGGACATCAGTGTTTCTCGAGACGAGTCTAAAACTCTTCTTCGAATATGCCTTGAAAATGCCCAGTGTACTTCTCTAGACAGAAACTTTGACGGATTTTTTCTTCTTCTACACTGTAAACAGAGGACGCCAAAAAACAGGACTTTTTTTTTATTACACCACGCCTCTGGATTTAAACTTGATGTTCTTTACCTCTCTCACTTTGTGCAATATAATCACGGACGACTTGGTTTTGCGAAGAGACGACTAACGGCTACGACAGCTGGGGACAAGACTAGCACCCTGCACTGATCTGCAGAGCGAAGGGTAAGACTTGGAAAGCAGGTGATTATATTATCACAAAAACAGACAATTTTTCCCATAAATATGACGAATATAAACTACAATGTCCCGCCCAAATTGCAGTCACAGGTACTGATAATCTAGCCGAGTCGATGTACATCAAGTGTCATGTTATCATAATTACTTCGAATGCAGTAAAAACCCTTTAAGATATAATGTGCATCAGAGGACAAATCTCACGATGTTCAAATCTATCAAAACAAATACACAAACAAACAAAAACGGGGTGACAGTGCGAAGACACCAAGAACACCCATTATTTATGCTAGAGTGAAGCTCTGGAAAGACTATCATCTAGAATCAAGTTTTCACTGAGATAAGTTTACAAGCGTGTGAACATAGGATTAAGTAAAGGTGAAATAAGCGCGTATAGGTCTACTTCACAAACTTGTCACCCTTCTCATTAGATGGCCAAGGTACGACAAACGAGCGTTGTCGTCATACCGATTCCCATGCATTCTTCAGTGTGATTATGTCACTCTCACTTTGAAGCAGCTCGGGTATACAAACACTACTCCGAATGTAACAAGAACAAAAATGCAGATATTTGTAGACCGTTCTTTATCCATTAATGTTCTTTCCCCATTAATACATGTTTATTTATGGTCAATTTACTGTGAAACTGTCACTCATAAACAGTTCAGGTATCTTTTGAGGGCATTTCGCAGATAGGCCGGTAAGGTGTGTTGCTCAGAGCTGAATACCCAAGATGTGTGACTTAATCAGTCAAACCCAAATTGCAATTCATGTACGTGGTTGACATGGCGTCAACCCGCGTTTCTAGAGTGTACGTGTGTTTATATATACGTAGCCAATAAATAAATCATTGAAATAAGTTTTTTCCAGGAAAAACAAAGACACCGACAACACAGCACTGTGTCTCGGAGCGTAAAGCCATGTTGCGAGAACTAAAGTCCGAACCTTGAAATATGTTGATGTCATTAGATTAATTGATCTCCCATCGACTACATTATGTCACAGTATCATATTGATGAAGGCCATTTAATCTAAAAATACCAACACTGATTTGGTAATATAGGTCTATCAAATGTCAGTTTGTCCTCTCTTTACCCTCTAAAAATCAGCGATTCTTTCCTCAGTTTAATCCGAAATAATTGAGTCCCAATAACATCATCTTTAAAGGGAAAGCGAAGCATGAAACCTTGCTAACTTTCGGTAGCTAAGTTGGGACGCCACGAGAAGGGTGATGCCCGGCGGTTTAGTGGCGTTATGGACGTAGGTCCATGGTGGCGTAGAGATTCGGAGTTACGATGTTTTGCTAATCGCTTTGCCACCTGTTCCAAAGCGAACATTACGGTGTCGAAATCATGATCGCATCATGCTGAAATGACCTCGAGCGTATGACCTACATTTAATCAAGGGGATTTCCTTGCCACCCCCATTCACGTTGTGAAACGCCACATGGTCGATGAACCTCCTTTTATAAAATGTGACAATCAACATTCGGGGGTAAGCGTTGTAGTCTACAGTCAACAAGACTGAATATCGTCAATGTCATGTTTACTATTGTGTTTATTATAGACAAACGCAGCATCATGGGGTCGAAGCTCATTAAAAAAAATGTATCAATCGAATGAGCTAAGAGGGGCGTATCAGTCATGGGCCTGATACGCTGCATGGGATTAGTAACCGATCACCACTGAAGAAAAGAAAACTAAACGATGATCGTTCATCTATAGCAGGCTAAAACATTTATGAAGCTATTGGTGTACTCATGACTTCGACAAAATAGTAGTTGACAAAAAAACGTACTATAAAAGACTGTTGGAAGTGTAGGTGTTAACTTACTTCTCTGGCCATTGTAAACCCACGGATGAACCCCGCAAATGGCATGCAGTGGTAAATAGTGATTCGTTAAATTCTCTTATTGCCGATGGCAATTACACTACAGAGGATGGCAATGAAATTTGAAATACAAGTAGTGGATTTTGGAGAGGCTTTTTGTACGCGTTTTACTCATAGTTGCAATCAACCTGTTGTGTTGGTCATTTGAGTCGCATGCCCACGAAGACCGACATGCAGTTCATGAAAATAATAGTTGACTGTCCAGTGAAGACTGGCAACGCATTATACGACAGTACAGTATAGTTAATGCAGGCCAGAAGGCTCTGTGAATGCAATGTTGAATTCAAAATGATTGACCAAAACCGCCACCATATAAAAATGCATTGATCACTAGCCTCGTTATAATAGCTCCATTGTTACACGCTGCCGTGTACGGCTTGGAGTATATACGAGTACAAACTTGTACTTCTTACTTTGGACGAACGTGCGCCACGTTGCGGGGTTCATCTTTTTGTCGGTTTAGAGCCATGAAATCTTTGATGTGACATAGAACTTTTTAGATTGCTAAGACTGTACCTAGCTGTGACAATCATGACTGTATTAATGACGTTCAATGGGCAAGTATTTATGTAAAAATGTGTCTAGAGCAGGTCGTACACACATTGTCAGTGATTGGTTAGAATTCGGCGGGCCTGAGTCTCTCTGACCAATGGGAGGTCGAATTCGCCGCGCGTGCGTATTTCTCTTACGAAGAACACGTAAAGTGTTTCCCCAGCGCACAAATAATGTTCAAATCACATCCTCTTTGGACGAAGGCTGCATCGAGCAGAGGGCCTTGCAAATTCGATCAAATTCTTCGAAGAAGAATTACGATCATGGTGATGTGATATTATAATGTCTTTAGATATGAACGTAGCGTTTCGTATGCAATGTTCTCATGAAAGCTTAACTGAATGCTATCTAATCTACGTGCATCATTTCAAGAACTCTTTTGACCAGGAGAGATTGGGGAAATTAATGCTCTTTAATGACACAAGCACTTCAAATGCAAAGTCACGTGACCAGGCCATCACGTGTTCGCTCGTCAACCAATCAGCGCGCCGGATGTGACTGTACCTGACACTGTTTGTGCGACCTGTCTGCTTACATGACTTGTATTTATGATGTCTTGACGACTATGTGCAATTACCATCTTTGATTTATGTTTTATCGTTTATGTTAGCGGCTTTTAGTATCATTGAGCAATACGTTCCATGTGTTGTGATGATCGTAGACTAATATTGTTGTACATGAAATTACAAACTGAATCTGTTCCAATGATCTGTATCGCAACGAAAATACGGAATAGCAAAAACACAGTCTCGTGTAGGGACCGTAGATTGATTAGTAGCTCTGTAGGTATAGCACAGACTCCAAATGAAATGTTCTAGCGATATTTCCCGTTGTTCTATGTAAGTTTTTTTTTGTTTGTTTTTTTTGTTTGTTTTAGATTAAGTATAGACTATCGAGTAGTAGGTTACCTATCGACTTTTGCCATGCGGGTTATGTGCAATTATCATTTCGGCCGTGCCATACACGTTTATGATATACATTTTGTTATCCGATACGGTCATGTCTTTGAATCAGCCAATTCTTTTCAGCGAACTTCGTTCTCACTCGTGAACATTTTGTTTTAATCTATTTATAAGTTCTCTTCATGTAGCAATGTCATGAAACATTTATGTGCTCATCCCTGTCATACAAGTATTTTGTATCTGCACAGTTCCCCGTCCCGTCTCGTATAATGTAGAATATAGACTTTCTGTTCAGGAAACAGGATCTGGATATCTATAACTTTGCAATGTGTGATTGGTGCCGTAATCATGACGAGATGATAGGTCAATATCAAAGATAACAACAACAACAGTAACGATAATGACGAGTGAATTTATATAGTAATGATGATAATGATTATACAATCCTATTGAAATAGATGTTTAAAAAAAAACGAACACTAAATCTTGGTCAGTTCACAAGACCTCACGCACTAGTCAATATTTTGACATTTCCACAGAAATCAGTCCGTTCCGATCTTTCCCCCTTTTTTAATTGTACAACAATCGAGATTTAGGTCGCATGGACCTTCCCCACGTTCTACCTGAAGTCTATTCCGAACCGGTCGATAAATCATCTTCACGCGCATGCTCAGTATATTATCATTATTCACTATCATGAAAGTTTTTTTTTTCCCCATCGGCAGCTCTTTCTATGTCTTCTGAATCATAAATTTTGTCTGTGATCCGGCTTCAGGCGCATATCCAGTTTATGAAGTTAGAACTACAGAGTACTGCATGCACCGATCAAGATTTTGTTCTCCGACGGAAAGAAATATTTTAGCATGAATTATGCTGTGTAATCAAAGAGACAGATTAGTGGAATCTAGTGCGAAATCCGACGAATGTTGCCAATTTTTTGACCTCCTTTATTTCGGTCAGTCATTTTATGATGACCTTCAATGGCCGTCGTGATCACGTGGTTGTGACGTTGCTCGCGGAATACCTTGTTTGTTTGTGTATTTTTTTTTTTCTTATGTTAACCGGTAAACTTTCCATGGTCTATCTTCTTCTCCTTCTTCTTCTTCTTGACCCTACTCACGATGTATTAAGATTATCATATTCTTTGGCATTTTTTTTTTTCAAAGACACAAACTTAGTTTCTTCGTAAGAATCGAAGATATTAGTTCTATTAAGTCATTTTGCAAAACGAAGCGATAATTTTATAAACAAGCAACTAAACAAACACGTGACCAAGATGGTTGTATTCAGAGCCTGATAAGGAGTCATTTATCATGCGACCATTTTATTCATATCTGTGCTGATCTGAAGTTACGCTTTCACCAGGGTCATTAAGTCACCCTATATTGGTGATTCATCCTTTTAAACGCAGGCATACCAACACATCAGCAATGTATCAAATTCTTACTGATGTGCGTGCATGCACAACGGTCACGGTGTATAATTATGGTTGCGATGTATAAGTGTATGCATGGCCTGGCGAGATGTTGATTTTCGTGCAAGTATAATCTTGCCAGAGATGGGTTATTTGCGGTCGGATAGGGCATTGCAGCGATAAACAGGACTCGTCATGGATCATAATAGCATCTCAGGACTGTGCTTATATGCGGGCCCTATAGCTGTGTATAGCATTTCTTAGAATATCACCTTATCGTTTTGATCCGGGTTTGTGCAATCAAATAGTAGGTACCCGCATTACGCATACTTCCTTATCATGCATTCCCAATGCTGTCTCAGCGGGAAAAGTTTTATTGTTACCTTTCATCCTTTCGTTCCTCCTCCTCTTCCTCTTTCGTCTTTTCCAGCTTTCTCGCTCTTCATCTCCTTCTCTTCTTCTTCTTCCTCCTCCACTAATTACTCTACCCTTTCTTCTCCCATCTTCTTCAAGGTCGTGACCTGAACGGTAGTTTGTGCTAAATTACTCTACAAATCCACTCTCAGCCTTTATTTTGTTTTCTTAACAGAGAGGAGATTAGGGTGAAAGGGAACGTCTGCACCCTATACGCAACCAGCGAACGTAATATGTGAGCTGGTACAACATAGGGGTCGGGATTAGCCCAGTGGGGTCTGGGAATGCATCGTCATGGTAACGCATGTAGGAAGGTGCGCGCGGGAACAGGGTTCTGATGTGTTGTGTTGTGTCACGGCTCCCGTCTCTCGTGTATACTAGTATAGACCCACGGTGTTAAACGTAGTTCAAGCGCCCACAGGGATCCCCTCCCTCTCCTTGTTAGTTAAAGCTTTTCATCGCCAGACGATTTGAGCCATCGCTCTCCCAATCAACGACCAGCACCCATAATTCCTTCGTTTAAAAATGTAACATCGATTTCAACCAGCATAAAAAAAAAAAAAAAAGAGGAGAGGGTCGGATAAACATTTTGATCCCAAAATCCAGCATTCAGATATCAAGGATCATTTTAGTGTCTTTTATCAACCCAATACTTTGTACATTGTACAATGATTAGCTGAAATCTAGTTACCGTGTCAATCAAGGGACCATTACGGTAATATTGGCATACTTACCGTTAAGTGTTAATGTCTTCACAAAGAAAAGGGGCCAACAACCCTTTCTGTTCGATAGTTGATTTCAGACATTCCTACGGTCGTATTAACGTTCTTTCTTTAACATTTCCGATATCGCTTTAATTTTACTCTATACGTGTCGCTGATTAATTAAGTAAATTAAAAATGAAATATTTCAGATGAATATGAAGTTTTCCTTGTTCATGTTAAGGTCGTGATGATGATGATCATACTGACCTGTAGCTTCACGTACTCTCCACTGCCGGAAGCTATTACTCTTCTCAGAACTGCTGTTTCTAATAACCATTGTACACCGTAGGCTTGCCTTGGGATGTGACAGGTTTAAACAGAATAGCGAATACACGAATCGAGCATTTCCCACTATTCGATGGTCAGGTGTGATTGTCGCCTTTTAATGGCGCGGCATCACTAACTATAATTATGGTAATAGTGATTGGCGCAAAGCGCTAAAAATCCTTGAATTCCGACGGCGGTCTCCTTTTCGTTCGTGGCGTTTTATTTCGAGGGGATCTTGATGACGCATGGTCCACGTAAATACACGAGAGACGGGGCCTTTCGCATGAGATAAAAATGCTTTACGCAAATTGCGAAGTCATCTGACTGCACCTTGACATAATGTAGTGACTGTAATGTACGATAAGTTTAGCAGTGGCGCGCTTTTTGCTAGAATAGCTATATAGACATCAGCCATGCGAAATATACAACCTATAGGTCAGTTTAGGCTAGGTCTCCTTGTTTGTAAAGCTATTATGCTAATGAATTGCAAATGTAATGTAGACATTACTAAGCTAACGCTGTGTGTAAGTGTGTATGTGTGTGTGTGTGTGTGTGTGCGTTTATCTTTCTTTTAATGATGATGAAATGCAATTCTGAAATTTGTCTTTTCGAGCCAGCGGGCAGAGGTTAGACGGATCGCTACAGCTAATCTGCTTCCGTCTTAATTTGCCCGTGTTAGCGATCCTGCCCTAGAAAGCTGCAAGGGTTAATTCGGCGGATTCCAGTCTTTGACCTTTCCCCCAGAAATAATTTCGTTGGACAATTATCGTACTCTGAGCTGGGTAGGTTAGTGAAAAAAAAAAGCCCCGTGTTTGTCTTTTAAGTTCATAGTGATGCCTTTGTTAAAATCAAACTCCGATCAGTGAGCACGTTGACTCTAAAATAGAGTATAAATTATCAAACAAACAGAGCTGTAAACGTTTCATTGCAATTAATGAAATAAAGTGAGAAAATCACCTTTATTATGTCACGTTTGCAGAAAATAGCGTTGTCGATACCAACAGCGTATGCCAATCAGAAAAAGCCACTATATCATTGTCTTAGAAATCTGTGATTGGATTGTCTTAAATGTCCTCGAAAAGTATGATTTGCTCAATACTTAAGCAACTACCTCTCCCTTTCAAATCTTAATTGCGAAGTTATCATAACGTAAGAAGAATCTGGTAGGATGAAGAAATGTATTCGTATTGATTGCATTTAAAAAAAAGTACATTTAGTGAAGATTCGTAACTGGAGGTCATCGTCACCTCCTTCTATTGTGCAAATGAAATGATTGTCAGTAATATCAATGTCTGTAGTGGAAACATGTGAAGCTTAGAAAAAAATAATTTATTTCACGTCCAACTTCAAAGGAACTTCTATAATACCAATCTGTGAGTTTCATTTTCATTTAGCCTACTCATAAAAGAAGAAATAATATTCAAGCGAATAATCAATTCCGTGTCAGTAAACTGTCAGCAAGCTCAGGCGCTCAATGAATACATTTCCCGAAAGTATTTCACAAAAACAAACGAGAATTTATGTTGTCGTTGTTATGTTACAGTATGTTACTCTTGTTTCGCGTAGTTTGTGCTGCGTAAATTTTGCTAGCTTAAATACATCATAGAGTCATAAAATGCAATGCAATTCTTGTAGCTTGTTTGCCTGTGTCTTTAATCGTGCTTCATTATGCTATGCCTATATGATTTTCTTCTCAGTTAATTTGACTTGATGCAATGAAACTTCTTTCCTAATCGCCATTACGGCGCTGGATCTGGCTAGGACAGTATGTGCAACTCTCTAAATTCTCTCTCTCATTTTTTTTTCTCGTGTGTGTGTTTTTTCTATAGTTATTAGAACTAATTGTTAGTATACTTCTGTATCTATACTTTCGTAGACTATAGGAGGTAGAATTTCAGGTCGCGAGGCAACTGTAGTGTGACATTGTTTTCGATCGTAGATTATACGATAAATTGGAAGTTGTCCCTCATGAATGATGACAGAATTAAAGGAAGGTGAAAAGCAGGCCTACTCTGTCGATTGATGGTATTGTGAAGGGGAAAAAAACCAACAATACACATTGCACCATGAGATAACTTCTTATTTGTCAGAAATGCTTGTATCGCGCAAACAGATAAAGAGCTGGTATATTGCCTTGCATTTTGTTCTATATGTAGCTGCTCGTTGATAGATTAGCAGATGGTTCGGGACGATAATGTGCAAATCAGTGAAAAATTTCATTCGACACTTTACAACTTAATTGCAACTTGCAATAATGACAGTCGAGATGGCAACGGCTGTGCAGCAACCAATCAACTGCGAGTATCGTCTTTGCCATGGTAACTGCCGTCAGATGAACTTGTAATGACTGCAAACTTTCTTCTTTTTTTTTAACGGGTAGCAGAACACGTAATGTTGAAGCCCTGTCCGGCAAAGCTGCAATGTAGCCAAAATGTGCATATATTCCATCTCTGAATGGTTTTAAAAGAACTGTAATAGATACACGGCTTGTATTACGTTGCACATGGTTGATCCCTTTTTCGGTCAATACTACGGGGTTGTTTTGTTTTTTGTTTTTGTTTGTTTGTTTGTTTGTTTGTTTGTTTTTATTTGTTCCTTCGTGTTTAATTTTGATATTCCGCATCCCTGCTTCGCACAATATTATTCGATAGACTCTAATGTGTTTTTCTGTCTTCATAACGATGTAATGTGAGGAACCAAAATGGATAATGGCGACAAAGAAAGAAACGTGCTTTTTGACATTTTGTCGGTCTTTGACAAACACTTCGTAAAACTGTGTAAAGTCGCCAAAAGACGTCTATTATGAACAAATCATACCACAGGCAAAAGCAATATTTCGCCCAAACATTATAGGGCCTATATATGCTCACAGTAATGCACGGATTGAGGAAAGTGTAATGACTGGTTGCGTGTGTCGTTGTACTTGTTATTATTTTCTTGCTATATAGGTTCAAACACAGCGCTGCCTATGACGTCATCAGCTTTCAACTTGTGTATACAACAAACAAATCACGCTTCAATCCAAACTCTCACCCTCTTCATTCTAATACAAGTGAATTCCGTGGTGTTCTTTTTTTTTTATATGTAGGATCGCTGTTGATATAAGATAGACGTAGGGTAGCTTTAAGTAGACAATTTTCTTGCTTATTTGAAACAGACGATACAGAGCTAAAAGGACTCGACGATGAAGTGATACGACTTACGGCAACAATTTTATGAGTGACAGACATCATTCGACAACAATGAGCAATACGACTAGGGCTGATCGGACAATGAAATCGATGACGACCTCGCTTTGTGACGTATAGATTCTGATCTTTCCTCTCTAATTGTCTGTTCGTCGAGATCGGGCGGTACCGATGTGTGGGTGGAAAACAAAGAGTGTCCGCCAGTGAAGATGGCGTAGAAATTCGTGCAGAAGGTCTGACTGGAATTTCTGCCTATTTGTGTGGCTTATACATGAAGTAATACTTATGCCTTTGTGCCGTGTGGTAGGTGTTATGAGTTTGCAGGAGAATAGGCGATTTTGTGATTTTAACCGTCATTTGTTATCATTTGCACCTAGTGTTGATCGCTTTCTATTCTGTTGGAAAGTTACGCGTAGCTGCAAGGATTCGAGCGTTTGTTGCCGATCCTGAGATTGTAATTATTGTTGATTTAATTTATTGTCGTTCGACTCGTAAATGTGTGTATCTACCGTGAATTTACATGTGGACCAAACAGTGTCATGTTATTTATGTCCTAATTTATTTCGATTTGAATAAGAAGATAATAAAAAGGAGCAGATCAGTGAACATTATTTCCATCCTGTCTCTTTTTATTGTCATCGTCATCCACCATATAACTTGTCTATAGGGGAGCATTTCATGAAGCATTTTGTCAGATATTTTTTTCTGACAATTTGCTATATGCTGCTGAAATCCTTGCATCTGATTGGTTGAGAGCAAATTTGTCATGACAAATTTGTCGGACAAGATGCTTCATGAAATGCCCCCAGAACAATTTACGTCAAAGGGGTGGGGCTGTTGTTGTTGCGATGTGACGTCACGTCAATTTGCAAATGGCAAACATATAGGATTTTCTTGGGGTAGCTAAGTAGCACTTGCTAACGTGAACATCCCTCTAGCCTCGCATCCGATTACTCAGAAACAATCCACCTACATTACCACAATCATCGGGTGCACTTCACGAGTTCGATACCCACGAACCATACAGCTCACGAGTTATACAGCCCATGAGTCTGACACTACATGTATAAGCAAACAAGGCTTACGAGACCGACACATTAATTCCCGTTTTGTACATTCGAACTCGTGGACTTTTTTGCCTATAGTGTCGAACTCATGGGCTGTATGACTCATGGACCTTTTCACAATGTCGAACTCGTGGGCTGTATGACTCGTGGGTGTCGGTCTCGTGGGATGACCCCCAATCGTTACGCACACCATCAATACCATGCAGACTGCATATACTCTGTACTCGCCAACATAGCCACCATCGCCACTGAGCTATCGTAAGGGCAAGAAATTCATCACAAGTTATGAACACCATAACCCATTGCCACTAGTTGCATTCACAGCACTTGTAATATCATTTCTGCCAGAAATGTAGGTCTACATTATAAAGTACCACCACATCTGTCACCACCACGAACACCACGCTAACTGCGACATCAACACATCAACATAACAAGAAACGACTTAATATGTGGAATACATCCACTAACATTTACATACTCGTCACATAACAGCACAACTTGCGTATTAACACAGAAACAGTGTAATCTCACCGACAGAACAAATGGCAACATAAATATAATCAGAAGATTAATACTATATACACACCCATCTCAACTGTACCTTCACCGATGTAATACTATGAACATGACACATACACACAACGCCAATTGACACCTCGAATGTAGGCCTATAATCATCAATAAAAAAATCCACACAACAATAATGTCATGTTGTGCCCAGCCATGGGCAAAACCATCAACGCAACCACAAAACTACACAATCATGCCACCAACTGACCATCACCAATGATGCCCATACTATTTACACATCTACTACAGATTAAAGATTAGAGAAAATCGCCATTGTACAACAGTCCATCATTCCTAAACTAACCCCACGGCAAACTATTAGGCCTATAATCTTATACCCACAACAAATAAACCAAACATCCGATGAGACGATGATATCCAACTCTTCACAACATACAAATGGACTCTGCTCTCACAAGCACAGTTACTATGACAACCAGATCCTAAGATGGATGCCCGCGCATCACCAAACGACCATCCACACCTTCATCACCACACGTAGATTTCAATATCAAACCGTCAACAGGATACCCACTATGAATACATCCGTCAATCCTATCATAGACCAACCATGACTACAATATCCACGACCAGCACCATGAGCCACGACTTCATGAATACCATCAAACCACACCACATGCCCACAATTAAATCACGAACAACCCAAACACCACCATGCTATCAGTATAATACAACCCACAGGCTTCACTCGCACAACCAAACCACCATCACGAACAACTGCACTCCCATTACTACACCAGCACCATCATCAACACCAAGGTTTATTATATCCGTGGTTACGCTCTAGGAGGTGGAAAGGTACATCATTGCCTTAATGGCACCACGTATACACCACTACGCCACTAGACCTTTGTATGATCACCACACCTATGACTGTGTAAAATCAAAACGGCACTAGTATACGCTTAATGTGGATACATTTGCACCATCAAACGCCGTCATGACCTCCACCCTTGACAAAGTCGATGTACCATCAAACTAACCACATAACCCATCACTTACATGTCTACCTCAAACCCGTAGAACCATTATGACAACACATCTCATACCCTCAGTCCATTACCGTAATCACAACTTCAACCATTGCCAATAACAACATCAATGGTTTCGCACAAGCTTCAAAATTATTACTATAACAGTTCCTTATCATATTCATAACGACTCCTTCACCACCAGACTAACACCATATCCACCACACACACTGGGCCCCATTTCATAAAAAGTTGATACCGATAGCAACTCTTCCTGGAATAGCAACTTCCAATAGCAACGGCCAATCAGGTAGCTGGATTTTTTTTTGTTACCATGACAATTGCCATTCCAGCAAATTAAGAGCTGTTATCATATCAACTTTTTATGAAACGGGACCCAGAAAACCTGCACCATCAATCCAACTCTGAGACCACCATTCTCACAGTACATTCTTACCATGAAGTGACCAATGCACCCACAATGACTGCACCACAAAATACATGTAATGTCAAACCATCACCGTGACTCATGAAATCAATGACTCATTGCCCACACTACCAAAACTACACTACCACCACTGGACCATTACCATGGCTAATTATGTCCATAACTATAACCACACCATCATACCATCACGATGACTCTACCATAATCATGACTATAACACCATCATTATACACCATAAAACCATCACCATGACTCATTGGCACACTAACAATTATACACTTTCAATCTACACCATGGAACCATCATAACTCACCATGCCTATGATTATACTGCACCATCAATCCACACCAGTAGAACATCACCATAACTCATCGTGCCCATACTTATACACAATTAATCTACACCAGCAGGCCATCGCCATGATACACCATGCCTACCATTATAACACCATAAATTCACACCATGGAACCATCAAGACTCATTACAACCATAATTATACACCACCAATCTACACCAGCAGACCATCACCATGATTTACTATGCCCACCACTATAACACCATCAATTCACACCATGGAACAATCATGACTCATCATAGACATACCCACATTTTACACCATTAATCTACACTAGCAGACCATCATCATGACTTACCAAACCCATCACTATAACACCATCAACTTACACCACGGAACCAGCATGACTCACCATATCCACAATTATACACCACTAATCTGCACCACGAAACCATCACCAAGATCCCTAAAACCCACCACTACACTCCAACCATCCAAACTACACCATCACCAAAACCCCTCAAAAGGCAGCAATAACCCTACCAACACCACCAAACCATAACACCATGACTGATCTCATGTCTTCATATTAAACCTTCACCACATTCAATCCCAGCTTTCTTCTTCTTTTTTTTTTTGTTTGTATAGCTGTAAGTATTTCAACCATTATTCATGATGAATTAAGCTAGAAGTCCCTAAAACAGCACCATTGTTTCCTTTTTAATGAGAAAATGACGTCACTTTTCTCACTTTCATCATTACCTCATTTCCTAATAATTTCCATCCCTCTGTAGTTGCTTCACAATCATCAGTCAGCTCACATTATTTACAGACAACACACAGGAGCGGATCCAGGAATTCCGTTAAGGAGGGGCGCCTTTACAAAATTAAAGGGGGTCACACACGCCCCCCCCCCATTTTTGCTTTTTATTTCTTTTATTTTAACAAATGAAGGGTTTGTTTGCAAAAACCAATAAGTCCAGTTTTGAAGATTTTGAAGTACAATATTTGTCATAAAGTACAAAATAATACCTTTTAAATGACATATTGCTCACTACATATAAAGGTATATTTTTGAAGTTATGGTCAAAATAAGCAAAAATTTTCTTATTATTCTCTTTATTTTTCTCGACCTTTAATGGCAAATATCTCCATTTGGCAAATATGGACTTATCGGTTTTTGCAAACAAACTCTTCAAATATTATAGGGGGGGGGGGGGGCATGCGCACGGTGCACCCCTGCCTGGATCAACCACTGCAACACAGAAATCAAGGCTACTGCCAACAAAGCAATGCCTACAGGAAATTATTTTATACACATAAACAAGGGAGTGATTTTTTTTATGTGTGAATGTTTCATGACCTGTTTGTCTGTGACTGCGTGTTGTTGGGCATATGGTACTAGTATCCTTTTACAGCAAAATATTTTCCCTCGTAATTTTTTTTTTTTTCTGCTGGTAAAGACTTGCTCCCAAATGTCACTCTACAACTGATGGATCTTGATTCACAAAACATGAATTTGTTCACAGGCACATGTGTACTTCTGCATTGTTTATTCATACATTTCACAACATTTGACAGAGAATGTGATGCAACATACATATCCACATATTAAAAAAAAAAAATCCTTCCAGTACAACTTCTCATCAAGTTATACAATGGATTATCCATAATAATTATGCACATACTCTGACATAACATGATTTCATTTCCAATGTTCTGACATAAACAAAGTGTACAGAGGTAAATGTACTAGCTACCTCAATACATGACCAAAAAAAAAAAAGAAAGAGAAACGAATAAAATACTTATCTGTCTATATTCCTTGCTTCTTCAAAGGACATGAAATTACAAGCATAAAAACTCTGATAGCATTTGCCACAATAATTTCTTCACAGTGTCTATAACATTCAAAGTATGTGACTGTGATGTTATCACACCAGTGAAACATTTGCTGACATAACATGTAAGATTCAAGCACGGGCATGTTCACACATGAACACACACTCGTGCAATTGCATTGATTTTAATGGTTAGCTCTCAGTCTCACCCAGAATATTGTGCTTACTCTAACAGCACAGAACTACGATTGGCACACGATGCGAAAGAGAAAGGAGAGATGGACAGCAACAGAGAGAGAGAGCAAGATAGATGGATGGATAGATAAGGGGGAGCAGAAAAGAGATGTTTAAAAAGGAACATTTACACTTGGTAAACATAGATAAACACACACACACGCAAATATTCTCACGCACCATAATTTCTCTTTCATTGTCTCGATGTAAAACGGGTAACACCTACCCACATTTTAGCATTGAGTCTCTTAAATGTGGCACAGAAAAAAAAAAAGAAGATACATATTTCAGAAAAATGTGCCCATAATCGGGAAGAAACAAGACCAGGTAACACATTCACACCGAGAACCATGATGATTTTCATGATGTGCATTTAAAAACAAATAATTAATTCTACCATTATTTCGAGATGATCAATCAATTAGAAGTAACCAAGGGCCTTGATGTCTCACCCAGCCCCTCCCCCCCCCCCTACATAAATCTACCATTCTTCAACACCATTAGCGTCGTCCTCCAACCTTCCTCTACAAATTTAGCACAGATTGACGTATGAAGTGCATTTTTTTTTTTTTTAAGTGTTGAGAGGCTCACATTCTAGGCACAGATTTTGATAGGAGAAATTGGTGATGGCCTTCTTTTGAGAACCTGTCACTGCAGCAGTGCAGCAACAGTGATCTTGACAATGATGTCGGGTATTTTCAGCCACTCTAAAACAACAGGGCACTCTCTCTGAGAAAGAAAGGAATAATGAGTTGAAACAAAACAAGAAAAAACATTGTATGGCTAAGTTGCCTATCAGAAATTGTTTGTTAAGAATCTGGCCATTTTGGACACAGATTTGATTCCAAAGTTACAATTCTCGGCTTTGCTGTTTATGCATACTCTCTGAGTGTTTATTACTTTCACACAGTCTATTTTCAAAGTTCACATAATAATTACGAGATGTTCTTTCAATGGGAAACTAGGTCAAATACCCTAGATATCAATGTAATTAAAAAAAATGTAATCAGTAGTCCCATACATAGCACAATACTAGTTATCTCTTTATATCAGCAAATTCATCTGCCACAAAATGACACAATTGATCTGACAAGAACATTGACACTGCTTGTCATTATACAAGTCATACATCTCTGTACATTCATTAAAAAACATAATCTAGAGCATTCAGAATAATGTGGTATATACAGTTGGTCACAGATTTGTCTTATCATCATGGCTATTAACAAATACAATGTACTGTGTATACTTTGACAGCATTTTGCTACCTGAAAACAAGTGCACTGTGGTAGGTAACACACCCTGAAATTCCCCAGGTAGAGTTTTGGATTGTGTTTGCGTCATAACTGGTTGCATGAAACGTGTTAGCGTGTTGTGAGCAGACTGCGTGTGTGTGGATTTTCAAATGTGAAATGTCAATGCATTTTTTTTTTCTCCCCTGTGCGACTGGTGTGGCGACTCAATCCACTGGGAACAGATTTCTTCAGAGCCCTAGACACACTAGATCATAACATGGGAGATCACAGTAAAACTGTAAGTGTAAGTTGCATCTCACCGATAGAGTATGCGTGCTGGTACATAACAAGCAGAAAATATAACCCTTGTGCGGCATTATATGACTTGCTCACAGTTTTTGACTGCACAGTCCATAACTTTCACCCGAGGATTGCAATAGAACTACTCTAAATATGTCCCAAATGGTGCTCATGGAAAAGCCTTGATCAGTCTGCTTATTGATACAAGAATAATTTTTGATATTACCACAGGTATCATCTCCAAACACAAAACATGCCCACTGCTTGAAACAGAAATTACTACAAGGAGAATTTCAAAGTTATTCTTCACGAGCGAGTGGAAAGGGGAAAGGGAAAGGAAGAGAAGGTGAAAGTACTGGTGGACTCTGCACATTCAAGCATGCCTGCAATAATTCTGAATGTTTTTGGCATACATGTATCATAGCAGAGTTCATGACACAGGAACAGTCCCCTCTCAGGAGTTGAGATATCTTCCAAGCAGACAATATACAGGGTCTGACGCACAGGGATATTCAATAGCAAAGATTGACCGAAATTGCTCTCTCTTTCTAACAATAAAACATTAGATGCCTAACCAGCACTCATTACTAGAGCTCAGAGTTTTGGTGGTTTTGGTCACTTTGTCATTGATCTCTAGCCATTTTTTCCATATCGATGTACAAACAAATCTTTCTTATCTGCAATATGATTTACTGCAAAATACCAAGCCAGCACAAATGTATGAGGGTGTGCGGAAACACAGTTCATCAAGTTTGAATAAACTCAGATGTAGTATAAACTGAAATCCAATGAAGAGAAAGTGTCAACCTGAGGAGAATCAAGAAAATTATTATTTTTTTTCAACTGATATCGGGACACCAGCAATTAAAAAGTCACATAAAATACTAATGTCAAGTTACGAGCACTGTTGAAGGAACAACGTCACAGAATATGTGCATGCACAGAACAGCGAGGCAATATTGTCGGCTGAGAATGGTAAGGGCATTAAGTTGCCACTAAAGCCATAGTGTTCGAGACACTTCAGCGCCCTTCTCATTCTCTGCCGACAATATTATCACACTGAGGAGACAATGATTACTGACAGGATCAGCCACATCAAATCAATACACACGCACATAATTTGCAAATGCTAGTCTTACACAGAGGAGATAAGCAGAGGTAAATGATACTTGTCAAGAGCTCTTGTGGAACTGCTCTGTTTCTCTTTAATAATCTAAGCCCAAACTTGCGTATTATCAAAAGTTTGAGGAATAGAGTAAGTGGCTGTCACATAGGGGGTCTCTCCTTTTTTCAGCATAGAATAAGAAGTACAAGAACAGCAATGAAAATTCTGTGTGTGTGCCTCAAGTACATGTACATTCTTGCGTGTGTTTGATTGGAAGGTGGGGAGGCGGTGTACCCACTGGTGCATAAGCATACAATGAACAAGAAAAGACTTTTATGCACCATCACAAAGCAACATACACACAATGAGCTTACCTCCTGAGAAAAGACATGCACAAAGATTTCTACAAGATACTCTTACATTGACATAAAAACTTAATCCTGCATACTAAGTAATAATCCTCCCGAGAACCAGTGCATAAATTCAAACTCTCTTCCCTCCCCATCCCCCCCCCCCATCCAAAAAAGGAAAGATACCAGGTAAATGAATGATATTGGAGGATCGTTCGCAAACAGTGATACAATATTACCATTTACACTGACACTTTTCCATGGCAATGAACTCACAGCGACGTACACAAGAGAAAGACGACAAGGACACTTTTCTTGAGTTGGCAACAATGAGGCTGACGAACATAGCAAAATGACAAACAGCTGCTGGAACTAAGACCAGGGCAGAAGTTAAGGCACCGCCCACCATCCAACTTGGGGGAAAAGTGAGGTGGGAGGCGGGTGCATCACAAAAATGACATGCAAAACTCATCGCATTTCATAAAGGAAGACAAGGAATTCAAAGTGCACATAAATTGCGTGTAGGTGACATCATATTCTGCTCTAGACTGACATGAACAAAAGCCCACTCTTGGAAATATTCACAATACCATCTTTCCAAGTGGTACTCCATACTGTCTCCCCCCCCCCCCCCCCCCCGCCAATTTCATGTTGCATTGAAGTGCTTGCCCCCAGTCATTATGCAAGGAATATTCAAATCTACCAAATGCTCGAACAGGTGGCTTTCAACAGACAAACTGCCTGCACGACCGGTAACACTTGATGGTATGTTGGGTATATCTCAGTGCCACAACACACAAGGATCTCTAGACTAGCATGGGAACCGTCTCTTCATGATGAAGCTATGTGCAAAAGACAGAAAAGACTTCTGAAACAAGAAACTGCCCCCCTTCCCTCCTCTCCCCCTCCCCCTCCCCCCCCCCCAACACCCATCCCCAGTCACATTGCATCATGGGGTACGCTACCAGCAGAATGTGCACTGGAAAAGAAGCAGGGCAGGCAGAATCAGCGTTCCATCCCAAATTCCTACAAGCAGCTTTCTCGCCACATTGTCTCTTTGAAAGTGCAGTCAACCACAAGCCTGAGGATTAGGTAATGTTTATTATGGTCAATTATCTAAGTCTGTGTATGTGTGAGTGCGCTTGTGCGTGTGCGTGCGTGTGTGTGTGTGTGTGTGTGTGTGCACACACACATGAGTGAGTGTATGTAGACATGTATTTGTGGATTTAGGCATGTGGTGTGAAGTCTATCAAATGCATCAACAGAAATACACACAAAAAAGAAGAGACATTTGTATGTTACATCATAGAGCATCATTTCCACAAAAGATCTGCCCCAGTGCTACAGCAGCTACCTACAAAGGGATAGCCCCACATTCCTTCCAAGTTTCTTCGTACCACCAAATGACACCAGCATTACACCACTGACATTACCAAGTGTGAGCATTAAAAAATAGACTCAATAAAAAGGTAAAACTTTGAAAGATGCACAGTGGATCCTGGCAGGTGAGACCATCACCTTTCAGGAAACATCTTATTAAAGAGCAAATTGCAGATCCTCATCAAATCATGATAATCTTGATTAAATACGCGTGCAGATACAATACTACAGGTGATGACTGTGAGATAGATGAATAATGATAAAATCATAATGACTAAAAAAATTGTTCCCTCAATACTGACATACGCTCACAATGTTCAGGTCATCTGCTAGCACACAAGACACATGCAAACCGTGAACTAGTAATAGTCGCGAAATAGAGCAGCAACAACTTCATAGACTTTGTACACTGTGAACACCATCTCTGCTTCATGACTGATATCTAATCTCATTGCAAGAACGCCCTTAAGTATTCTCCAGCGTTTGTGCATGATCTCGGCAACACATGCCACAGTACAGAGGATAAAGAACCACAGTCAGGAACAGACAGAACAACAAACAAACTTCCACAACCCACATCAAGAGAGAGAGTGTGTGTGTCTTTTGGTCGACACTCGTCATTTGGGCACAACTTTTTGATTGATTTGTGACCACCATATGCTCTTTGCAGCTGTTACTGAATTTTTAAGTCTTTACTCTGTTTATCGCAATATCAAGAGCACTTGCTTGTCTTGTCGTCATGATACTGTCGTAATGCACTGCACTGTCATATAAGTGCAGTTTTCACATTTACGTAAATGTTACGTCAATGCAAACCATGTGCAGTAATCTTTCGCTTGATTGTGATGCGAGTGTTGAATAAGAACCATCATTGAACAATGCATTGCATTTTGACTTCAGTTTTCGAGTAGAACCATAATATCAAAAGACAATAATGGTTGGGAGATTTATCATTTCCAGCGCCCTGATAACACAGGATATTTATGTTTTCATTTCACAAGATTCATTAACGGAACTGACATTACAATGTAGATTCCTGGAGGTGGCTAAAGGAAGTTTTCACAGGGTGTCAGAACACAATAACAATTTAAGCCATGCAGGGAGCAAAGTGTGCCTGGGAACAAATCACATCACTAGGTAGACTCATTTCCACCTGAATCAAGAACAAAATTGACTAAATTTCTTGTCATCAACTTGCAAGTTGGTCTCTTTTCATAAGTAAAAGATCTTAAAGGGATGGTACAGTATTGGTGGAGATGAGAATTGGGCTTTCAGCTTTTTGCAAGATACCAAGAAACACTTATGAAATAGTACAGAGCATACCATTTTAAGAGGAATTCAAAGTTTATTTGATGAAAATTGGGTTTGGAATGACTGAAACAGCCAAAAACAAACTAAAACAAAGCAATCGTAATAAAAGGTGGCTCCCACACTTTATGAGAATCACTCTGTTTTGGATATCTCAGCCATTTCAAAACCAATTTTCATCAAATAAACATTGATTTCCTCATGGAATTACATGCTCTTTTATATTTCATAAGAGGTTTCTCATTAGCTCACCCAAAAATGTTAGAAACCTGAAATTAGGTCTCAACCAAGACTATACGATCCCTTTAAGTGGACAGATTTGCGCACATATTTTGTTTTCCATTAACATGCTGTACATGCAAATATGGATCTCGAGAACCCTTCCGAGGGAAAAGGTTGCAATAGTCTACATGCTGTGAAGGCTGCATCAAACTCATTTTCACAAGAATAATGCTGCACACCAACATAAATAACCACCTTCACATCCCCCTTCCTTTTCTTTTACACTGATGTCTACAAGACTGACTAGTACTATAGACTCAACAGTTGTTTGGTTGCTTCAGATCTTTGGTGCATAAAACATAATCACACAAACATCACAAGAGGTATTCTACAAACAATGCCAATAAGTGCCACACCTCTGCAACAATGCCCCTCAAATACCCAGGCTGTGTGACTCTCACACTGACCAAACGGCTCTCAATATTTCTTGTGTTTTATTGGTTTGGGGATTGCATGGCACATGCAGTGCCCTACATTACTGATTGCCAAGGAGAGAAAAGTGTGGGTCTCATTTTCCACATTTAAAAAAGAAAGATGGATTGCGTGTAACCATAATAACCGATCATATGTCACATAATTGATGAAAAATATAATCATTATGAACACATAAAAAAAGAAAAAAGAATTAAGCACCACTAAAAAAGGTAATAATTCACATTCACGCATTTATTATTGTCTAATACGCAGTCTAATTATGATGTCCAAAGAGTATGCACAATTCAGAACAAAGCATTAACTGAACACCCAACTCTTTGAGGCACACCTTAATGATAGTGCCTCTTTAGTTTGGAAGTAATGTGCATGGAAACTCTGGACTGGGCAAAGTGCTTGCAACCTTCCCAAATAGGTTCTAAATGGATTGACTACCTTTTTATTCTGTTCTTCTTCCTCTTAAAAAAAAAGATAGCATGGATACAAGGCTACATCAAATTTCGCTGACTCTCCACCCTTAGTGTCCATTCCAGCCAAGTTTTAGAAAGCACAAGGTCTAGCACAAGGTCTAGCCCAAGGTCTTGGCACACTGCGTGCCACGTGCGTGAGTGTGAAGAATGGATGACTCAACTCTCCCCAATCCCACAGTCTTCCCTGATGAATTAGGCACTAGTCTCGTACAAGGACACCGACACTAACATCTCTCCTTTTGTGCAAACGCTAATGAACGCTGCCACCAAGGGTACTCCCTCTGTTGGAATGGCCTTACATGTACATTACCAATGGCAATGATCCATTATACATGCGAATGCACACATCAGACAGAAGCAGCGAAATCCTTGCGCGTGGCTAACTGGTGCAATGCAACCCTGGCTTGTCCACGCACTGGCTCGAGAATGGCATCACATATGATAGCCTCTGACAAGACACAGTTGCTACGGAACTGAAGTCAACGCACTCTTTATTCCTTTTTTGCCTTTGAATCAAGTCAATGCCATCCGAGACAAGTACTATCTGTGTCAAATGATGCAATCAATGTAGTGATGTTGCACTGATGCACTTACATGCAACATTGAGATGCCATCATTTTTTTTTTTTTTTTTTTTTTTTGGGGGGGGGGGGTTCTGTTTTGTTTTTCATCAATATATGGAATTTCTACACTATTGCCACCAATACTAATCAACAGCTTCTCGATACACGCACACACCGTAAGAACTTTTGTATAAGCATAGAAGCAGAAGTCAGAAAATGTATCATCACTTCTCACAAGCACCAAGGTTGATGATTCTTACCCACTCACACTTTAAAAGTAGTCCCCTGAAACTGCCTATATCAGACTGTTCATGCAATATGAAATGCACAAAGATATGTGCCAAGTGCAAGTGAACCCCCACACCTCACCATGTGGAATAGTACCCTGCCTGATATTTGGAGAAAGAAAAAGAAAAGAAAAAAATGCTTATGACATGGTGCGGTAGCATCTCATTTTACTGCCTTTCATTATGAAGCCATTAAAAGCCCAAGAATCCATCAGTGTGTGTGCAAAGCTGGAAATTGAAAAACAAATGTAAAATGGTGGTGAGGATAATGGATACTTGATGTCATGAACCTCAGCATGGAATATTATCCAAACATTCACTGAATAGCTCAAAACACACATACTGATATCTTTAATAATCTATTGACTAAACACAACACGTGTTGTGAAAATGGGGTGTTTTAGATTACATGGATTTTGACCAGGGATGCATTCACATTGTGAAAACATTTGCTAAATTTCACTCCTTATTACACAAGACAACCAGTACAAGTGATGATATTAAGACGACATACACAAGGCATCCAAGGGACTACTGTGAGAAGACAGTACCCCAGTGGCACTGGGATGGCTGCAAAATCCTGGGCTGAGATGCTCCAAGGTCCGCATCACGGATGATAGAGATAGCCCAAATGCATTCACATCACTGCACTCTGCTGCGATAGGGATGCAGCTCACCATGCCGACATGACAATCTAGACGTCCAGGAGACAGGATTTCTCAAATAAGTTCCTTGGGGAATGTAGCTCACATCTTCCTCACGCATACACATAACTGCATCATCTAGTGCCCTGTAAGTCTGCACCTGTTGTGATGGCGATGCCATAAATACACACATAGAGGGAATATCTGCTAATCTTTATGGTCCATGTACCAATCAATGTCTATGGCAAGTCTTGAAATACACATCGAACAACCGGCTTCCGCACAAAGCAGGACATCTACTGAACTTTGGCATTTAAAGCAAAAGATAAAACAACATAAAAGCACGAGCAGGAGCAGAGCACCAACTCCTCGTTTGTACAGCTCCCCCGCACAGCGAGATGGATCACAAACAGGGAGGGCGACTTCTGCCGCCAAGGGTCTCCTGTCCTAACATCTTCCTGGGGCTTCAGGGGTTGGCCGGGTCCACTTTCGACGGCTCGATGCCGATGCTGTCCTCGTCCTCCAGGAGCGGGACGGAGAGGTCGTCGCTAGGCAACTGGAGGTTGACCAGCTGGACCGAAGGGGACTGGGGCAGGGCCGTGGCGTGCTCTTGGATGTTTGGCAGGAAGTAGGCGACGAGGAGCGAGATGATGACGAGGAACGAGCCGAACACGAAGGGCGGACCAGGCATGATGCTCTGAGATACGAAAAATACACAATACATATATCATAAATATATCGCAAGTTGAAGAATGCATTGTGCAATATGAGTATTAAGATACAACAAACACATATAACAATCAAACACAAATCACTATGCAACTATCTAGCAAAAGACAAATATTTAAAGAATCAAAACAAGACACAAATTCCTTAACAAAAGAGAAAAACAAGACATCAGTCATCATTTTCAATATCACTTGAAACTTAGACCACTAAAACAAACAAACAAACAAACAAACATGCAAACAAATTAAAACATGTGGAAGTTATGCTCTCATGATCGTCATTCACAAACATTTTTTGCTGGTATGACAAACAGGATGACAACCATATGCTGATATTCACATCTGTGCATATGAGTTCCTGTTTATCAAAACAAAATTTGATGTCAAGTGTGACGCACAAAATTATCTTCAGTAAATGCATACAGGTACATAAATATATACATAGTGTGAGCTCGCTTTGTTTGTTTGTTTGGGTCTCTTTTTAGTGTGTGCATTTTTCAGTAGTGTGAAATGAAGTTGGCAAGCTGTCAACTGAGTCGGGCATGCAAACATGGCACACCCAGAATTTAAAGATCCGGTAGCATGGGATTCATGCAGGGGGAAAGCTGGCCAGACTCAAATACTTTTATTTGTGAATCTCCATAGCGAATTGTATGTACAGTAGCTTTAATACTGATTTCCCCCTAAGTACACACACAGCCAAGGAATCTTGACTGGAGGCGAACGTTACCAATGAGCGTACACTTCGATGCACATATTCCCTGACGGTGACAGTCTCGGGTTTTCGAATGTACCCCGGTGGGCAGCATGTAAAGAGCGATTCAACCGGGCCACCCTACTTTGTATTTTCGTTGTATTTTCCATTTGTATATAATTATGTCACTTGATTTTGTAATCTGTATTGTTGTTGATTTTGTAACCTTTGTATTTGATGCAGAGCTCCCTTGCAAAGCAGGCAATGTGGCTCTGAACGGGACAACCCTGCTTTAAAAGAAAACATGAATAAATAAATAAATAAATAAATACTAGGTCTTTAACCCTATATGTGTCACATAGGCGAAGTCCGATTGCCAGACATTTTGCAGTGCGCAGACACAAGATTGTTGATGGCCAGTTCTGATTGTTATTATTGACATTGATGTGTCATGTTATACATCATTTGAAAGCTTATGGTCTAAACTTTTGTATTACATAATAATCTGAGTGACGGCGCCCTTCAAATTTTAAGTAGAGTGCCCTCTTAAGTCACATAACTGTCTTTGCAGACTTACTTCTACACATTACCACCTCATTTTTTCACACAACATGCACATGCATCCCAAAAAGGTCTACACAAATGTTAAAGAAGATTTATTCAGCTTTCAGATACATTATTTTTTTCATCAGTAGCATTAGTACTTTTCATTTTATGAACAAATGTGTGTGGCAATTACAACCTAGATTGCACACATTTTGTGTAATTTCTGATTATATGAATGAAACGTTGGCCTGAAAGTAGATAAAGATTGACTAAATAATGTTTATACCTAGTCAAGCTGAAAATATCAGTTGAATTGTGCTTTTTAATTTAAATTTAGATTATTCATGTCCTATAATATTGCCATAATGAAAAGATAATCTACGAGGGTAAAAATTGCCATTGAAAATATTCAGTCTTCATAGTGTCCATTCCAGTCGAGTATGCTAGTCTATATACAACTATTTGCACTGTCCTCATTTCATTGAAACAGAAATGTACTATCACTGTAATCATTCTCTTTACATGATAAACCTTCACTAAACTGAAGTTTTATATAGTGACGGTTTATTATGTAATAATGATAAACAGTTAAACATACCCCAACTTCGAGACTGCAGCTTCAGGCAGCCGGCAGGAGGCTACTGTATCCCTATTGCTCCTTATACCTGCCCCGCTGGCCCTGGCTAACTAGAGACCCATTGCACTACTGTTAGTGTGAACAGTTACAACTGCTGCACTGAATGTGCAGTATTCATCCATTCTACAGATATTTATGAGGCTGATATTACTGCAATTACAATATACCCCTTCACAGAATTTGAAAACATTGAAATCCCTATCCTGAATGTTTTCACATCACATTTTACTATTTTGACTTACATAAAATAGGTAGAAACTGACCTGTGTGTACGGTCTTTTCAGTGCACACGGTGATCTCTATAATAGTCTCACATACTGTATACACTGTTATTTTCGGATACAGATATTTTCGCGAATAACGAGGTCATAGACATTTTCACGCGATGTTGTTTTTCGCGAATTGACGCCGACACTTACATTTATGCTCTATCAACCCTATTTTAACAGGGCTATTTGAGACCAAGCTTTTACTGGGGGGGGGGGGGGGGGTCAATTTGACCCCCTTTCAGATCTCGGCCGCCGATCGCACGATCCCCGCAAAATTTTGCCTGAACATAGAGCCGGATGTCAACTATAAGATTACATGGTCATACAATAGAAAAATGTTTATTTTATATTTTTTGATAAATTAATTATGCACATTTATGCATGAAATCATATTTTCACCTATAACTCCATCAAAAAGAATGAAGGATTGCTAAATTTTTGTGTCAGAGTTCCTCAAGACACATCAAACAATTTTCTTGTAAAAAAATAGCGCAATCAAAATCAATTTCTTTTGTTTTTTATTGTTTTGTTAATTTCTTATGTATTTTTTTTTTCGACCTTTTGTTTTCTATTGTTTTTTTGCCAAAATTTGTTGCAGGCACTTTTTCAAATTTATCTACATTAGAATTGATTAATTTCAATGTTCAAAAGTTGGAATAATCTAATTTATATCAATTAAACAAAAAAACACAATTTGCATTGGATTTGTACACGAAATCATGAATTTGAGCTGTTTTCGGGTTGACATGCATATGCAAAACATTGCGTAACTTCAGAATGGTGTACCCAGACGTCGCAAATTTGGTCTCAAAATATGCGGGAGACTTCAATGAAAAAAGTCATCAAATGACGCGGCAAAATCTTTGCACGTTGCGGAATCGTGGCGTGAAATGTCAAGGGGGGGGGGAGTCAATTTGACTCCCCCCCCCCCACCCACCTAAAATAGGGTTAACACAGTGCATGGAGACATTTTTGTGTGTTGTTAAATTCGCGATCCAACTGTGATTCGCAAAATTCGCAAAAATTAAACCCTCGCAAAAATAACAGCTTATACAGTATATATTGATTCGTGTAAGTTCTCCACACAAGAAGCCTGTGGCAAAACTGTACACAATACGTTGTGTTAAATGCAAATAAATATGGGGAGGGCCACCACAACTTCTAGGACTTTGAGACAGCTTGCCTGATTGGTTGAAGGTGGGGAAGCTTTTTTTTCATACCAGATTTAGTTTCCTTACACTGTCAGCCAATCACAAATGAGTTTATAGGGTGGTAGCACCAAAGCCTCTGGAGTAATCTGTCAATCAAAATAGGGCCGACTAAATCGGCCCCAGCATTTATGTTGCAGGCTTTGGGCCAATTAAATCGGCCTGTGACATAGATAGGGTTAAAGGAAGTATGGTATTAGTTGAGGTGAGGATTCAGCTTTTGACTTTTTGCAAGATACTTCAAAACCACTTTATGATATGTTACAGAGCATATGATGCTAAGAGGAAATAAAAAAATAATTTGATGAAAAATGGTTTTGAAATGGCAGAGATATCCAAAAGCAAAGTAAAACAAAGCAATCCTAATGAAAGGTGGTGGGTCCCACCTTTCATTAGGATTGCTTTGTTTTGGATATCTCAGCCATTTCATAACCAATTTTCATCAAATAAACTTTGAATTTCTCTCAGAATTATGTGCTCTTTCAGATTTCATAGGAGGTTTCTCATTTTCTAACAAAACAAAAAAAAAATCATCATCAAAAAACGCTGAAAACCTGACGCTTCATCTCAACTGAAACAGTACCATTCCTTTAAGCAGCAGCAATTAAAGGTATAGAATACATGCTCTCTACTGTTTCTTACCCCTGCCATTGGATTCTCCATCACATCCTTGTCTGGTTTCTCCTCGTCGTTGGCACTGTCCAGGTCCACGTCAAAGAAGTAGAATATGACACCGTATAGGGCTGGACCAAGACCCGTACACAAGCTGCGTATACCCGTTACCATTCCCTGCACAACACCTGCATGGACAATGTTTTTTTTTTTTTTGGGGGGGGGGGGGAAGGGATGGAGGAATGCAGGAATAAAGGTTGGATTCAACTCTTTTCTTTTTCCTTTTCTTCTTTTATTTTACCAATTTTTGATTAATATCAGTAAAAAAGTTCTTTTCCCCCTCTTTTGGGGCGCAATTGCGCAACATCAGTGAGCAGTAGTGTGCATGCATGTCAGAGCGAGCTACTTCAGAACAGAGTGAAATGGTGTGTCATCCGTTTGTCTGAGGAGCTGCAAAGCATCAATTACGAAACAGCAAGATGGGCCGAGCTGGGGCCAGGGATGCACATCTTGTAAAGAGCATGGCAGTAATCTTGCTGCTAAAAAAGTGTATTGATTTTAATATGGAAAAACATTATTATCTCTCCTGTAATAGACATGTCTAGGATTGTAAAAGTGGACATTTCTGTGTGTGTAAATGTTCACATTCAGCAGGGTGAAATGAAATTTGCATGTTTTTAATTCCGCAGAATCAAAGAGACAAAATATCATAACACATTATAAGTAAAAATATTTGCACGACATTATTGTCGCATTAGCCTCATGTCACATGAAATGTGCGCAAATTTTCACTCTCAAAATGATACAATTTGAAAAAAAATATTTATTTTCCACACAACTTGCAGTATTTTTGAAAAAAAAAAAAAGTATAAAATACTGTAAAAAAGTAATAGTTTGCATCTCAGCGGAGCCCTCACCTTGCTTGTCGGGGTCGGCACTGTGCGACACCATGGCGCTAATGGCGGGGAAGTTGATGCTGCAGACGCTGGCGATGACCCCCGCCGCCCACATCATCCACTGCTGGGAGGCGAAGCCGTACCACATCAGCTCCAGCATCTCACACGTCAGCCCCACCATGATGGTGTGCTTGTGACCCAGGTTACGTATTAAGAAGCCTAATAGTAACGTCTGAAGGGACACACGAACAAGCAATGGGTTGAGGATACCGTCTTTAATATTGTGGTGGCCTCATTTCATGCATTGTCACACTTTACTGACTGACCAATCCAACGTGCTAAATTTTTGAGAATTATGCTGTCACTAAGAGATATATCACAGATCTATGAGACAAATATTATCACTTACCAATATCAATACAATCATCAATATAACCATTTATCTTAAAGGGACTGAACAGTACTGGTTGTGGTGAGGATTCAGGTTTATAGCATTTTTTGGTAAGATAATGAGAAACCTCTTATGAGATATGAAAGAGCATGTAATTTCAAGAAGGATTCAACATTCATTTGATGAAAATTGGTCTTGAAATGGCCGAGATATCCAAACAAGCGATCCTAATAAAATTGACAAGCCACCACTTTTATTAGAATCTCTTTGTTTGACCTTGTTTTAAAAATCTCTCAGTAGTTTCAAAACTGATTTCATCTAATAAACTTTTGATTTCCCTTAGAATTTGTATGCTCTTTAATGTTTCATAGAGTGGTTTCTTAATATCTTGCAAAATGTTACAAGCTGAATCCTCACCTAAACCGGTACTGCAGTTCCTTTAAGGTTAGAGGGAAAATTTCTACTCAGCAAAGTTCCTAGGGTGAATAATCATCTGCCATATATATGAATGTCAAAACTGAGAAACCAGCTGCCTGATCTATAACTTTAATTCATGACATGAAATTCACTCAGGAGATCAGATACCTTATACTTAATTGGTCTATACTTTGTGAGATATATGAGATATCTATGGACAAGTAATACCATTTTAATACCAATACCAATACAATCACCAACTCAACCATTAATCTTAAGGTTAGAGGGAAAATTTCTACTCAGCAAAGTTCCTAGGGTGAATAATCTGCCATATATATGAATGTCAAAACTGAGACACCAGCTGCCTGATCAGTAGCTTTAAGTCAAGACATGAAATTCACTTGGGATATCAAAACTTTACACTTAACTGGCCTCCTTTTTTTTTATTGTTTCTAAAGTGGCAAGTATGTCTGCCTGTTCTTCGACATACATGCATGCATAGTGCTAAACTGATAATAAACATCTGGTTATTTCACGCCTTAGTACAACTGGTAGTGACAGATATAAGCAAATGGATAGGCAAACAGATAAAAAGATACCACCATACTCACTTGAGCAAATACAGATAATACACCAACTAAAGCTATATATGCTGGCACCTCCGCAGGGGAGAATTTACCAACCTGCACAAAGCATTAGGGAAGAGAAAGAATGAGAAAGATAAAAGACGAATGGAATCTTATCATCTAGCTCATACAATTTCGAGACCTCTTATTCTGTTACATAATATACATTGTCAAGACCAAATTTAGAAAAGACAGTTCCCAGATGGCTACTGCTACACAAATCTACATTCATGCTGTTTAAGTATTTAAGGGTGTCGAGGTAGCCGAGTCGGTAGCATATCTGCCTTTCAATCAACTGGCTTGGATTTGGGCTTTGGTTAGAATCCAAATGAGTCTCACTGAGCAATGTTGTGTGTTATCATGCTGTCCTATCAAGTAGAGGCAAAACACTCAGTCCTCGAATGGGACATAAAACGGAGGTCCTGTGTGTGAGAGAGTCACAACCAACGTAAGATCCCACATTGTTTATTCATCACAATGAGTAGGGTGCATAACCCGGTGAAGTGGTCCCCCTTCACTCCATGAAAGACCAGCTAGTGTAGCTGAATATGGGCTATCCAGCCATATTGTCTGATGGAAAATGGAAACAAACTAACAGTATTAAACTGAAGCACACATCTGGTATGACACTGCATCAACATATAGTCCAAACTCAGTTATCAGGCCATGTCGGGACCGGGGTACGCGATATGGCCAGATATAAAGTGAGATATGTTCAAGCACAGCATTTTCACACAAGTTGCGTTGAGGATATATAAAGCATTGTTAATTTACTATTCAATACAGTGGACGCCCGTTATATTGAAGTCCTGGGGACCGGCAGTTTTCTTTCGCTATATCAAAATTTTGTTATGCACAACCGAATAAATAAATAATAAAAAACATAGACAGGAAATTGTTACAGGGTGAATATTTATTTTGTTGTAACCAAAATTTCATTATTACTGTGTTTGTTATAAAGGGAGTGCACTGTACTATGACTTACAGACAATGCCTTTCACACTCTCTGAATATAGGCCCCTGCGGCATGAATCTGTGCTTATAATCAAATACATACGAGTATTGAAGTGATGAATGAGATATGGACTGATGACCATTCTGCGGTCAATATACATAATACTCACCATTCTAAGATACAGGAACATGCACGAATATTGACCGGCCTCGGGCAGGTACGACAAGAACACAGCTATACAGAGCATTAATACTGTGTAGTCTTTGCCGACTTTACGAAGAGACTGCATGGTGGGTAACAATGAAAAGACAAGTTACTTGTGAAGGCGGGGGATAAAAGAAAGAGGATATCTGACATGAAATATCTTCGACTGCATCATCACTTTCCATGCAGTAGATCAGTGTTAAGATGTAGCTGTAACCTAATAATGCACTGAAATTGCTAAAACTAGCATGACCAAGTTCAGCTGTTTGGAATAAAACAAGGAGGAAAAAATGCACTTTCATGAGACCTTATTTCTCCATACCCCTCACAGTCGTACGTCCTAATCAGGGAAAACAAAACTGGTTCATAATTGGCTCTCTCTCCACTAAAAGAACTTTATTCAGTTCTGACATTCTACATAATCCTTTCCAGTCTATGTTGAGCTCCAGAAGAAGAACAATGATAAAAACTCTGAAAAATGATCTTGCTAGTACTTACTGCAAAGGGATCTGCCTGCTCCCATGATATCGAGGCGCCCCAAGACGCCCTGCGCACTTTCTCTGGCAGCGACTCGGGTACTGCCACCAGGATAAATAGGACGTCACACAGGGCGATCGCCGTGGCAAGAAACACTACAAAACTATCCCCATAGATCTGCCCCAGGTAGGTGCCCAGGGCGGGGCTGGTGATGAGACTAGCTGCAAAGGTGGCCGACACCTGCTCAAGTGAAACAGACAAATCAAAGAAATGGAGATCAGCATTTTTCTTCATGTCCACATGCACAACAGTTGCCAAGAGTAATACACCATATTACACTCATTGAAATATGTTATATTTTTTAAATTACAACATACCAATCTGCACATACAGACTTTCCTGGCATTTGATATCGATCCATCAATTCAAAAAATCGTCAAATCATAACTTGATGTGATGTTAAGTAAGTTGACTGCTGTTTTTTCATTGGGAGGTGCTTCACGGGTACCCCAGCTTTATCGAAGTTGGAGATCAAATGCCATTTGTAGGAAACTCCTTTGATATGTACGGTACATGTACTAGATAAGAGGATGGTTTTGATCTCACTGTATTGTACACTATCTATATAGGACGTTTTAGTGGCGCATTAAAAACACATATTGTTTTCTGCTTGATTTCACTGCGCAATACTAGAGCATACTGAAAGGAATCAAAGGGGAAATGTACTAAATCCCCATAGGCTACCGTTGTTAGTAGCCATGCAATAATACACTATATTTAGTCTTGTCTGTTACAAGAGTGCTTGCTGAGTGCACAAATGCTTGCTACTGTACTATTGAAGTGTGCAAACTTTTTATGCTGGAATCACAGTTAAGACAATTTTGCATGAAATAATATGAAGCTACACTGTACCGCAAAAGATTACAAAGATCCTGTATCCGTGAGACTTTCGCGTGGGTGGCTGCTGCTGTCTGTATGGATATCGTTAATTTACAAACGGTTCATGGTTTATCACCTATCAATCACAGAACTACACTACATGTACTCTGTAGTCTGAGTAATCACTGGGAACAGTTCAATGACCTGACACTTTACACGTCACTGGTACCTTTCCCCTCCCCCCCCCCCCCCCTTGTATTTCACTTTTATGCTTTTGCTTTCAACCAGTTTACTAAGACACATCCTACATGCTCTGAAGATGTATTGCAGAATAATTTTCTGGCAAAGTTAACAAATTCTTTTTTGATATATCCTTTTTATATCTCCTTTTGTACATTTTTCTGCAATTCTTAGTTGATCCATACTTGAGAGACCAGCATTGTTTAGGATTTAAATATTCCAGAGATGGCACACAATATCACTACTCTACATGCACTAAATATCAATGAGGCAATGTATCTAAAACACAATGCTCATTGAGCCCGAGACACCCTCAAATATACTGAGGGATTTCTCTGTAAACAGTGTTATTATTCATCTAATCTGCATTAGTCAGAGCCAAATCTCTGTGCACTGCTCTGCACCTGCTGTGGCACTCGACACAGCGTGCCCTTGCCCAAAGAAGTCAGCCATTGAGGGAAAAAACAAAATCCCATTGAAGTAATTAAGAACTTCTCAATGGGACAGGGTTAACAAGAAAAAAAAGGGGGGGGGGGAGGGGTGGAGAAGGGTAGTAGGGCTGAAGCTCAAAACATGAGTCTGTCTCTGCTGTGGTTCTACTAAAATGTCAGCAGGTCAGAGCAAGTTCATGGATTGGGATTAAGACAGGGGAAGCAGAAGCACTTCTATCACAGTTTTTTTTTCCTTTGTGTAGTCCTCCAGGTATCTTTCAGGCAAGCAAAAAGAAGTTTGCCATGTTCACAAGGGTGGTTCCTCAAATGTCATATCATGAAAGACATGATAAGGAGATTATCTATACATTATACATGTATGTACATGTTAACTTTAAAAATTTACTAAGTATCAGTGGTGTTTTACAATATTCAATAAAATATTCACAAGAACAAATTATAGTAAATTGTTGACACTCAACAGGGCACGTCAATCTCCCAGCTTACGTACATCACGGCATATAAAGAAAATAAATTGTGAATCCATATATGCATTTCTGAACAACCAATCAATAGCGCATGCTGGTATTTTGCTTCTGCTCTTATTAGTCTTATTAGTCCCTTGGTTCCACTGTGTGTGTATGTGTTACAGACAATTTTTTTTCTTCATTTTCTTATGTTTATCTTTTAAAAATTTGTCACTGGGGGAGTGTTGGGCTTAGTTCCATTAAAACACACATGCAATTGCAGCAATATCATGGTGTCAGATCCAATTTGTTTCATTTGTCAAAGTCTCTCACATCTACTCACCAGGCCATAGGCTGAACTGCGTTCAGATTCTTGCGTGATGTCGGCCACATACGCGAATATTAGGGAGAACGTTACCGAGAATACACCCGATACAGAGAGCATGGCAAAGAACCACCTATGAAGTGTGACACAATGGAATGGAAAACAAAACAAAGTGTTTATATTACAGACTCAACTGAAATTGAATTTCATCTCTTTAATCTGATCTGCATGACACCATATAAATCATGAAACTGGAGTTTAGCTTTCGGAAATTGCCAACAAGACAATGATGCAAATTCACCTTTACACTGTATATATCATACATGTTGTGTATACAATATGTAGACTAAGTCCTGCTGACAGTTGCAGGGAAGCACACACTTTACAGCAAATATCATGAGAAAAAGACTTGCAGACAATTTTAGTGAATTAATTCCCACAGTTTATTTTTCACATTTACAAATAAAAAACAGTAGCTGCAGTGCCACAATTCCAACAGCTTCACTTAACCAATAAACCAATAATAATTTTCCATGACATATTTTGATCTTTACAAGAGTACTGGGTATTGTTTTCAATATCTTCATTTTTCAGTAGTGTTATTTTACTCAACCTGTTGAAGCCTAGTCCCAAGTACACTTGGGCAGATGTCTATGGGAAATGTGTGTTAAAGCAAAATTAGTTCATCCTCAATGGGTTAAACTTTTTCGAAGTCATATTGTCTTTTACCCATGGAAATTTGGTGAAACACAATATACTGGCACTCAGGACAAAATTTGGCTCATTTCTTCAATCTTTGACACTTCAACATACCTATGCTTTGACTTATATGTCACGTCACCTTTTCACAATGTGAAAATTAACAATATATTCAGTTTGAACAAACTCCTGGTGATGCAATAATTTGTTGACACTTTAAAGGTCCAGTTCACCTTTGGCATAGCTCAGTGATTTAAAAAACTTTCAAGATATCACATTTGATGCATATGTGTAGGTCTGTTGCATCACAAAACAACCTACCACATAAAATTTTCACAACAGAGCCTAAAATATTAGAAAATATCAGTATTTTTCTCAATAAACCATAACTGTAGATGGTTTAGTCTGGAGACATTTTCATTATAACTATTGTTCACATTTTGTGTATTTAACAATACTTAACATCGATAATACACATTCCTATTTTTACAGTGGTTGTTTCTATCCCTAACTCACATTTTAGAAAAGCACTAATGCTGGGTTTTTGTTTCACCTGCAAACGGAAATTATGCCTTTAAACACATCTAGACATTTCCTGACAAGTGTATGTTTAGTGAACATAGGGAGTGCCCACAGCAATGCATAACAGATGTCATGTACATGTACGTTGTATACATTTCGTTTCTGATGTCCATCATATTGAAATCTAAGTGTGTACTTACCAGGCGCTTATTTTCATGAGTGGAATGGGCATACACGTGAAGAACACGGTGAGCAGTAGGAAGGATTTTCTACCCCAGACATCTGACAACGCTCCCAACATGGGTGCACTGAGAAAGGCCAGGAAGCCCTGTTCACATTGGAGAAATAAGACATTGCAAACACACATGAACAGGAGTACACTGTACCACACATAATGTCATGAATGACGCTGAATAGTTTCATTCCCTTGTTTGGGAGTGGAGAATCAAGTGCTTCATGTAAACACTTCCGTATCTGAGACAGCCAATTCTAAGAAAAACATGACATAAAATATTTGGAACATGTTTCTTTGTTTCTTATTAAAGACTGGTTATGATCTTTCAAGTTTGCCTTGAGGATTACTGGTAGACTATTACAATATGTATCATCATGCTCTTTCAAGATAGAGGATCGTCCGTTCTGAAGTAGATGGCACAAATAGACTTAAGGTACTCAGCCCTTTCCTGATAAGTTTCAAGTATGTTTGCTTTATATTCAACACACACATGGGGTCTACACGAACGAGCATGGGTATACCATGCACACAGAACTACATGTACTATGCCAATGCCATATGTCATACAAACGATGGTAAAACAATCATTTCTGAGAATCAGTCCCCTTAATGACCTAAATGCTTCATCACCAGATTTGCAATTATGATAGGTTGCCACACGACTAATTCAAACAGATCATACAGACAGAGAACTAAGGTGATCTGGGGCAAAGTTGAATATCATAAAATAAAGCATTAGTACTTGAAAACTAGAGGAATGCATCATGGACGGAATTGCATGGTAAAACGTTAACACATAAAACTCAAAGTCTTTACCAAACTCGTAAATTGTATGCATCACCAAAAGAGCTTTGATCATAAGGTGTGAACAAAGACACTTATGAAGCAGATGAATTAATGACTATGGGTGTACTGGATCATTGAAACTACAAACTTTTATTGTTCAAACTTTTGCACTTTGCCTTGAACAGGTCCAATGTCTTCTCATGCATATGACAAAGAGTACAACTGCTTATTCATGCAGTGCAGATATTGTGTTGCTCCACAATGCATACACCTACGCATACATTGCATGTTTTTCAATACAGTACAATAGATGTGGAAGCACACTGCCTGTTAACAGGAATGTCACCTATAGGTATACCATGTACAGGGAACATTCAATGTACGTTATACAGACTTCCCAACCTTTCTGACTACAAAATGTGGATGATTTTGCTCAAAAATGGGAAAGAAAGAGAGCAGTTCCCATAGGAGTGTGTAGTAAGCAAATAAGCAACGTTGGTAAAGGTGATGGGACAAACTATCACTTCCGAGGCGATCTGGATGTAGCTATCTTTCCGAAGCGCAGCTGAGGAAAAATAGCGTACACATTCAGATCGCCGAGGAAGTGATAGTTTGTCTCATTGCCTGAAACTAAAAGTTGATTATTTGCTTTATAATCCACATCTAGGGTCCTAGATATATTCCCATTTCATTCCACATCTGAAACCGTTTTAGCTGTCTTAGGGTATCCCCAGGGCTTAGGCTACGTAGTTTACATTATGACGTATGCGCATAGATGACAACACAACAAATTTGCTCCGCACCCAGCGTGTGGCACCGAAATAAAAGTGCGTTGCACTGTGGTCTATCACTTGACCCAGGTCAAATGATAGACCACAGTGCAACGCACTTTCATTTTGCGCGTACTCAAAATTGTAAGTTATATCACGCACTAGGACTGTGTGGACTAAGAGATCAGCAAAACAAAATGACTATCATCATAGAGTGTAACAAACTTTTATTCTCAGGTGATGTGATGGGTAAAACTACGCTTTATCACGTGATCAGCTCTTGACCAATCCTATATCAAGATTCTTAGTATGTGGAATATAATAAAAATTATCAAGAAAAACAGGAAACTCCTACTGAAACAAGAGCTAGGAATGGACAGAATTCAGATTCTTTCCTCCAAATTGAGAATGGTTGGAAGGTCTGCAGTATACTGTATAAAAGCTGTTATTTTCGTGAGGGTTTAACTGCCGTGAATTTTGCAAATCACAATTGGATCGCAAGTTTAACAACAGGGGAAAATGTTGCCATGCGCAAGGGGAATAGTGCATTTACCATAGCGTCGGTGTCAATTCGCAAAAACAACATCTTGCGAAAATATCTGTGACCTCCTCATTCGCGAAAATATCTCCAGTTGTATCTCCATAGAAACATCTAGTATGTAGTAATGTGTTTATGGCATCATATACAACAACACACTATCACAGTATTTATAGCAAAGCGTTCACTGACTGCTGGCATCTACATTGCTACAAACATAGTAAAGGTTTCATTTTAAACACAATGATTATTGTGTATGAATTTCAAAATATTGGAAAACCTAGGGTACATTATCTAGAAACGTGGCATACAATAAAATGTGAGGAAATTAATTATTGTGTTTTACAGGTACAATGCACATTGCCAGCCTCTACAATACTTACAACTTGAGTTTCATATTTATACTATATACTGCCAGGGTTCACTTCAAGCTTTGATTGGGAAAAATAACCAACAGATTTAAAAAACCAAAAAAATAAAAATCCATACAAAGTATTGCCTGTTTCAGATAGTCATAACAATTCACCAATTTGGATTAGAAAATCATTGTCAGTAATGTCACAAGTTGCCCTTTAAAGTGCATGGCAAGAGTAGCCAATGAATGCCTGTATAACTGCCTCACCTCTATGAATTAATTATGGCATTAACCAGGGAGTATTTGTGATGCTAACACGTTATTCTTCACGAGGCCTCAACTGCGTCACCTTGAGCACAGTATTCATAGTAATAAACATACATGCATGCCCATACTTGTAATACAATGGAAATTAGTTGTATCACTAGCCAGATAGTAAATGATTAGCCACGAGGCCAAGTCTGTTTTGCACAGCTACTGACAGACATCATACTACACATTCACCACAACGAGTAAGAAAATAGTAATTTATCAAATATTACCACACTCTTTCCATAAAACTTTGGCAATATATATATCTATGATGAACCACCCCCCCCCCTCCCCCCCCCCCCCCAAAAAAAATGGCTTATTTAACTTCTCGTTTAATTTGCTTGGGTTGCTTCCTGCAAATTATCTCTCTTATCATTCTATCACCACACATGCTCTTCCTTTTGCCTATTACCTCGGACTTAATTTCCTCCACATCCTGAATAGCACAGTAAATTTTTGGTCAGTATAGCGATGAATTAACACTTTGAATTCCATACTTCCATCATACAAAAATCATGCACAATGAGAAAAAAAAAATGTTAATGACTATTCTAGATGAATTACAATATCACACTCTTTTCAATGGGATGGACAGGCTCTGTAATTCAGAGTTTTACCAAAGCACTAGTAGCAGATGTCTAATTCCCCCCAAAACATATGTAACTCTCTAGCATGCAAATACCAATAGCAGATAAAATAATGATAATAATTAGAATAATAATAATAATAATAATAATAATAATAATAATAATAATAATGATAATAATAATAATAATAATAATAATAATAATAATAATGATAATAATAATAATAATGATAATAATAATAATAATAATAATAATAATAATAATAATAATAATAATAATAATAATCATTATTATTATTATTATTATCATCATCATTATTATTATTGTTATTATTATAATGAAACAGGTCAACTAGAACAGTATAACAGAGGTGTAACACATGATCATCCCCTCTCAACTCCAAAACTCCAAGCTCAAACACCAATGGGCAGATCAACACTTGTGATACTGACCATAAGGCCAAGTAATAAAAAACACCAAAACAAAACAAAAAACAAAACAAAACAAAAACAAATCTTAATTTCTCGTCCCGGTTTATGCCGCAGCATAAAAAACACATCTTTTTTTTTAAATGATAAAAATACAATTTCAACTGATTTTCAGTGTTTCCAACCACTGAACCTCGCACGAGCACAGCCTACATATCGTACTGTACTAATGATTGGAAATTAGACTACCTGAACAGTTTTGTACAGTGGATCTGCCATTAAAAGAAAAAAAAAAAAAGGAAGTGCCCTCATCCTCCATTTTTTTTCCTCAAAAATTTAGGACGAGAAACTAATAACTTTTTGTTTTACTTGGCCTAATCATTGATCCCTAGTACCAGTGTAACCTTCACACCAGAGCAATGTCTGTGTGATTTGCAGGAATTGAGAAATGAACAAGAAATTATTGCAATTGGTTCAAGTCAGACATGAAAAGATGAGCACTACCAATAATGTTTTTAAGATGGGTAATGTAGAAGAAAGATCAAATTTCCAGAAATGCCTGAACATCTCCAAAATACAACAATCTTTACTTTGCTCCCAGGCATAGATTTACATGTATGTGGGCATGTCTCAGGTGTTTGTGTAGCGGTACTTTCCGCGGGCAACTATTGCCTTAGCATCTGTAGACACCTCAACTGTATGCTTTCATTTGAGATCTGTTTGGCACTGCCTTCAAATGGGACATTATGCATGCATGTCAAAAAGAGCAACCTCCTATACTGCTTACTATAACAAATGTGTGAGATGGACAGAGCATTATACACGGACTTTCACCTGACACATTGACGCATAATATGTGGATAGGGTTTATAATTTCAACTTCAAGGCTGCGAAAATGCAGTGCATCAATTACCTTCACACCCTGGACAAGTCCATTCATTAAAAATGTGTGTTCTGGGAACGTTTCACGTAGAACCTGTCAAGAAGAAAGGTACAGGAAGGAAGGAAGAAAGAGAGAGGGAGGGGGGAAAAAAGAAAAGAAGTTGGTTGCTGAACAAAACACGCCTTGAGTGCTCTACACATCAGGATGTTACACAAAGTTACCGGTAACCAAAAAAAAAAAAAAAAAAAAAAAATTAATGGCCAGTCCCTTATCATCAAAGTGAAACTAACAATACAGGCAGAGCAGGTACAGTGACATTATGCATGTATACACGCGATATATGGGGCTAACTTTCAGTTTGGTTCGATGGAAACTTTCCAACATATCCCATACCATATTTACCCAAGAGGGAGCAGAGTCTATTCAAAGTGTCACAATCACACTGACGTACTGTAAGTACAGTTGTAGACATGTACGTAACTAGCATTGAATAGATTAAACACATGTGCCAAAATGGATCAAGGTGAGATCTTTCTGACAATACTGAGAATTGTGAGAGGGTGCTGGGAAAGCCCCTGTCTACCATTGGCTAATGCGTCTGAGGTAATACAGGAGGCTTTGTTTGTTTGTTTTAAATCTGAGAGAACATCTACATTGATAGTTCTGTGAATATGTTATATCAATTAATTGTTTCACACATACAACACGCATTTCAAACTGTATATGCTCATGAATAGTTTTTCTGGTACTGCACTGCAATGTGCTATACATTCTTTATACCACAGCTTCATAAACTATCTTTTGTGTTGCAGTTTTCAGGAGAGCATTTGAGATATCATTCGTCATCTAAAACCGTTGATCAAATTTCAGTTGGAATATCATTCTCTGTATACTTATCAAAAGAATCAATATTCCTGGTGATTTTAAATAGATGATTTTCAAAGTACAAGACTGTTATACAGTTTCTTACTTTTTGTAGAAAGGGGCACACCATCAAAAGGAAACTGCAAACTGGAAGCTACTGTCACAACAAAATAAATTAGTACCCATAGTGGTATCAAAGAGACACACTGCTAACTGCGATCCCTTGATTCATATCAATGAAAATGTCCATTAACCAGAGCTATGCGTCATTTATGTATGTCTGTGCTGGCATTTGATTACACATTGACGACAAGATAAATATTGTTTTGGTTTCTATATCTTGAATAAATGAGACTTCCTTTAATACAAAATGTCCCTGTACACTGCAATGGATTTGTGGTACACTGTATCACGCCATATGTGAACTTTGACATAATGGTGCTATTAGCAGGTACTTTGAAGCTCGCAAATGGTTCACTGTCATTACGTGAATTGCCCAAAATCATATTGGCCCTTCCATTCCGAATGGTTCTCACAACACTTGGAGTTGACTGGTCTTGCTTACCGATAACATGGGATTCGTAAGGAGACCCCAAGAGAAGAACTCCAGGAATATGACCACCAGAGCATGGTAGACACTAGGCTCCCCTATGCCCTGCAAGATATGAATCAACAAAGAACACACAAAGAGTTACATCATGTAAATGATTGGATATTCCTACACAACATGCAAAATGAAGGTGGCATATCGTTTCATGAGCATTACAAGAGCACAAGGGTGATTACATTTCATGTAATTAACATTATGCAAAAATTGTCACAGAATTAAAGAGCTCTGTCAATTTGTTGAGTATTTTGTAAACACATGGACCTGAATTCAATAAGGTACACAGATCAAAGTAATGATGTAAATTGAGTTCAATGACTAAAACAAGTGCAGAATACATACTGTAGGTGCACCTTGCACGCATATGATTGTGCATTCAGTATTGAATGTCTGTTGGCATATCAAATAAGCAGAGAGCAATTGAAATTTGCTTAATCCAAGGACTAGATTTCTAAAGCTACGACATGTACCTTTTTGAATTCTGGCCATGGAGTACATCAGGTGATGGTTTCTTTTCATACATTGTAGTAGGCTCTTTGGGTGCGTTCAAGCACTCTAAAGCGATGAGTTATTTTTAGAGGGGTCACGCATTTTGTAGCAAGAGGGTCATTCACCTGGCTTAAATTATTTACAGACATCCCGAACAATCTCTTTGCATTGTAATGTATGCATATTACATGCATTCTCACATGCGAACTTTTGGTATGTTTTTGGTACCCTTTTGGAGCACATCGCGAAGTGGCCCACTTTTGGTTTGGTTTAGTACACTACGGTACAATTCAGGAGCGTTTGAACGCTCCCCTGGCGCCGGTACGGTAAAGTATAGTTCGCTTTAGGAGAGAGCTTGAACACACCCTATGGCCCGAATTGTTCATTTCGTTATGAAATGTTAACATTACATTGACAAAATGACTGATTTCGTAACGAAATAGGCCATTGGACACTTGGTGCCCCATAAAAGACTATGGTCTTTGTCCATGGTTTAAACCATGGTTTCAATTGTACCACCTTTGTGAATTCCGGCCTAAAGACTGCACCTCATCACGAGTCCATGCCATGGCTGTTAGTTGGGTACATATTGTAAAAGCAGACATTTCAACAGGAATAGTTTTCCTGAGATGTGCTAGAATCAATGGTAAAATGGTCCGATTCCAATGGGCAACCACATTGGTTAAAAATCACAAAACATGGCACATTCCTTACACTGTTATACTGTTTACTGGTAGCTAATCAATGTCTAGGGCTAAAGGCAATGGCTTTTGTTCCATTTCTAATTTCACTGATTTCTGTAAAAGCTTACTTACACACTCCCATATGATGCCCTCTCAACAAAATATCATGCAAGTGACAATGTACACAAACTACCTCCAGAAGATTGAATCCTTTGGGTGTGATTATTAAATTTTCTTCTACACATGTTCACATTTACTGGCAGCTGACTGACAAGGTAATTGAGTGGTAGCATTCATCAATAATGTAAACAGAACCTTCTAAATTTTGTATGTGCAAGCATCAAAAAGGCTTCATCATATTAAGTGTTCTGTGTGATATACATTCTCTGTACCAAAAGTTTGATTGCTAAGATGTCAGAGTCTTCCTATTGACTTCGATTTTAATCTCCAGTATGTATTCAGTTATGATCATTCATTCTTCTTTTGTATTTCATGAAGCGTTTAAGCAAGATAAAACAGTCATTCTCCAAAAGACTTGTGTAACAGATACACATCTTTAATATGGCCTGTAACAAGAGTCAGAGACACACATGTAAGCTTTCTTTTTTTGTAAAGAAAATATCACAAAAAAACCCAACAACTTGAGTTGGAAGGCACTTCTTAAAAATATAATGTAACATGGCATTTGCCAATGAAATACTGTTCAATGAAGTTATTGTGATTATAGAGAACAAAGGGAAACAAAGAAAGATGATTTTGGCTGGAACTACTGTACTACACATAAATTATAAACCAATGTATTGACAGTGTGTACATGTGTATACAAAAATACCTCCTTTGCTCTCACACAAGCACCCAAAGGGCCCAACACATCACTGAAAATGCCTAAGTATCTTATGAACACTCACACAACAAATCAATATTTATGGGCATTGAGGCTGTATGATAATAATTATTTGGTATTATTGTGTGATTGAAAAAAAAAATTACTCAAAAGGTTTTGACATACATTGTAGATAAGAAGCAAGTGAGCCAGCACAACACTTTTTTTTATTTTTTACTTTCTTCTCTTTGATAATCACATTCTCTCTCTTTTTTTTTTCATTACTGTCTTTTTTTTGGTCATTCTTTCTTGCTATATCCAGTCACGGTTTGTTGGCTTCTCAAAGCCTGCTGAGTTTGAGACCTGGGAAGCCTCCCAACATACAATTCATTCTCCATCTGCTTTTCATTCTTGCAATAAATACACAGAGCATCATCACTAATGAAATTATGTCCATTGTAGAGGTCACTTACAATACAAGCACATCATAAAATCCTAAAAGCCAGATACATACTGTACATGTACGCTTGTATGTTGTACTTGTTCTTAGGTTTAAATCCAAACTGTGCTTGACATTGATTAGGTGCAGAGTATGAGTTCAATAATTGGCATACCATGTCAAATTCTGAATGAATAGTAAAGAGTCTACAAACAGTTCTCTTCGTAGTCCTAATTAAAAGATGAGACCTGTGAACATAAATTAGTGACCTACTGTACATGGCTATGTATATAGAAAAAAAAAAAGTAATAATTTTGATCAAATAAACGTTATTAAAAATATTTACAGATGCCAGTGATATTCTTGTGAGGTGCCCTTTCAACCAAAACTGCACTGACGCCATGTGTTACATTCAGGTTACAGTCTGGTTGTAGAGCATTTTCTCCAGATTTTCCTTCTACTTCCAATACAATCTTGGTAAATGTAGTAAGCAACTGCAATCAACTACAAGGTAGTAATCTTGCTGACTATCACACTGTACAGGTGCATGCCACTTTCAAAGGAGGTCTATGTGTATGTAGCACATTGCAGTAATTTTTCTTGATCAAAGGTAAATCTAATTTTGACTTCTTTAAAAAAACAGACAGTGGTATAACCTTCAAAGGGCTTTACCTACAATTGTACTTCTGTAGTACTTGCCACAGCGACATCAAAGTTTTGTACTCCATTTGTCAGCATTTTCATTGTAAGTCATGAAGTCTTTAGGGCACAACAAATCCTAACCCCAACCCCAAATCGTAATCTGACGACTCAGGAGTATGCCTGTGCATGCAGGGAATACAAAACTTTATTAGCACCCTCATCACCTAGTCTGTCTACATCAGAAAATGAATGTGGCACAGTGTGTTAGAGTGATGGCAGTGTATACAGCCACCAGTGTGCGACTGTTGGATGTACACACTATCCACAGCCTTTGGATTTGTGGCCAGTGAGATACAGCCGCATGAACATGCAAGGCTGTGCACATTATCGTTACGACTTAGTTTTCTGTCATTCTTTACTTCTTCTTTTTTTTCTAAAGAATAGATTCTACTTCATTCTCATCGCCTTATCTCCTTGCTTTTTTGGTCTTGTCACTGACATATTGCCTGTTTTTACAGCAAGTTGTTACCACAGACCCCTAGTTTCTGAATTTGAATTTCATAATCGTCAACTGGCCAGCTGGCTGGCTCAACAGCAGCAGATGCTCCCATCCCACCCACATCGCGGCAGCTACACTGTAGCTAGATAGCACAATTTATTAAACAGGAATGTACAACATACACACAAATGTTTGTGCCTTTATAACATGTTGTATGCATAGCAAAAGTCCTGATACAATCCCCTAAGATGTAAAGACTCAACTCTGTTGTGGTTACATTGTATTGCAATGATCCCTAGCCATCACAAGCCACGTGATTAATTACAACTTTGCTAAAAGTCTACTGATTTTAAATTCATACAACAGACGATGAGAATGAAGTAAAAAACATTGTAGGATAATGAATTTACCTAGAATGCAAGAAAATTTGTTGTCTTTTTTACTTTGCGAGGTGTGACAGACATTTTGTGATGTATCTGCACCTGTACCAAAATTTGACCTCCCGTGCCAAGGTTTGACCACACTGCAATCTAACCAATGTAGGTTTCTACATGTAACACGGGGGTCAAAATTTGGGCAGCGTTGTGGTCAAATTATGGCCGGCTTGAGTTACATCGAGTGTTGTCCACTGCTGATGCAGACAGCAAAAATCTGTCTGTTCTTCGGAGGCCAAATTTTGAAACATTTTTTTTTCTTGCTTTGCCAGTTCTCTCCTGAGAGGGATTCCATGAAGCCTGGGAGGTATTTCATCAATTTAGTCAGTGCTGACAAGTTGTCAGTCTCTGACAATTTCAGCAAAATCCTTGGTTTTGATTGGCTGAGATGCTCTGGTCACTGACTGTTACCATGGTGATTGTCAGAGACTGACAACTTGTCAGCGCTGACAACTTCTATGAAACGGTACCCAGATCATGTAGCCTCTGCTCTGTGGAACATAAACAAATTGATCTTTCTGTAAACTGTTCATAGTCGACCAGATGGCGTGTGAATGAAGCACAGTGTCTGTTTGGGCTATGCAACTGCAAGATTCATTCATGTTTCAGAATACTACAGACAGCTTGGCCTTGGGATTTTTTTTTTCTTCTTTTTTTTTTGTGAAAAACTCCTCAACCAATGTTTCATCTGAAACCAAACGAGGAGGATAGGGGAGTCGCAATATTGCTCTGTTAGTGTTAGTCCTTTGTATTAGTAAACTAGCATGACTGGAGTCTTGGTTATTAATGCTGCATCTGTCACTGAGTGATAAACTTTATTGTTTAACAGTTAAGTTGTGACAAAAACATCTAGGTCTATGACTATGTACATTGTACAGACTCTACATGATGTATGGCACTGGGTAATTACAGTATGGCAGCTATTCGAATATTTTGCATTTCGTTCACTCAGAAAGAATGTCAATTCTAAAATGTGTTCTCCATGTTCACATGACTGTAACCGCACCAGCGACCCCAACCCGTACCGAGTCGGGGTCGCATGACAGCCCTATGGCTATCGAAGAACCGCCTGATATGGCTTAGCATTTTGGTGACCAGAGACCAAAATACAGGGTTTTACACTAAAATTCGTAGCCATACTGTTAGATAAGATTTAAGATACATACAATCTGAGCCGCAGAAATCAATTTACAATATGATCTGTTTTAAGAGCCCAGTGAAAGATTTTATCTGAGGTTTTAGTCCCTCCGCACTTTGTATCGTAGTATAGTGAGGTGCCCGCACCTCGCCAGGGGCCCGAATACCGTCACCCTGTTTAAAATTGTTACGAGAGCACTGAACAATAATTTATGCCTGGGACTGTGTTCGGTATGCTTGAAACTTGGCAGGACTACCACAACCAAGCAAATTGTGGTGAAAACCAAAGAGTTTTTCGCGAAAATCTGAAATTTTATTAGGAATACGTGTTATAAGTATCATTACGGTCACCCGCACGCATCTTATGCGTGTATATGGGAGCATCAAGGTCACCCACACACATCTTTTACGTGCTTTGTCTATGGGAGCTCAGGTGACGAGTTGCGGGCCCCTTCCTTAGCGCACAACTATTCCGTATCGATCACGTTTGACGACGATAGCTGCAAATTTCCGGTATCGATTAGTGAACTTGTGATTCTATTGGAATCTTCAGCATTTTTGTTGTATGTGAGTGGGATTTCATAGAATTTCTGTGACGAAATGTGATTCAAATATGCATAAACATTAACAACAGGTATGACGAGGTGCGGGTCACCCAAGTATATGTATACAACTTACACAGCGCTTGCGCTAACAGCCTTGCCGTCGATCGGGTACGGATAAAACGTAGCACATGTTTCATACACAATGTATGCGTGTGGAAAAAAAAAAACAGGACGGCTATAGCCGAGAACTGAAATGAATATTCATTCGCGCATGCGCAGATCATTTTATTTACGTGATATGTTCAAAATGGCAATTCGCATTTCGCGGAGATGGTCTCAAAGATGATGACGATTAATCTTGTTTTTGGAGGTAATGGCAAGGGATACATAGTTGCCTATAATATTCAACAATAGATGGTATTAACTTGGTACAACATGATGTGACTTTTCGTTGCGAATCCATGTGTCGTTTACTGAATTGCAAGCATCGCAGTGCACTTCCACTTGATTCCTTCACTAAATTGCATGACAAGTTGTCGGGGCGCTGAGTGTTACTGGTTACAGCGCCCCGCGCCAGGGTTAACATGATTGTAGCTGTAACGTTAGAGATAGACAAGAGTGTAGATCCCCAATACCGGCATCCTGCTGTAGATTTAAATTAAGCCCTACCTACATTAATTAAATTTTACTAACTGTTAGAGCATTAAACGGACAGTAAATTTAGACTCTCAAACCTTGGCTTTACATAAATTTACAACACAGCAGGCAACTATCTAACAAAAGTTACTCTAACATGCAATGTTAGTATCAAAATTTATGTGAATCGTGGGCGATCGTAACATGGATTTGTACAGTCTAACGTTTATAGAAGATGTATGTTTTAGTTTAATTTTTAGACTTATACACACACTGATTTATTACACTGAATTCACTGTGAAGTCTACACAATACATAGGCCCTAGTCATCATGTATGGTCATGATAGTCGACACGAAACATACCGTTCTTCCTCCATCCTTTCTCTGCTTTGACGGCTGCCGAAGGGTGGTCAGCCTTTTCCGTTTCTTCGGCATCGCTGATTTTGTTTCTATCATTGAGACGGTATATTTCTTTCACTTCTTGAAAAGGAACTACACAGGCCATAATCGGTCGTCATCTGAACGACATTCTCATCTTGTCGTCTGTTCACTAACTCGTCACTCATATATGTAACACACGTTGATTTGATCGTTGTTGCGTGTGGCGTTGAGTCAGTCAGCTTGACTGGGCCTACAAACTGAGTAATTTTCTCTCCGAACTACATGTAGCTCATGCCTTCATACATACAACACACAGTCCTGTGCGGTTGCAGTGTACTGAGTGGTGGTGAGTAGTATGGTCCGTGTTGAAAACTTTGACCTTACGCACTCGTTTCCGGTTCCAGAGCAGTGCGCAAAAATGCTAGCCACACGTCATCTTGGACAACATGACAACTACTCTTTAGAATAAGGACAAAGAAATATGAAGATGCTACAAACGCAGCTCATAAAATGTATTTTCTTTTGAAAAGTCCTAAAAGTCTTTAATTTAAACAGGTACTAATGATCAAATCACACTTATGCAGAGTCAGAGAGAACACAAATCTCCTTAACTGAAGTTTAAAGTAGTGGATTGCATATTGATATATTTAGTCTACTAGTTATCTACCCTACGTATGGAGGAGATAGAGAGATCGATCCGATGATTTATCATCTTATACCAATACAAAAAATAGCAAGAAAAATAAACTCTAACATTATGATCGATAACTGAAATGAGAAAAATCAAATTAAACTTCTTTGACATAAGTTGTTGATCGTTGGAGAGATCCTGATGGTTCAAACTTCTTCAAACTTCTCTATTCTTTTAAATATGTATAAATATTATATGTTACTTATATATGCATACATGTTATATATATATATATATATATATATATATATATATATATATATATATATATATATATATATATATATATATATACATATATATATATATATATATATATAGATATATACATATAGTATATATATATATACATATATACATATATATATATATATATATATATATATATATATATATACATGTATATAGTGTAGCTTTCTCCAACAGAAACTTCAACAACCTTTAAAGGAAATGCCATGTGATGTCAGCATCTGGTAGGAGAATGAGGCAAATTGGTTCAAAAATCAAAATGTTTGATTGGCCTCTCAACTTCCAGTTTGAGAATCAAATTCACATCTTAATTTTCCTCTTCTTCATGAGGGGCTTTTGATTTCATGTTTTTTGAAATTTAGATAAATTACCAACATATCATCTTACTTTTTTGTTCGACAATTTTACAACTTTTTTACCAATAGTGTGCAAAAAGAAAAAAAGTTTTCAGCAGTGAAAATGCAACAGCTCCCTTTTCTCGGAGGGGGTAACCCCACCTTCACACACATTCACATTCTTCCCCTGTTTGATTGAATTGCTGTGCTTAGATATTAGATATTAAAATAATTTGATCAGTGAATGAAAGTATACAAAATTTAGGGTTTTTTTTTTTGCTTATTATTTTTTTCTTCCAATTTAAATAGATAACTAACATATCTTGTGAAAATCACGGAGAGAACAGTTTCGTTCTCAACAGGGGAGGGGGACTCCGACACAACATTTCACCAACATACAAGTCGGTGATCCGCAAAATTCCTCGACGTACAGACAATAAAGGCAGTAACATCGCCCATTCACCCTCCACGGGTGAATGCTCGAAGGCCAGACAGAGCTGAAGAAGTGACTCGGACGAGTCACGAAACTGTTCTTTCCGTGATTTTCACAAGTAAGTTCAGTCGAACAGATTTAATTTACACGCTTTTAGCATACTACCTGGATGAATCAAAATCTACATCGATAAACTAACATATCATTTTACATTTTAAATTGACTAATTTTCCATACCACCATGAGTGCTCCAAATCATCAGATTTTAGTTCTAAAAACCCCAAAGCTCCCCCACAATCCCAACCCCGCTGCTCCATTGCTGCACTATGATATATTAGATTTACAAATGATTTGATCAATAAATGAGAAAAATCATGCAACAATTTAAGAATTTCATATCATTTTCTTTTTTAAATTTATATAAACTGCCAATGCACTGCATGTCTTCTGCCAATTTATGCACTGTCTTAGATTTTTTTTCAGATAGAAATATTCTAAATGTTCCACCTAAAGTGTGCAAAAATCAATGCATTTCAATAGCAGAAATACAAAAGCTCCCCAATGTGGGAGGGGGTACCCCTACCCACACTCTCCTATCCCACCCTCCCACATTCTCTCTTGCTTGGCCACTGTTTTTAGATATTAGACTTTCAAGTAATTTGATAAACAAATGACAAAATAAAGCAATAATTCACAATTAATTCAGTTAAAAAAAAAATCACACTAAATAACCAACATATATTGTCCAAAAATTTGTCCAAATATTCCACACAAAGTGTGCATGAGATCATTTAGTTACAATTCTTAAGGTGCAAAAACTCTCTCCTGTGGGAGGGGTAACCTCCATTACACACCTTTCCACTCCTTTGCTATACACTCTTGCTTGCATGTTGGATCCTCCCCCCCCCCCCAAAAAAAAAGGAAGAAAAAAAATCCTGCATACAGCCATGCCCCTCCTACAGACCATTCGTGTCTAGTTCACTCCCTCAGAGAGGTCAATATTTCAGATTAAACTTTATCCCCTGAAATCCCAGTTATAGGCCACTCTGCTTATTAACGATTTTATCTGCCATGGAAGATATTTCTCTACATTCCATCCCTGGTGTACCCAATGAGCAGGGCTGTTTAGAAAGGAAATATGCAAATAACTGATACACGAATGTAAATCAATTATATCACTGCCACATATCATACTATGACATAGATAACCTTGTCAAATGGTTGTGGTATCCCTTTTGTCTTCAGAAATCAAATGGTCACAAATATATACATATATATTTTCTTTTATACATAATTGCCGGCTATGGGTGATGCACTATGAATTAAGTTTCACCCATGGTATGTCTTGAGCATATCAGGAGCACAATGAGAATGCTACTCTCGAGAAAATGCAAAATAAATCATAGGATGTGAAGAATCTACGAATGATATTCAAATGATGGTAATGACATTCCAGAGTGCCATATGAAATTATATACATGTATAGCATCAACTTTGATTGGACACATCATTCTGAGTTTAAACCAGATTTTACTCAAGAATGCACAGGAGAGTTCTATATTTCCTTTAGTCTGCTACTTTTTTTTCATTCGAATATCATCATCAGAATTATTAGTTTTGTGCAAGGCTGCGTTCACATATAAGTATACTATTCGGGTATTCGGGCTCGTTTTTCGAGGGCACGCGAATAGCTTGAATCGAACGATAGGATTTCCTCACACCGGTTCACATAGGAGGGCACTATTCGAAAGTACCGAATAGCTGCGAAAAGTATAGCAAAGTGGGAATCGAACTTGTTCGATTTTCTTGCAGCGTATACCGTCTCTCGTTTATGAAATAATGACAATTTTGGTGTGGATTTGCCCTTTAGCAAAAATAAGCATGTAGACTGACATTCTGATGCAGTTTAGAAATTGTTAATAAGATTTGCTAGGATGTAGGAGGAAGAAATCCTCACTGCATGGGATGGTGAGTTGACGGTGCGGGTGATGGTGTATTCGGGGCCCGAATATCGAATACCGTATAGCGAATAGCGAATAGCGAATAGAGAATACTTCTATGTGAACGCAGCCCAATGATCGAAGTCAGACTTGACTAGCAATCAATATATCTTCTAGCTTCTTTTGTCCTTGCTTTTCTATATGACTGACTGTAAATGTGTACAATGATTATCATTGCACTGGATGATAAATTCATTCATTCACACGACATCAGCTTTTCCTTGAAAGAAACATTTAATTGTTTGAAGTGCAGTCCAGTCTACAGCACATCCAAGCTACGTAATAATTGTCCCAAAAATATTTGAAACATTGATAACAGCAGCTCTTTTACAAAAGAAAACCATAAAGGATATTTCAAGATAATATAGTAAATTTCTTGCCATTCATTAATGTAACAAATTATTGTATTATGTTTTTTTTTTTGACTTTCCATAATTTGTTCACCCTCATATTTTTCTGTTGTCATCAAAATGTTTTCTTGGCCATTTCCACATATTTTGTGTTTATATGTGTTCTGGTTTTTAATTTTTCTAATTTGTATATCATGTATGTTGCGTTTAATCAGTTGTGTGTGGTATGTTTTGTTAAACGTTTGTACCTGTTCTATTGTTTATTCATGATTAAGTTTTGTTAATTCTTATGCACGGCCTTGCTGATAAAGCTGATAGCAGGCTACTTCACCATGTTGAAATAAATCAAAATCAAATCAAATCAAATCAATTATCACATGTATTGTTCAATCAATTGATATCACACCCAAACACACAAATGCCTCACTTTCCAGATCTCTCTCTCTCTCTCTCTCTCTCTGTGACACAGGACCACATATAGCATACAAAACTACATATTAAAGGTATTATCCCACATTTGTAAACCTGCAGCAATTGGTCTCATAGTTAGCATGGAGTTTTGGTATGATTGCAGTAACACCTGTGCAAAATTTCGTTCCAATTAGTCCATTACTTTCATAAAAATAAATGAAAATGCACCGTATGCATGCGTATAAAAACGCTCGCTAGCTCCGGGCCATGCGCATACTACATGCATGCGATACATGTGTAAGTTAATGTACGTAGCTATAGCCCGTGCTCTCAATTCAATTTTGGGTCGGGTTGACCCGGTTTGAAAATTGATTTTAAAACGATGATTTTCTCTCTTTTATCGAATGGTATAGACAAAGAGCAACAGGTGAGGTATGTTACTGTTATAACTTTTACTTGTTGTCATATTGGACCTGTTTTATGCAGTTTTGATTTTCGTGGGTTTGCAAATGTGGGCTAGTACCTTTAAAGGGACAGTTTTGTTTTGGTTGAGAGGGAGCTTCAGAAGATGATTTTTCTGTGATAGTCTCAAACCGCATAAGAAATCTTGAAAAGGCTATGTTAGATGCAAAGTTTATTTGATAAAAGAAAGTGTTTTTGAAATAACTGATATATCCCCAGAACCACGTGACTGTAATATAAATATTTGATGCTCATACCATGGTGTAATATATGTATATATATATATATATATATATATATATATATATATATATATATATATATATATATACACATACATATAATGGATTGTTTAATTTGATCAGCACCAATGGACGCATATAGTTTCCTATAAGATATGGTACATGATCTGTTGAGCACTATACCAGAGTTCAAGATCTAAAAGTGAATAATTGGCTCTCATACTTTTCTCTTTTTCACTTTCGAAGTGGGCGAAGGTAAAATTGAAACCGCACTTGGGGTGATTATGGAGTAGTTGTGCATGCAACCTAGAAAGAAGCACTCCAGATCATGCACTACTGACTAGTCATACATCGTACAATACAAGTTATGTGTGAATGTGTGAATGTGTGAATGTGTGTGTGTGTGTGTGTTTGTGTGCATGTTTTGCTTTCTTCAAAATTGCAATATAAAGACAGCAAACACAACATTTTTTGTAAATTTTCATAAATTTCATCCCCTTTATTATTCAATATATGTTAATGACAAAAATAATAGTTTTACATCATTACAGCTCTGATCTGCACTTGACATGAAGTACAAAAGCACAGACATACATAAACGCACTGGGAAAACTGGTACTGTCACATTGCATAGTGACTGACCACAACATCTCAGCGATCATCATGTCATTATTGTTTTGGTGGCTTCACCTTATAACATAACGCATGTAAACTTACACTACTTCCTATTTTTCATTTTAAATCAGTTGTGTTCGCGTGAGCATGGAATATAAAGTACGGTTCTGTGTACAAGATAAGTGCATGTTGTGCAGCTACGTAATTTGCATTAATTTATCCAAAGATTTATAAATTGCTCCCTGAAATAAAAGAGAAACTCCCTGAAAATACAGCTTTTCCAATCACTTAATTACAAATTATCATCTAAACTCCCCTGCAGAACTAATTTGACTTGTCCAGCATGAATGAAACAAGAACACAATTGATTCTTGTTTGTTATTTTGCAAAACAGTTTCATGCATCATAATCTATTAATTTACTATTTCTTTGATGTGATCACCTTGATGACAAAATGATAGATGGTTAATATCATACATTTGGTGGAAGGAACACTTCTTTTTGATCACAGAGCTTGTACATACATATTAGATTCCACACTGATGTATTACACATATATGTAGGACCATGACTTGGGTACAGACAGGCCTTTTCAGCGCAAAAAAGACGTGCAAGCCCCAACATTTTGGAAGACATTCTGACGTGTGCACATTCACAGGGTGTACATGTACTTAAATAAGCTCTCCGAAAGGATAGTACTTTCATTGTTCAATAATCAATAGCCTTCTCAAACGGGGGGTAACTTCATGAGATATACGGAGTAAAAGATTTTATGTACATGCCGTTTCAATGACGTGGGCTTCTTCAACGGAAGGGAGACTTCTTTTCACTTTATATTTCAGTCTACAACATTGTGGCCACAACTGAACATCTCTGCAACACATGGTTCAATAATACTTTTCCTGCTTTGGTATTTCCAAACTTCTGGATTCCATTCAAAATAACTTTCAAATTGCTAAAATATAACACCGTAAAACTACTTAAAAGAACAATCAAACACAATGATGTTGACAGTATTCAAGGAATTATGAAACATTAAAATGCTCAGATTAGTATGAGAGATAAAAAATATAAAAAAACTGGAGTCTTTTTATTCCCACAGGTACAAAATAAAATTGGAAGGTAGTATACTGAGATGAAACAATTGTAAAAATCAGATAAACATAAAAACCCCCAAATATGTTGCATATGCATTTCTTGCTGTAACTCTTTAATGAAATCATGATCGAGATCAAAATTTAGAAAGGAATAAAATCCAAAATTGTATTTCCCCTTTCTATTCTATTCTATTCTATTCTATTTCCCCCTTGGATGTCCCCTTCATGCAAACCATGTCAAGGTTTGATGTGACAACAAAAAAAGACGGAATCATAATCATTTCTAAGAATGGAAAAATTAAACGATATCAAGCTATCACCCAATCTATTAAACCTCTTTTATGCCACTGTCAACAAAATGCTATTGGAATTACAGAATAACAGGTTGCTGGCGGTGATACCAGAGTTATAAGAAAGTCGGGCAGGTTCAAACATAAATTTCTTGTCCTAAGTGTATCGAAATAAAATCGAACACTTCTGCAATCCTGCCTTGAAACATTTCATGTAAGGATAGTAAAATAATTGCCAGATTATCTCCTCATATACATTACAATTGTAAGTTTTAAAAATAAAATATCTATATCATACAAATAGAACTACAGAAGAAAGATTAAATCTGAATCTGTGATAAATTGTAATATTGTAATTGCGATATTGTAATCTCCAATTTAAGGTAACATTTAAATATAGGCATGGTCTCAATTGGGAGAGTGTAGGTTTCTTGTATTCATGAAGTGAAAGAATAAGAGGGAACAGTTTGTACACAATAATCATGATGTTAAGGGGTAAGAAGTAAAAGTAATGTTTAGCTGCACAGCTACTAAAAGAAAATGGTACAGAAACATTAGGACAAAATCCTTTGTATCTGTTTGAAATATGACTTAGATGGACACTTAATTTGTCATCTTGTACAAGCCGAAGCATCATCTATCCACTCCAATGAATTAAACATTTTCACAGTTAAGTACAGTGTGCAAAGAAGGTTGGGCAACCATAGGCAGAGATGTATATATGACTTTACCACAGGATTTGAGCCAGCGGCACAAAATTTGCACTGCATACAGTAAAGTTCCGTGTACACAGTGTATATTCTTTCATTAAAAAAAAAAATGATAAAAATAAATAAAAAACATACAAAAGAATCGGGGATGCGCCTTGTGAATGGGTAAAAGATAATCTTCGTGGTGGTAGCCGAGCCTTTTGTTATTTGAACCCCACCTTAGGATTTCAATGCAATGTCATGTGTGCTAGTATGATTGCAAGAAAAGTGAAAGGTATTATGATGTCAGGAATTTGTGTACTTACGTCTTGTATGCAAACACACAAGACTTCGGTGGATATTGTATTATAATTTTGTTTTTCTTTCTTTTTTTTTCTATTACACCGTCAGGATGCGCCATATATAAGTACACTGTAAACGCGGAACTTTACAGTATCAGATTAGAATTGTGTGTACTGAACCTTCAATACTCTGTGTTATGGAAGAAACACGAAATGACTAAATATGTACATGATACCGTACTTTTCAATTCTCCTGTTTGTGATTTTTACCTTATCAGGTTAACACCTTCGCATTAGATTCTTAGGATTCAAGTAAAAAAAAGATGCTTTGGTTTACACAGCAGTGTATACATAACACAAATCTGCCTGGTGCAGAAGAAAAATAAAAGAAAATGAGACTTAAAAGTTACTTACAACAAACCTGAAAGTACTTTCAAAATACATACTTGTTTGGATCCTTGTAATGTTTGGTCATCAAAATATGATGAAATCATCTTATGATTCAAAACATTCACTCATTCTTTTCAAAATGTCTCTTTGCTGAATGATCATAGACTCTGCGTGGAATTTGCATGGAATGACGACTTACCGTAATACTTCCTACACGTATAAAGCACATACTTCATTATTCTTGTGCACTTTTTACATAACACAATATATCATTATGTGACTTAAACGTTACTAGCGACATAAAAATGGAGTGATTACCAAACCACATGATATTCCTGGGACCACTGGAGACAAATGGCTTTAGTCCTACAAACACAATAGTACTCTTCATGTGCATACTAGTACTATCACAGCGTTTTATAAACCCACGGGTATACAGAGACACATGAATGTGAACATACAGACACGAATGGAGTTACACTTAACGACAAAACTAGAGTCATTTCCACGACCCTCACACATTCGACATGCCGGTACAAAAAAAAAAAATAATCTCTGAAAAGTGTAACATACATTGTACTCCTCTGCACTGCATCTCATAGCATCTTGCATCAATCTTAGTACAAGTAAGAATGGTAAATTTTTCGATCCAAGGATGCCATCTCCTTCCTCCCACAATAATATTTCAAAACATGTACCATTATTTACATATTGTGGAGCTATCATAAGTTACATTATACATGTGAGTCATATAAAAAAGAACGCACTCCGTACAAATAGTATACAGTGGTGCAATTACATATACATATTGTAGAAAGAGTACATACATATTTATATAAAACAAAGAGCAAGGATGGAGTACTATAATATGCTGCATACATAATTCCAAATTCATTGTATAGTCATGGAATATTTCTGTGTGGGATTTTTCCCACACTGATATTCGTGCCATTCGTGGTGGAGGCTGCCTATATGTACAGTGTATATATCTACAGCCACCACAAGAAGGTGTAACATTGCAATAGTGGAACACGAGATGCATGAAATTGCTGTGATATCGACACACACTTGTCGACGCAATACAACCACCAACCACACACACACACACACACACACACACTCTCTCTCTCTAATTCTCTCTCACAGACACCCTTACACACATAATTTAGTGCAATGTACACTCCTTCTTATCAATTCCTTTAATCTTGCACATTGTATTCACCTCTTCATATATATCAAATTATTGTGTTATCCACAAACATTACTAATAAATTTTGGTAACCTTCATAGGAAGTCCTACCAAAGTTATAAACGAAACAAAAAACATCTCTCTGGTTGAAAATAAGCATCTATGGAGGCCTGTTCCAGAAAAAGGTTTAGAATCATTAAAGTCATGAATATTTTGTTACCACGACAACTCATATGCTCTAGTTAATTTGTTACTGCTTTGTTGCTGTCACAAGAACTGGTTGGAGCAACAGGACTTCAGGTTGGATGCTCTCGTTTGAAGGTTTCTATTCTAATCATGTGAGCAGGGCCTGAAATAGCACATATTGTGTGGCTTGTCGGTCTTGAAATTGGCCTGCGAGCAACTGCCTTCTGAAAGATTATTCTCGTATTTCCTGTTTGTTTGTTTTTTAAAGTAAAATAGCTCAATTTTCTACTCTTGATGGATTGCAATGACTGCAGTCAAAGTTCACAATCTGACAATCAATCATACATGGCTTCTGTTCCTCTTTGGAGTAAAATCCCGTTCTGCTTTTGATAGGGAGATCATCGTCATTAGCCCTTAGTACTGCAACCAGTTTCATTTCAGTCAACACCTCATCTGGTCCTACACTACTGCAATCATAGATTTATCATGATAATAATAACAATAATAATAATAATACTGTTACATGCACAAACATGATTTTGGTGACAAGCCATTTTTTTAAGCTGATGATGCTGTCTCCATGACAACAGATACATCTTGCTTGCAACAGAAATCGTGAGATTGGATATTGGTATCACTCATGATGCATTGTTTTCTGGCTCCTCCAACATTGGAAACATGGCTGCGTGCTATTAAAGCAGTTTGGAGTTCGTCAACCACAGAGAAGACTTTATCTCGCCTTTTGGTGGATTGATATTAAGCTGAAGTGACCTTCGACCTTTGTAGTTTATGACGGTTGTCAGACTGCTGCACTGACCATACACAAAGAGATGATTATATCGATATTTCTCTGATTTTTTTTAAAATTTTGACTCAGGGGATAAAGCCAAAGACTCTAAATCTTGATGTTCTCGTGCAAGCTCTTTAGCAGTAGGGTGTAACAACTCTTAGGCAAGGCACTTTATTCTTGTTGCTCATGACCTACAATCACCTTTCCTATGACTGAACGCATTAAACTGCTTTAATGGCCACACTGAACATATCCAAACTCAACTGTGAGGAAGTCTTTCACAGAAACGGAGATTAAAGTCTTTTACGTTTAGGAAGATAGTAAGGTCCCAATAAAACTGCATGTTAACATAATGCAACTACTGCGTGCATTTCCGAGGACTTCAAATTGAACTCCTTACAAAGCAAGAAACTAAATAATTTTCATGTGATTGATACATAAATGTTCAGCTGTGTGCTTGATGCGAATGAAAGTTCTAAACCTCTCATCATGGACTCCCTTAAAAACTTTACTGGAATGGTCACACATTCTATTCAGTCTGAAACTTAAGAAACACATGCCATCAATTAAAGATCAAATCATTTCCATTCATGTGTGCTTCATCAATCTTCTTCATATCCCCATGGTGTGCTGTGCTACTGGCATAACACTGAGTTGTGCATTTTTCAGATACTTGATTATTGAGCATCCTGATTAAAAAAAGAAAAATGAATGAGTTTATAGAAACAATGCCAGATAGTACTTGTATTCTAAAAGGGGCAATGGAATCAAATACTGAAAATCAAATTACATTAACAAAACAAAACACATAATTATACTCATTTCAATAAGAAATAATCTATCATGTTAAACAAACATATCTCCTGTGTTGCGGCTGGAAAATATTATCAGCATTACACATAGAGTCACAGGAATATATATACATATACACGTTTTTAGTGTGTTATGACAATGATTCTGATCAAACATGCAACTCTTATTTTTTCCTTTTTTCATTAAGTACAGTAAAATTCTTCAATGAATTACAAAACTAAGGAATGCTCAAGACACTTGTCTCACTCCAAACAGGTCAACAGGAGTAGGGAATGTTATTTTCAATGCAAGATTTCAAATTAACAAAATTACCATTTTGACACTATTATGCAGAAAAAAAACACAAACAAACACCAAAAACACACACATGAAAAAACAACCTGACATTACCATTCTTGGGTAATTTAACAGCTTTAACCAAAAATTGAATTGCTGCAAAAATGGTCAGAGTAATTGTGCGTAATTGTTGTTCCCCCCCCCCCCCCATTAATAAGCTCCCCCTGCAGAGGTAATGCACAGATTTTGATGTTCCAAGGTCGGTAACGGTAGTACTGAGTCTTTTAACAGCTCATCTACAGCAACACCCGAGCCAGCATTTGACTGTAAAGCTCTTCACTTGCTGCGACAGCAGAAATAGATGAACTTTATGACCCATAAAATATGAAAAAAATTAACAATGACGGAAGACAGGCATATTTCTTTCAAATTCTTTTTTTGACAAAAAAAAAAAAAAAAATACTCAAGCGGTATCGTTTCATTTTCTGACATCTAAAGTCTACAGGAGACGTTCTCTCTTCTCACTCTACAAGAGAGGCAGGGATTTGGTGAAAAAACACATGCAAGACCAGGGGATGCGAAACAAATTATTTGGCACATTATCGGCATATGCATTCTGGCCGAAGTCTGTCCGATCCTCAGTCACTTTCTTCACGGAATTTGCTGTCACGCCCACTTTTCAAACCGCAACCATCGGCTTTTTTTTTTTTCTCCTTACACAGTTCATTTAACCCAATGAAGACTAGTCCCGAGTATACTCGGGCAGGTGTCTATGGGAAATGTGTGTTATAGCAAAATCAGTCCATCCTCAACGGGTTAACTTCTGTGAGCATTTCCTGATGCTAAAGACTCTTGGTGATGGGGGAAAATAGAAAACTATCGTGTTTTACTTTGTACTCTACGATATCTACAGTACTATATGCAAATGTGTATCTTACGATAAATACATATGATGTTTGTGTTACCACATTATTCTCAATGTCATGATGTCAAATGTTCAGTATGAGAAAATATACCTAGTGCTAAATATTTTACGAATGCAATAGTTCACGTTGTTGGATGTTGCACCATTCAGAAAGTTACTGTCATAACCTGTCATCAGCAGAAAAAAAAAATCATGTTCACTCTGTGACAATTATAAAAACAAAAATGTAATTCATATTTCCTGGTTGATCATGCTCAGTTCTAACAAATAAATTTGAGATCTTCACTTGCACTGTTTCATTACCGGTATACTGGTAGCTCTTGTTTTTTGTTACATTTCAAGATGGTGGGCACAATAGATTACATTTCTTGCATTGGCCATTTCAGTGCTGATTTAAAACTCATGATTACATAGGTGAAGTGTGGCTGAACAAGACTGACATAGGACTTGAGTATTAAAAAAAAAACACCAAACAAACAAACTTGAATAAATACCTGTTTGACAAAATGTAGTTTCATTCATTTGGTCAAAATTTGATTAATCATGCCAGGTATTTACCATTTCCTGTTGCACCATTTCAACTAATCAAGAGTGCATGCATTAGGCCTGCACAATACAAGAAGACTATCAATTTTCAATAATCAACCAGTGTACTATGTATATTGTGATGAAGATAGCTGCACAGAAGATAAAAGTATAAATCCTCATTCTGTACACACACAAAAACAATATATCTTGATATAAAAAGTGCTAATTTGTAACAGTTTGGATATGAGAACAGAGCTGATATCCAAGAGCCTCTGTGGAGCCTCCATTCAAAGGGCAGAAGATTGTCACTTCAAATTGTACACCGTGAGGCATCTTGCTCCAAAATCACAAGGGTGATGGCTGGGAAGGATCTAGGGGTACACGTCACACCTCACGGGGTACAAAGTTTTGGTATTCGGTGCTCTGATCCTGGATGTACTCTGTGAGTGCAGAGTAGCAGAATTTGTACTGTGCCTGCATGGGGGGAATCAAAGAGGAAAAAGGGAGAAATAACAAATTCCATTAATGACGGTACAAGTAAAAATACAAGTGAAGCATTTTGTTTTGTTAATATCATTTTACGCTGTAAGTGTTAAATTGCATGAAATATAGAAGTGCATTACTCTACCTGATGACCATTCCCTATCTACACTTTGTATCTCTCAATCAATCAATCAATCAATCAATCAATCAATCAATCAATCAATCAATCAATCAATCAATCAATCAATCAATCAGTCAATCAATCAATCAATCAATCAATCTAGCTAGCCATCAATTTATCCATCCTATTTGCAATTGTACATGCATGTATATCTACAGTGTATCTGTATGAATATATATGTACACACACATAAGTGATTTTTCTTCATTGACATTGAAATGCTACTGTTCACATAGTATATTTTGTAGTGTTTATTTATGCCATTTTTTTTTTCTGAGTTGAATGATATTTGCAAAAATTAACAACTTGCAAATATATTGTCTCCTGTAACGAATGTGCTGTGTATCATATTGCAAGCAAGGAAAATCACTAAGCTTTCCATTCGCAAAATACTATACCCTGTCTCCTAGTATATGGCATATAGAGTACTTCAGGAAAGTAGGACACAATAAATAGGTCAGATACCAGTTGATGCATAAAAATGATGTCACATGTATATATTTATACGCAAAATCAGATGCCTTTGTATCAGTGATAATATGAACTCTGACCCCAATATGAATGTGACATGCACGCATACATTTCTCCGTTCATCGCTGTACTCCACAATCGCGAATTGAAACACTTGCGAAATTGTTGGGAAGTCCCGATTCGCATAAAATTAGACTCGCTATTAAAATATATGGCGTATCATATGGTAATTCACACTCACCAGGTCCTGGACCATGTGAGGGCGCTGTTGCCTGAGGCTCCTGACAGTTTGGAAGACATCTACCATGGTCTCCTTCTCCATGCGTTCCATCAAGATGCTGAGGGCGAGGAACACGCCCGTCCGCCCCGCCCCTGCGCTGCAGTGCACCACAATGGGGTGGGACCCGTGCTCACTCTGGTGTAGGTGGGCCTTGTTCACCAGCTTGATCAGATCCAGGCCCGACTCCGGCACCCCGACCTCGGGCCAGCCCCGATAGTGGAACTGCCGGATGTACCGCACATCCTTCGTCTGTAGGGCCAGCGTCGAGGAGAGAGAGAGCATGATGTCCATGTAGGCAGTCAAAAAGTGATAGGGGGGGGGGGGGAGAATGAATGACAACTTTAATGAGACATATTCATAATATTTTTCTTTGTCTTTATAATGTAGCACATCTAATGATATTTTTTTTAGAAAAATGATATTCAATTATTGTTAAACTGAAAGACTGGAAAAAATGGATGACAATACAAAGATATAAGACATACATTTTATTTTGTGCAGTCTTTTTTTGCTGATAGTTCATAGTAAATAGTATTTAAAAAGCAGTTATATGTGGTGTCAAGATTTACACAGATATAAACATATTTTGTTCTTCTACTGGGACATTACCTACAAGAGAATAATGAAAATTGTATGTCCGTCATGATATCATCATCCTGGATGGTTTATTGTTCACTTGAATTCACTATAACAGCCCTGTTAACATTCTTCTTGTATGCAACTCATGTGATTGCTCACACAGGTGTACATACATGTACAGGTATATCAAATATTCCCCAATAGCCAGTTGCAATAACATGCACTGGAGTTTGATGCAAAGGAAACAGAGAGATATATTTAGATAGATACATGTAGATAGATGAATAGATGAATAGATGAATAGATAGATAGATAGATAGATAGAAACATAGATAGATAGATAGATAGATAGATAGATAGATAGATAGATAGATAGATGGATAGATATATAAATAGATAGATAGATAGATAGATAGATAGATAGAAACATAGATAGATAGATAGATAGATAGATAGATAGATGGATAGATATATAAATAGATAGATAGATAGATAGATAGATAGATAGACAGATAGATAGAAAGATAGATAGATAGAAATATAAATAGATAAAGAGAAAGAGATAAGAAAATGGATATCAGTAATGAAAGGTCACATGAACATCAGCCCCAGTGGTTTTATCAAAGGCTGCACATCTCATCACTCAAAAGCACTGCAAAGCATTGGAGATTGAAAAAGAAGGTATACATGTAGATTGCAGGTTTATAAAATGAAGTCTCTGCCATAAAGATGCAGCACAAAAAAAAAAAAAAAAAAAATCCAGCCACAGTTTACTACACAACATTTCATATGGGGATGGTAAGCAAAGATGTAAATGCTACACCAGCATCAGAGCAATCACAAACTGCCCCATGAGGCAAGAGAGGAAGGAAAGAGGAATTATTTTCTTTTCTTGCATGATGTCTCTTTTATATAACAAAGGGAGAGAAGCAGTGTACACTTACATTAACGTCTACACTGCACTGTACTTGCTAACCCTTTACATTGAAAGGTGAGAAGCAAAGGCAGAAAGCCACAAACTCCATTGTCTTCATTCATCATCAAGGCACTTCAGATTTTTCAACTGATGGATGTAAACTAAAGTGTAGCATAATCAGAGAATGATTTGTACATGTACATAGTTCTCTCTGCAGCATGGAAACTTTCACTTGCTAAAAAGTGCACAAGTTGATGTTGCAAGTTAGAAAGGGGTCATCCGACAAGACTGACACCCGCGAGTCATACGGCCCACAAGTTCACTATTGAAAAAAAAAAAAGGTCCATTAGTCATACAGCCCATGAATCTAGGCTAATAAGGCTCATGAGTCTGACATTAGGCAAAATAAGGCCCACAAGTTCAACCCTACACACACACAAAAAAAGACCGAAGAATTTGACACTGTGTAAAAATGGCCCATGAGTGGGACATTACATCATAGGGCTTTACTAATGTGTTGGTCTTTGGGTCTTCTTTGCTTAGTGTCAAATTTGTGGGCCTTGTTTGCTTAGTGTCGAATTCCTGGGCCTTATTTGCCTAGTGTCGAAACTCATGGGCCTTATTTGCTTTTTAGTATTGTCAAAATCATGGGCTGTATGACTCGTGGGTGTCAAACTCATCACATGCACCCATTAGAAAGATGGAGTGGGAGTGGGAAAGCACACAGGTGGAGCATCTAGAATACAGTTCGACCTCGATTATCCGGCCATGTCGGGATCGGCGCTCATCCGGATAAGCGAATTGGCCGGATATGGGAGACACGAATGTCAATGTATATAGCTGCCGTCCAAGCTGCCATCCCAGTGCACTGGCAGCTAGGCAGGTAGCGTACCCCGCAACGGTGGTGTAATCTATGCTAGCCTGTGCATGTAGTCCCTTCTTCACAAAAATAAAGTATATCTTTATGTGACAATCATACATGTTTTACCTTATTAGATATTGAGAAACGTATCATGCACATCTTATGAGATTAGTGAAATAGATCCATGAAAGTCACTGTTTTTTCTCAATTTTTGGATGAAAAAAAAAGTCCTTCACTGCGTGAACGCGTCCAGATAATAGAGATTTCCGGATAAAAGGAGGCCGGATAATCGAGGTCGAACTGTATTAAAATCCTAGACCATTCAATCAAAAGACATTCGGCCAGCACGCTTCTGCGACATTTGGCCACTACTGGATCTGTAACAGTCAGCACGCTTCTTGCGATCTAGAAAACCAATCGCATATGAATGCATTTGTAAGTCCATGGTCCTTTCATTGACGGCTGATTAGCACACAAAGTGTGGCGTTGTAGATTTTGCACACTGACTACATCTGTGCAACAGCTAGGAGAGTTTATTTCTCAAATTCTGTTGGTGATTTGCTGGTAGATTTAGGGTTATCAAAATCACAGCACCATACATTTTTCCAGAGTGGAATTGATTAATGTAGATGTGCAGATTAGTGGATGGGCAAGCAGATACCAATAGACAGAGATCTAGGCTGTACCTAGTAGCTAGCTAGCTACCAAGATAGATAGATAGATAGATAGATAGATAGATAGATAGATAGATAGATAGATAGACAGACAGTTATTAAATAGATAAATAGATAGATAGATAGATAAATAGATAGCTAGATAGATAGAGATAGATAGATAGATAGATAGATAAATAGATAGATAGATGGATGGATAGATAGATATAGATTGATAGATAGGCAGATGGAAGGAAAGATAGACGAATGGATGAATAAATTCATCAATAGATGGATACACACACAAATATATGCTTTGTAAAATAGAGCTGGAGACAGAGAGGGAGAAAGAGAAATAGAAACATATGAAAGGAGGGCTTGAAATTGAAGCGCTGCAATTTTAGCCACGTAATCCACAGCACTCGTCATGTAATGCCTTGTTATTCAATGTTTTCTTTGAAATAGCAAAAGCATATAAAAACATGACTGTCTATCAGCCCTTTCACACACACACCAGAAAAATAATGACTCTACCATAATTAGCTTTTGCAATGCTACGCAAAACCTGATAAATCATGATAAACTATCCTGATCCACACAGAAATGAATGGAAAAAAAAAAAGTTTATCTTGATTTTCCTTGCCCAATGATCATGAACAACACAAAACATAAAAAATATACATTTGTTTTTTTAACCCTATGATGCAATTTGCCACACTAGGCCCTGGGTGTAGGAGCTTGGGGTCATGCTCTTTGCAGTTCAGAGATTTATAATATAATAGATGTGGTATATCAATTCATAAAGTGTAAAACCTACCCACTTAAAGTTCTTCTGTGCTTATCTAAAGTGCTGTGCTTGCAGTAAAAGTGAGTGTTGTTGGCCCAAGGCTGAACAGTGGCAAGTAAAATTGATTTTTGCATTGTGATTCCAAACAGGTGTGTGCAAAATGGGCCTAATGAAAACACGGCAACAGATCACACTCAAGGAAAGGAACTCAAAACCCAGAATCAAAGAACTACTTATGAAAGGGGAGTATCACTGCTCTGCATGAAGGAAATACCTAAAACCATTCTCACTGTAAGCCTGTCCATCTAACATCGATTGAAGACAGCTGTTGGATTTTGACATTCCAGTATTTAAAGAAGGAGAATGATTCACCTCATTCACCATGACCAAAATCCCTGCTTCTTCTGTGTTTTGTTCTCTAAAACTTCAGCAAACTGCCAATTATTACAAGGTCATTTCCACCTCTGACAAGATTTCACTGTGAGCAATGTCTTTCGTGCAAAATCTGACAAAAACCAACAGTGCAATTTTTACAATTCTCTCAATTGGTTTGGCAAAGTGATGCTCCATTTAAAAAGGGTGCCAGCACTTTTATGCCAAGTGGCATGAATCATAGTGCATAATGGCTGCAGTTGAAGTGGTAAATATTTGTGAAAGCAATGAATTTTAATCTAAGACTCTAGACTTGGGCAGAAACACAATTTAGTTGCTCTGTCCCAGTTCATTTACCACAAATATAAATCACTGCATTACTATAACACACTGTAATGCAGTGTACGTACTTTGGCCTGGTGTTGTGTGGGTTAAGGGAAGTAAACCTTAACAATGCCCGAGGATTTTACTGTCTACATAAAAAGAGGGCCCATGTGTAGAACACATCATTGGCTTATGTTACGGCATGAAACCTGAGAGAGAAAAGGACTGTGTCGATATTTGGAGAAATGAAAGACTTTTTAAAGAAACCCGTCGGCTAGAAAGGAGATTGAAAATACCATAGCCAAATCAGGGATTCAATTATGGGCAATAGGAGAGATTTGAAGAAGAACAAAAAGTGCTATTTTGGGCAGAATAATTCACCGGCACCCTCCCATTCACCACAGGGAATATCAATTAGTGGCCAACTTAGAGCTCGTAACAATTTATGATTCTGATACGATAATGTGCATTTGGTGGCAGAAAATACTTTTGCATGATTGCAGTAATAGATGACCGATGTAGAAGTAGCTATGTTTTGCATGGTTTCACACAGAAGAATTTTCTCCGCCAAGCACAAGCAGTACAATTATGAACAAGAATATGCTACGGATGATGAACGTGACCGAGCAGTCGATATCACTTGTGTTAGTTGGCGACACACTGTCGTGCTCGTTCTCTGGCTTACAGTGGTTTTCGGTACGTTCCCGTACAGCGCCTCGGTCTCCTCATTCTCCTCATTATCTACGTTGTCGTAGATTAACTGTGAAACCTAGGGTTGGTTAATAGTCAAACCGGTGGAAGAAAAGGCAATGTCAAAAAATGAACCAGCTACTAATCGGGACTGAGCAGGGTGCGTAACTCTACCGCTACAGCTGAGATGAAATGAAGATACATGCTACGCTTATTAGCCTTTAGAATAAGTTTCTAAAACAGACTAAAAAAGTAGAGCCAAAATGTCATGCCAGCATTAACCTCTGACCTACTAGATTCTCAAGCGTCTATCAATACTAAGTTTGCGAACATATTCAGACTTTGTGTGTGCCATTATAACAAAGCTTGTTCTTAGAAACAAGACAACTTCAGGGAGGCTAACATTACACTATGCATGCAAAAAGGGGCTCCAAGAATCAAAATGTATGCAGTACAACCAATCCATTCACATTCCTTATGTTGATTGTTACTCCCCCCCCCCCAAAAAAAAAAAAAAAAAAAAATAATAACCATACATTTGCAGCTAAAAGCAAGCCAACCTCTTCTGTAATCTACCATATTATGTGGAAGATCTAAGTTGCAAAGTTAAATACACGTACGAAGCACCTGTAAAATCAGCCAACATGAATACAAACTATGCACAAGGTTTGAAGATACAGAAGTATTAAAGGAAGCATAACTTTACAGTTCTGCAAAATTTCCATGTGCTCTCACGCTTGCTAGGGTAGACAATGCATGCATAAATAGTGATATATTATTTCTCTATACCACAATCAGCAAAATGATATTGGATCAAGAGAACAAGGCCATTACTGGATGTGTTAGCACATATCTAAAGGATAATCCAAAGAAAAAAAAATCCAGGTATTTCATCACAATTTTATAACAACACGTACCACTTTGCTTATGCATGTACATGTGTACATCTAACAAAAACAAATTAATCACCTGCGGGAAAAAGCATACATTATCCATTTGCATGCAATGTTACAGCATTAAATGCTTTTTCTAGTCATGGAAAACAGTTTATTCAACAACATTTTAAAACATATGCCTTTGATGTCGAAATCTGGGCAAAAGATAACTGCAGTGCAATTGTGTACCTTATTCTACTATCAAAAGCAACATTGCATATCAACAAATAAATATGCATACCAATAATTAGCTAGATGTTGGTTCATAAATTCTGATCATTTTTCCTCCCCCCCCCCCCCAAAAAAAAAGAAAAAAAAAAAAACCCAAAACAATAAACAATCAAAACCTACAAAATATATTCATTTTGTCATTGTTGTTGGATTACACTATTTTCTTGATGCATGACAGAATATGATAACATCGGAAGTATTGAATGGTCACCTGTTCTGGGTGGATATGCTCATGCAGGACATATACTACTATGTGTACATCAAGTGAGGGACATGGTCAGTGAGTTTGATAAATACATATAACTGCTAAAAATACAAACAGGAGTGCAGGGGTTTGGTAAAAAATATATATGTCATGGAGGAAGTTGGGGAGGGGAGGGACGGCATAGGAGAGTAGAGGGGAAAACAGAGGAGTTTGTGGAGGAGGGGGAGGGGATGGGGGTTGGGGGATGGGGGATGGGGGTTGGGGGATGGGGGATGGGGGATGGGGGTTGGGGGATGGGGAATGGGGGATGGGAGATGGGAGATGGGAGATGGGAGATGGGAGATGGGAGATGGGGGATGGGGGATGGGGGATGGGGGATGGGGGATGGGGGATGGGGTATGGGGTATGGGGGATGGAAGATGGGGGATGGGGTATGGGGTATGGAAGATGGGGGATGGGGGATGGGGGATGGGGGATGGGGTATGGGGTATGGGGGATGGGAGATGGATGGGGGATGGGGGATGGGGTATGGGGTATGGGGGATGGGGTATGGGGTATGGAAGATGGGGGATGGGGGATGGGGGATGGGGGATGGGGGATGGGGTATGGGGTATGGAAGATGAGGGATGAGGGATGGGGGATGGGGTATGGGGTATGGGGGATGGGGGATGGGGGATGGGGGATTGGGGATTGGGTATGAGGGATGGGGGATTAAGGTTGGAGCCAAGGGCTCACCTGTGACTGTGAGATGGAGATATTCCTGATGGTGAACACATCCTCATCCTCCTCCCCCTCCAGCTTGACAGTGATGTCTCCGTGCTGCACCTCCTCCCCATCTTCCTCCGGCCAGTACTGGGCACACATCTCCTGCAGAAACCCAGGGCAAATGAACAAGCAAAAGAGTGAGTATTACGATGAAGTACTAAAAAACAGACATATAAAAACATAACATAGCATACCATTTCAAAACCATACCATAATCAACTACATATACTATGCTGTACATACTACTGTATATGCCGAATATTTTGTGGGCTTTTTATTTTTCGTAAATTTTGCAAGTCAGGTGCTATTCGCGAAATTAAAGACATGCGAAAATATTGACTCTGATCCCAACGTGAATGTAACGTATGCGTTTACACTTCTCCCTTCAGTACAGGACTCCACGATCGCGTATTAACCACTTGCGAAGTCGTCGGGAAAATTCGCGAAAATTTAGGCTCACGAAATATATGACGTATACAGTATGCTGTATCGCACCATACCATCACATGTGTTAACAATACAACCATATCATACCATAATTTACTTTACTTTAGGCTGTACCATATTACAACAAATGTGATCGTACCACACCATTCAATGTGTACAAATTGTATGATTACTTTCCCGCAGCATATCACACAATATCACATAAAACCATCTTGAAATCCTACCACACCATATAGTTACTTTGCTGCATCATATCTTACCAAACCATACCATATCATATCATATCATTTCATATCACACCAAAAAATTTCACATCTAGATTCACATCAAATCATATCAGAGATAATTGTAAGCCACCCCCACCAACTCCCTGACTTATCTCTGTATGCATACCATACCATACCACATCATACCATATCATAGAATGGGTAGCGAGAATCCTGCGCTCTCATTGGTCGAGAGCTATGTGTTGATTTGTACTGGCCGTACGCTGAGTCACAGTGGTAAACATGTTATCGCGCACTTGCAGCAAAAGTATGCGCACTTGTAACAAAGGTTCGCGCACTAAGCAAGCGTTCGCGCAATCAGTATGAGACGCCTATTGGCTAAAACAATCATGCATCAGTTTTTACTGGATGCATGGTTCTGAAGAAAAACCATGCGTCCAGTAAAAACTGATGCGTGGTTTTCGGGCTCTCGTCTATGGCAAGCCAAAAGAAAATGCACATAGTAAATTTGTCATCGGGTAACACGATAGAAAATGACAAGAAAATTACCCATTCTATATAACAAAGATGACGCACATGTCTTTTCGTGCATCAGACGGAATATAGTGTGCATGCGGTAACTATGTAATTTAGCCTTAAGCATTCCATAGTTACCTTATGCACACAATTCCGACTGACGCACTCAGACCTGTGCATCATTTGTATACCGTACCACACCTAGCTGTACAGCTGTACCATAGCACACTATCCTGCACCATCCAATCACATACAGTTGTACAATATCATGCCATTACTCTACCATACTCTACCATTCCATACCATACCATCACATACTATTGTGTCAAACCATACTTTTATTTTTACTGTATCATACCATACCATGCCATACCATGGCATACCATGGCATGCCAGGCCATGCCATACCATACCATACCATAACATATCCTAAATCATATCATGTCAGATCTAATTTTGTTAAATCAAATCAGCCACACCAGTCTGCCACACCCACCTGCCCCCTTTGGCTGATCTCTGTCAGCATGACGATGGTGGACGTTTCACTGGCCCACACCATGCGCCAGAAGTCTCCTATTGTGTTGGTCAGCGGGCCCTGTGTTGCTATGTACATTTCCTTCCTCTGGTACCCCTGCACAGGCAGTGAATGAAAATACAAATAGTTTATATATAAGGACAATAGTTTCACGTTGACACTGGTCCTTGAATTCGACGCGAGACTGAGGTGGGGCGCCATCCCGCATCGGTCCTGAAGCAGCGGTGTACTAGCAAGCAATTGGCACGTTTGTATCGAAGCCCATGGACACTGCACAGAAGCTGTATCAGGGCAATTAAGCCCCGGCTAAATACTGGTTAGTGGTAAGGTTAGAGTAAAGATTAGGGTTAGGGTTAGTTTTAGGGTTAGAGTTTGGGTTAGGGTTAGGATGAGGTTCAGGATTAGGATTAGGGGCCAGGGTCGGGGGAAGGGTCCGGGGTAATTGCCCACGGGGTAATCGCCCTAGACCCCACAGAAGCACGATGTGTTACAAATCCCCAGCAGAGAGAGTTGTAAAAAGATGGAATCAGAATAACAATGACAAAAAGCATGACCACCCACTATTTTCTCTTGTTTGTGCTCTCTCAGTGAAGGGCAGCCCTGTGGAGAACAATGTAACATGTGTATACAAAGTCGCAGCTGGTGGTAAGGATAGCCAACCAAGCTATCTTTGCTTTACTGTTTCTAGTTACTCCTAACATTTATTCAAAATGAATTCATACAACAAATTTATCAAATCATCAATCTTTCCACATCTGTAAATAATGTTTGATACCATAAAATAGAAAGCATGAATGGAGAGAAACCTCTTTTATAATGACAGTACACTGTATTTGCTCGTTGACTTCTACAAGCTGTTCTATCTGCCCCTAATACGAGAAGCATTCGCAGCAGTAGCTGTCAAGTATCAGCTCCACACCGAAACCATCTCCAGTTTTACACAGGACTGATGCAGGGCGTGACTGAGATTGAGACAGGACACCAGTATTCATACTGACAGCCGTCTCGCACCAGTCGCGGACAAGTTGGGCATCAGCTCCGTAGTTGGTGCGCGCTGCATGCTCAATGCGAATACGGAATGGGACTGATGGTAATGGCAACAATGGAGGTAATAAGGATAAAGACAAATATAATAGTTATGATTATGACAACAATACTGACAATACGGTCCCACGTATCGAGGGAAGCCATTTCAGTATTGACATTGCTCAAAAAGAGGGCCCTGCTAATGTTCTTTGGTGTTAAAACCTGATATTTGCACAGCAATTTTGTTTCTACCGCACTGCCTGATGGCAACATGTCATTAGTTTTCTGATGCTTTTTTATCTTGAACATTATGGATACATTTTTTTTCAAAATTCAATTTGGCCTGTAAAGGAGACCCACTGTACAACAAGCATCCCCAACATTCTCAGTGACTTTGCTCTCATGTGGCACTCTCAGAAAGCCAGTTTTCCTTTCGTCTATTTGGTGGGGTGGTAAAGAGTTACGACCTTAGAGAGAGTATCTCAGAAGCCCTGCTTTCTCTTGAAGCTATTCAACTACACTGAACGATGAAATTGACTGTGCGGAACCCACTGTGCTACAAGCACACCACAAGAGGGCGCACTCACCGTGATGTAGGAAGCATTGATGTAATCTGAGTACTCCACACCGATCAGTCTCTCCAGTTTTACAACATTTTTGTCATCTGTAAATAATGAAATTGCAGAGAATTGATGTACCAGTAAAGAAAATCAAATCAAATCAAATACTGTATACGCCATATATTTCGTGAGTCTAAATTTTCGCGAATCGGGACTTCCCGACAATTTCGCGGGTGGTTAAATTCGCGATCGTGGAGTCCTGTACTTAAAAGGAGAAAATGTATATGCGTACGTCACATTCATATCGGCATTAGAGTCAATATTTTCGCGTGTTTTTAATTTCGCGAATGGCAGCTAAAATTCGTGAAATTCGCGAAAATAAAATCCTTGCAAAATATTCGGCGTATACAGTATATTTACCGCGGGAAAAAAGTAATAGAATGAATGTATGATCTTGCGGCAAAAGGATACAGAATTGGAGTTATCACAGGCAGTTGTTGCAGGGAGGGAAACGAAAACGAAAAAGCACAAATTTGATGGTGGCTTTCACAGAGAATCCTCCAGTTTTGAGAACAGACAAGAGTAACTGTGTGTGTGTGTGTGTGCATGCACAAAATGCATCAAATGCCAATATGGGAGATGAAGTTGAGAGCTTGATAACTAAGTACATGTAAGCACACTTTTTGATCCTGAAAAGATGTGTACATGTAGTAAGCTTGAAGCACATTGCACATAGTTATTCATACTTATACTCATATCTCAAAGAAACAAAAAATTACCATGCCACTATGCAGGGAAAAGTTATGAAATGTTCAATTTTATCAATTGCACATATGTTAGTTATCATATTTACTAGTCGTATTTTAAAGAAACAAAAATTATTGTACAACTACGCAGGGAAAAGTTCTGAGACACTAAACTTTATTAAATCAATAATTACTCCTTTTAGGTAGCAACTGATTACATAAAGGTAAAGAGTACAAAAATATTTTCTGGTCCACAGCCTGTGGGATGAAAGAGTGCTGTTCAACTCACATGGTAGGATGTGTCCAATGCGGTTCTTTTCCTTGTTTGCCTCAACGTTGGCAAATTTCTGCTCGACCTTGTTGACGGGGAGCCGGGCTGCTCTCTGTGAATCAAAGCAGCAAGAAACTGCTGAAAAAATGTTGGACTGCGGCAGAAACCAGGTCGGAAAGGCATGGTGTCATCTGAACAATGAGATATTACCCCCACTGGTTTCTGTGTTTGGTATTTCAAGTCAATTTCTGCAGTGCCTGAATGAAACTACGATGAGTTGCTCAATTCATTTTATCTATAGTATAATTATTCACTTATTTATTTATCTATTTTTTTTTTGGGGGGGGGGTTTGATTTGACAAATGTTACTTGATTTTGACTAGAATAGATGATAGAGCATAGTGATGTACGCATACAAGATAAAATACATGTACGTGGTATTAAAAGTGACAGTTGTAGCTAGATAATAAGAGATAGACAGACAGACAGACAAATTGATGGATAGATACCTTGGGTAGACAGATGACAAATAGACAGATAGGCAGATAGGCAGATAGATAGGCAGATAGATAGATAGATAGATAGATAGATAGATAGGTAGATAGATAGATAGATAGATAGATAGAGAGAGAGATAGATGGGTAGATAGATAGATAGATAGAGAGAGAGAGAGAGAGATGGGTATATAGATAGATAGAGAGAGATAGACAGAGAGACAGATAGACAGATGAATAAATCGATAGACAGACAGATAAACGAACAGATAGACAGACAGGCAGACACAGACAGATTGAGAGATAGATAGATAGACAGACAGATGGATAGATAGATAGATAAATAGATTAATAAATATGCAGATAAACAAACAGATAGACAGACAGGCAGACACAGACAGATTGAGAAACAAATAGATAGATGGACAGATAGATAGATACATACATACATACATACATAGGTAGATAGATAGATAGATGATAGATAGATGGATGGATACATAAAGGTATAGATGTCATGCAACACTGAGCCCTCTTCTTTCACTCACCCTGAATTCCATCTCTAGGTTGGAGAGATGTTCGTCCACCTTTGACGCCTTGCCGAGGTTTGCGTAGTACTCGGGGACAGCTTGGACACTGATGTCTGTGTGACCAAACATGTACTCCTCCAGCAGAGCCATATGGATGAAGAAGTACTGAATCTAGTTAGGAGAATAGAAGGACGGAGGAAATAGGGGAAGGAACCAAACAATGACAACAAAACAAAGGCTAGTTAATACTCTCTACATTCCCATTCCCTTTAACATTTTTTTTTTTGGTTTTTTTCTGGTCTTCAAGGAATGACAAATCCATTCTCTTGTCAGGACACAAAAAGGTATCCAAGAGTGCGCTCGAGCGCTCAAAAGCAAACCAAAAGCGAACCGTACTGTGCTGTGCTAAATTTGGAGCATTCAAGCGCTCTGTTCAGAAAGCATACCTCATGAGTTATTCTTTAAAGGGGGTCATACATCTTGCAGCAACAGGATCATTCCCCTGGTGTGCTTAAACTACTTACAGATGTCCCGAACAAAGAGAATGAACTCTTTGCTTTATGATGTATGTGCATGTTACAAGCACACTTCACATGCAAACTTTTGGTACCCTTTTGGAGCACATCGGGAAGTGGTCCACTTTTGGCGCAAATCGGGTCAGCACAGTACACTTTAGGAGCGTTCGAGTGCTCCTCTGGTGCAAATTTCGTTACAGTTTGGTTCGCTTTAGGAGAGCGCTCAAACGCACCCTAAGTTTTCAGGGAGTCTTCGGTAGATTCAGAGGACTTGGCAGCTCTAGGATCTGGGTATCGTGACAGCTGTTCTGAATCAACATCTATCAAATTATAAATATTTAAGTGGAAACAGCTGATAAGTTTGTGTATACATATTCTACTCATTCTAAAATATAATTTTCCAGGCAAATGATATACTTATATTCTATCATATTAAAAAACAACAGAGAAATCAATTTGAATCACACATGTAATTTATTTAGATTATGAAATGGTGCTAAAAACTTGCCACATGAATTTATGATTGGTTTTGACCAAACATTACGATGAAACCCGAGTTCAAGTCTATGATAAGCAATTGCACTATACAATCCTCTTGACTGAATAGCGCCAGTTGTCGGGTTGTTGGAACTCTACAATAATTTCATATGAGGGATACATTGCATAATGATTAATTAATTTCAGAAAAGAAAATTTAGTGAAGTTTCTGGTGCAGCTGAATGGGAAATTTGGTACAAGTTTGTAGTTTATGATATCAAATTCACAGCTTACTCCTATCTCTGAAAGAAACCAATATCAATGTTTTGTGAAAAAAAGAGACAAAATCTCAGAAATGCCACATCTTTGAAGTCTTTTCTCAATTATGACAAAAAAAATCACATTTCTATATCTTTGAAATTAGTGAATTTATCATGGTCAACTAAGACATGGAGCAGCAATGCACTTCTAATGGCTACTGTCCTATTCAACAGCAGAGAGTTTTATCTCCTGTCGAGACTAAAATCAAGGGAGGCCTCACGCCACTACCTACGAAAACTTACAAATGATTGGACGAGAGTGTTGCGCTGCTGCCTGATCTCATAGATGAAGTTGTAGATGTCGACCATCTTCTCCCTCTTCATCATGTCCATCATGGCGTCGATGACGATGTATGTGCCCGTGCGACCGACGCCCGCGCTGTAACATTGGAGGGAGGAGAGGAGTCAAAGAGCGTTAATTGTTTCTCTCTGTGCTGGTGGATTGACTTGAAGTCAGATTGGGCTTAAAGGGAAGGCAAACCCAAAAAGTAATGTGAATTGAGTGAAAGCAGCAAAATTATTAAAATACATCTGTGAAAGTTTGAAGAAAATCGGACGATCCATGCAAAAGTTATGAATCTTTTAAGTTTTGGTGTTGGAACCGCTGGATGAGGAGACTACTCGAGGTTATGACGTATGAGAGGACAACAATATAAAGAAAATATAAAGAAAATTCCACAAAAATGCATTTTTTATGAAAATTACAAATTCCATCAACTTGATACCGACATATGTTAAAGGTAGCAATTATTCCCCCTGCTTTCTGAAAGCAGTTAGTCAAGTGCCTTTTCATAATGCTAGAAAAATGAATTTTTGTTGAATTTCCTTTATATTTTCTTTGTATTGCTGTCCACTCATACGTCATAACCTCTAGTAGTCTCCTCATCCAGAGGTTCCAACACCAAAACTTTAAATATTCATAACTTTTGCATCGATTATCTGATTTTCCTCAAACTTTCACTGATGTGTTCTACTAATGTTGCTGCTTTCACTCAATCCACATTGCTCTTTGGGTTTACCTTCCCTTTAACTTGATTCAGGTTGATAGGCGGGGAGTGATACTTTGACTTCTCATATTAATGCATCGTTGTATCAATTTTTGTTTTATTGTCACTGATTGACAAATTGTCCATCACGGCTACTCCTAAAACACTGAAAAACCTGTGCCTATAGTTGTACATCTATGAGGGGCAATCATTAAATCAGTTGCCATTAAAAAAACAAAAAACAAAAACCTTTCTTCCCCATCCCTTTGCATGCTACAACTTTTGACAGCAAATGCAATACATATAGTCCCACACATTAGGATTTGTGATGGTGATAAACAAGGGGGGGGGGGGTTTAACCAACCTATCCATACCTGCAATGAACGACAATGTTTGCCCGCTTGTTGATCTTGGATGTGAGGTGACGGACCCTCTTTATGAGACAAAGCATTGGGTAGGGGTAGTCTGGCTGGCCGTGGTCGGGCCAACCCAGGAAGTGGAACTGCGTGATGCTACGCTGATTGTCCTTCCCATCCTGATGTGAAAGAAAGAAACCCGACAAGGACACGATAACAATTACTGCCAGTGTAAATATTGAAACTACTTTACGGAAATATTTGTGGAGTACACGTGTATGGTCCTGTATCACATGGCCATGTTACAATGTCTGCTTGATTAGCAGATCAATTACAACATGATTTAGTTGACTGGAAGCTTTGGAAGACTTTGTTATGGGCAGAGCATTCTGTAACCTTAATACTTCATTCCAAATCCACAGTGCAGTTAAGGGGAAAACTAATTTAAGGAAAAATGGAGGAAAAATACTGAGCTGTGAATTGCCTGCATACTTATTATTACTATATGATAATGTGTGAAACGAACTGCCTACAACCAAGACTGATGGTGCAAAGGCTGTTTTCACCCAACTTTCATTTCTATGGAGGAATGTTGTGTGGCACATAAAAGGCTTTAAACTAAAGAGGAACTCTTTATGTGTCAAGACATGACGTAAACATTCAGTAATCCGTTGAGGACAGGCTGATTTTACTCAGGACTAGTCTTCAATGAAATAATAAAAGGAGGAAAAATGTGTTTGTCTTTGAGAACTTTAGTTCATAATGTCTCAAAAATAAACAGAGCACATACATTAACATCTTCATAGTGCGGGCTAAGACACCTTTTATCAATGCGCAGAATGAGATCAGATTTGGTGTGTGTGTGTGTGTATCTGTAAACAAGGCTAGCATGCATTTATACTTCAGAATGCCCTTGCTGCTACACCAGGGAACACTGCCAACCATCTGGACAGGTCAAAGGTCATGGCACTGGTGTGTGACTATAGATATTAAAGGTGAACATCTATACATTTGTGCTTCAGAACCACTGTGGTGCTACACTAGTGAATGTTGCCAACCATCCCGAAGGGTCAAAGGTCAGGGCACTGCTTACCTCCTGCAGGACTAGCGACCTGATCACGTACTCGGCCGTGTGCTGGACGTTGTCCATCGTCACGAGCAATTTGCCGCACTTCATGGTCCCCTTGCTTGGCCAGTACTGGAAGCATTTGTCCTGCATCACCGACAATGAATTGACAGAAGTCGGATGGAAATTCCACAGAACACATTTGTTTGTTTTTTTTTTTTTTTCAGACGTTCTCCAAAACAAAGAGATTGATAACACAGCAACAGATTATAGATTTGCGCAAATGGATTTTTACTCACAGTGATTGACTACTCCAGGGTCCTATTTCATAAAAGATGTTATTAAGATGTTATTAATGAAGTCATACGGTAATTCCGATGACGGTGTAGAATATAGAAGCCTGTGTACGTATCTCCCCTATTCCTGACATGGTTTAGTCTGATAAGTACACAGGACTCCACTAGTCTACATCAAGACAGCAGGAAGCTCCACTGTACAAATGCGTAGGATGCTCTTACTCACTCTTCCATCTTTCACATCCCTATCCCTGACATGGTTCAGTCTTGTAAGTGCATACAACTCCACTAGTCTACAGCAAAAGAGAAGAAGGTTCCATTACACAAAATGGGTAGAATTCTGCTACTCACCCTCCCATCCTCCACACACTTGGTCAGCATGACAATGGTGGAGCAGTTCTGCTCCCAAATCATCCTCCAGAAGTCATCAACAGTGTTCTCCTTTGGTCCTAAAAAGAAAGAAAAACAAAACAAAACAAGAAAATTGTCAACAATTTTACATCATTGCACCCTGATGTTTCTGCTGCTCACACACACAAGTTAAAGTACACCGTTCAGTGGCATGACAGGGCTGTGCCTATAAAAGGTATCAAAACTGAAGAGAACAAAATACAATTTTCCAAATGTTAATAAGTCTTCATCTTTTATGAAAACAACAGTCCTGAGTCATTTCTATTTGGTGATTGTTGGAATATTTCAGGTCAAACAGGCTGCCCATAAATGGAATTTGAAGAATTTATGGTTTCATCCATTTCTCCACCACACATTGGCGATCCTCATGTAAATTAATGTCTTCTTGTCATTTGTTAATGACTACAATTTCATTCATGAACAAATTCAAAATGTCGATTTAAGTTCCAGTTTTAGTCAGGTAAACCTGAAGCACAACCTGGCATGTGTGTATAAGATTTTAATATGATGATGATGATGATGATGATGATGATGATGATGATAATAATAATGATGATAATAATGATGATGATGATGATGATGATGATGATGATGATGATGATGATGATAATAATAATGATGATGATGATGATGATGATGATGATGATGATGATGATGATGATGATGATGACAATGATAATAATGACAATTATAATCATAATCATAATCATAATGATAATCATAATCATCATCATCATCATGACAATCATAATGAAAAAGGACAATTACTTTGCACAGCTACTATTATAATATGTGACCCACTACAACAAAAGGGTCCTAAAGTCGCTGACGGCTGAGCCGAGAAAATTGAATTTGAAGTCACATCATCAAAATTGGTCAAATCAATCAGATTTCTGCTTTTGGCATAGTGTTGTAGTCTAATGTTTTGTCTATCATCTGCATAAATTTCAAAGCTAAATGATCAAAGGAAAGGCAAGAAATCAGCGTTTTTCTGGGCCATGATTTTCTGACTTTCAACATAACAGAAACGTGTCCGAAGATTTGGATTTAGCACCGCAGCTAGACTCCGCCCCTAGCAACGAGGGAGTGATCTTATTGGTCAGTGCGTGGCATCCTGATTACTGATTGGTCGTGCGTAGACCATGGGCGCTAAGCTTGAATGAACATCGCGGAGGTGAAAGCGGTGAAAAGTGTCTCGCATCCCCTTGATTATGATAGCGTCAGAAGGAAAACTTTAAAGGCGTTTTTCTTGAAACTCTGATTTCCTCAACCGTTTGACATGCGCTAATAAAATCATCGATATCTGAGCAACCGAGTACTTTTATGAGTTGTGCTTTATATGAAATTAAAGTAGAAGAGTAAGAAAATAATGTCATGCCATTTTTAAAAAATTGTCCTCCCCCGACTTTCGGATCCTTTTGTTGTAACGGATCACATATAGTCTACTGCACATTACAAAACAGTAGTCATGTCATGATAAACTGGTCCACTGATGAAAGCAGAATTGCTTATTTTTTCTTTTTTATTGCAAAAGTTCATTTCAAATACAAACCTTGTGCAGCAATGAATTTATCTGGAGATTCATAACCCTGTAGAGAGAAAATGATAATCATTTAAAAATGTGGTTTAAAAATGTGTAAGATAACACTTGCATTAAGAGTAAAAAGTTACAATGTCATTCTGACTGGCATTAGAACTCTTGTGACATTGTATAGTAGAATTTAAGGCTTAAAAACAAGATTTGAAATAAAATAGACACCAATGACAGAAGGCATTTTTGTTGAAGGTAAGATTTGATAAGAGTATGACTATTTTTAGGGTTTTGTTTGAGCATTTTATTACACACCAGAACTTAAAGATACAAACAACAAAATCTGCAAGAGAACATGCAATGTAGATAAAAGCTTGTTTGTTTGTTTTTTTCCAGCAAATTCTGCCTTTCCAAATGAATCAAGGTTTTTATTTAAAAAGTACAATCATCTTAACTTGGAAATCTTGAGGTCACTTTTTACAGCAAGCTCATACTCAAGGATCCTCAATTACAGAAAGATGAGAGGATGATGGAAAACATTGCAATGAAATACAACGCACTCCAGTTATAACGAACACAGGTATAACTAGAAATGTCGCTACAGCGACTGGTTATACCCCCGCCAAACAACATTTCATAAGCTTTGGTCAAAACAACATTTCATAAGCTTTGGTCAAAAAACTGAGGAAGTAGTTACATCCGCAAGATCTTTCCTTGATCTTCTGCCATTAATATGCCGTTACCATGGCAACGTACTTTTGGGTACTGTCGAAAAATGCGTCTTGCACATCTACAACCAAAGGCACACATCTGTACCAAGTTTCATGGAAATTGGGCAAAAACTGAGGAAGTAGTTTGCAACACAAAATTTTCCATCATTTTGGCTCATAATATGTGAGCTGTTACCATGGCAACATACTTTTTGTCACTGTCAAGAAATGTGTCATGCTGACCTATATCCTAAGACAAACATTCAATATGAATTCCATGAGAATTGGAAGAACACTGATGAAGCAGTTTTGCCATGAAGCATTTTGCCCTATATTTTACCAATAACATGCCGTTACCATGGCAACGCACGTTTTGCCACTGCGGAAATATGTGTCTTGCACATTAACATATTTTGATGAACATCTGTACCTAATTTCATAAAAATTGATCAAAAACTGTGGGAGGAGTTCGCGACGCAAGATTTGTACCCATTTTTGCCCATAATATGCCGTTACCATGGCAACGTACTTTTGGGTACTGTCAAAAAATACGTCTTGCACATCTACAACCCAAGGCACACATCTGTGCCAAGTTTTATGGGAATCGGTTGAAAACTGAGGAAGTAGTTCGCGACGCAAGATTTGCAACGGACCGACCGCCCGACCGCCCGACCGCCCGCCCGCCCGCCCGACCGACCGCCCGACCGTCCGCTGATTCCTATATACCCCCTTCAAACTTCGTTTGGCGGGGGTATAATGAAATTCCGCTAACAACGAAGTAAAAATCCGGGCCGCAACATTACCTGCTCCATTTTTTTTTTGGTAGTTGTTCCTTTGTTCGGTTATAACGAAATTTTGATGTAACGAAAGAAAACTGCCGGTCCCGAGGACTTTGCTATAACGGGAGTCCACTGTAGAATCTCCATGGTATACTCACGTTTACGTAGGAGGCGTTGATGTAGTCTGAACCTTCGATGCTGTCAATTGTCCTCAGTTTCACTCTCGTGTGATCATCTACAAGGAATAGTTTGCATATGTGAAACCAAAACAAATGAATCATAGACAGACTGTTTGGGGGGGGGGGGGGATGGCTGCTTTACACATATATTCCTATGACAAACTGCGATAGCTCCAAGAAGTTTTCTACTCTTTTCAGATATCTCTCGAACACACTCACAAACACACTCTCTCCATCTCCCTCTCCAATCTCTCAAGAAATTTTAATGAGCACGCCAGTAAGATGCACAACAATGCCAGATGCCAGATTATGACTTGAACTGCTGGATGGATAAAGAAATGACATACACGATAAATCCTTTTCATCTCCTCTCACGATATTTTGGCACGCTTTAGAATCCTTTCCTCCACAAAGTTACTTCAATTCCACAAATATCAGTCTTAATAACATTCTGCAAAATCAAACCCCAGAGGTGTCCATCGACTCACAAGCGATGATGTTGATGTATCGGTTCTTCTCTTTGTTGGCTGGGTGGTTGCTAGCATTCACAGTTACCATAGCAGGGGTCTTGTTAGGTAATGCCTTTAAAAGAAAGAAGGAGAAAAAATGAAGGACAAATGGGAAAGAACCAGGATTAAATTACACGTACATCAAATAACTCTCCTAATAAGCTCTCCAAACACTTCTCACTCGTACTAGGAATAGTTGAGTATAATGTTTCAAAAATTTTGAATACACTTTTAAAAATGGTATCAATCACAGTTATTTGTAATGTACAATGAAACATTTTTAGGAGAAGATATCGAGTTGAATTAGCAGTCTGCATTCTATGAAGCAAACTGGCTTAAAACTTTGCTCAAACTTTGTCCACTCATTCATGGAAGTAAACTTCTTAATCTCTTAACTTTAACCTCCTTTACAGCACCAACATGCATGCAACATGAGTTAATAAAGATAAAGCTTTTCCATGGGTTGCAGCCTGATATTTCAAAGCAATATTTTAAACTTTCAATGTTGAAATGTCAAGCATATATTTTTGACAATATAGCCAAACTTTAATTCTTCATTTTGTAATCATGTGGGCTAAATCTCCACCCATATTTCATGGTTAGTATAGTGACTGCATACACTGCTCACAGATTTATATTGCACAGTTAGCCTGAAAACTACCAG